>NW_027555847.1:179394692-179902192 GCF_003287225.1 Phascolarctos cinereus
ATCCTGACTGGATTACTGACTGAGAAGCCTCCCTCCCCATTACTGATGGCCTTAAGTCGTACCTTAATTAATTGCTAACATGGACATTAATTATTATGCAAATAATGAATGATTTTCTAAGTACAGGTATTAATACTTCATATACTATATATAAACAAATTCTCCACAAGAGTCCTACTCTAGTGCCTCATTGGAGTGCGTTTCTTGAAGACTAGGAAAATATAGCATAAACTCTGGCAATCTATACCATGCTACAAAATATTCAAATACAGTCCCAGAGCCAGACTGAAACTTGTCCAAGGACCAACCTTGATTAGTACAGAGGCTCATCTTCAGCAGGCTGGCCACTAGGCCATGGTGCCCCACAAAACAAAGACCAATCTCAATGCTCTTAGTCCCCTGAGGCCCATTTCCACTTTCACAGTGACTGTAGAAAAGTAGCAAAAATGGGTACCCGAAGGTACTAAAAATAAACATTAACTTAGGTAAGTTATTTCTCCAATGACCAATTAATTCATACACAACTGGAAGAATGGAATTGCATCTGTTCTCACAATAAACAAAGCCAGATGTCAAGAAGAAGTTTAAGTTAAACAGGATGGTTAATAACCTCCTTGAGAGGCAAATAAAAGAGTTGATGTCATCATACACCCAGAGGCTTCAAGAAATAATAGTCTTCTTGCCTTCAAATGCTCATGATGCCGAAATACCATCACAAAGGTATGACAACATCTGATAAAGAGGTAGAGAAACTATATGAAGGACTTTATAATAGCCTCTATCCCATGTAAACATAATATTTTCATACCTGGTGATTTTGATGGTAGGCACAAATGTATGACCAAGTATACTGGGAAAATGTGCCTCAAATATGATTAATGAAAAGTGGGCAAAGGCTTGTAGAGTATTTCAAAACTTTCTGATGAAGTATTATAAATACCCTTTGCAGAAGAAAGAAGGTATCAGGTTAGAGTGAGCAATGTTAACATGGTACAATGGAAAGAGTGCTAGATTAAAGTCCTGGGTTCAAATCTTGAATCATTTCTCTACAACAGTTCCAAAAATGACCCATAACTCAAAATGAAGCTGAAAGTGAGCAGTGATGAAAAGAAACTTTAATTTTCACCATTTCAGGTAGAAGCTTAAACAGGATAAAACAGGTCACACAATAAGGAGGCACAGAGTTCAGAAACTACTTTAGCCAGCAGATGTTTGGTCTCCTTGCCAAGTAAGAAAGGTGACAGCTAAAGGCAACACAGGACAGAGGAAGATCATAACCTTATAAAATTATGAAAAGCAGTGGAAGCAAAAAGCTTGATATCAGACCCAAATGAAGCCAATCACCTCAAGAGCATTAACAGCTAAAACTGTTGGGAGGAAAACAAATAATCAATGGAAAAACCTATGTCAATATTTCTATAATTATCTGTTTTCATCTTTGTGAGGATTTTAAATCCTCAGAACTAGGCACAGTAGGAAAAAGAAATGGAATTTAAGCAGATAGGTAGGCCGGAAGGGTGTCTGGACATTACCAAATATATTCCACAGAAATCTATGCTAGAGATGATGTAAAGTATGATTGACCAATTTTATCTATTCATCTATCCATCTTGTAGAAGGTAACAAAAGAATAGGAAAAAAAATTATGATCTCAGTACCTCTAAAAAGTGATTTAAGTGAACTACCACTATTTTCTTAGTTAATATGAATATAAATATAATAATGTACCTTTATATGAATAATCTACAGGTGTACTGGAGAGTATTGAGGGGTGGAGCCAAGATGGCAGAGTGAAAGCAGTAACTTTCTTGAGCTCTCCCTCAAAGCCCTACAAATATCTGTAAAAAATGGCTCTAAACAAATTCTAGAGCAGCAGAACCCACAAAAAGACAGAGTGAAATAAATTTTCAGCCCAAGACAACCTGGGTGGTTAATTGGAAAGGTCTATCGCATGGGCTGGGAGAAGAACTCGGTTCATCGTGGACTCACAGGCAAAAACCAGGCCTTAGTGAACCTGGAGCAGGCCTCAGAGGACTGAATCCTGGGCAACAGATAATAAAGTTCAGAAAGGGACATAAACCAACATTTTGTGACTACGATGTCAGATTTAAAATCTAAGTTCACTGTTTAATATATGTCCTCTTTTTTGTTCTTTGTATACTGAAATGTTCGTGTCTGTTTGTAAGTATTGTTTTGGAGGAGGGGGTTGGTGAGATTCTCACAACTAGGGTTAAGTAACTTGCCCAAGGTCACATAGCTAGTATCTTAAGCTGGATTTGAACTCAACTACTCCTGACTCCAGAACTTGTGCTCTATCCACAGAACCACCTAACTGCCCCACTATTGCTTTTTAAAACAAATAAATAAATGAAATTTAATTTGAAAAGAGTGAAGGTTAAAGATGGAAAGCCCAAGTGTTCCTTTGGTACCTGTGAAACTCAGAAGGCCACTGGAAAATTGAGTAAATTCTCTATGGAGTTCCTCAAACAAAACATTTCATCTTTTATCTCTGTGCCTTTTGCACCAACTTCTCCCCGACGTGTAAAATGCTCTCCTCTCCCCAGTTTTTTTTTTTCCTGGCTTCTTTCAAGATTCAGCTCAAAGCCCACCTTCTGAACAAGGTCCATCCTAGTCCTATCCCACCCTACTCAACCTCCTGCTAATGCCTATCTTTTTAGGTTACCTTCCATGCACATTGTATGTATCTTATATATACCTAGTTCTTTTCATGTTGCCTCTCCCTTCAGAACTCTCCTTGAGAACAGTGACAGTTTCCCCCCCTTTCTTTGCTTTGTTTATATAGTAAACAATAAACGCATGTTTACTAACTGGACTTGTATAAAACCATGAATTAGAATCACAGAGGATGGAGATTGCATAGACAGGTTCTCACCAATGGAAAGTCAATCTCATCAATGAAGATCACAGATCTATTCAATTAATGAAATGCATGAACAATTTATATTTCAAATTGAATAGAATTCGAATTCTGTGGAAAAAAGCGTGTTTACATCCAGGCTAGGATAAACTACAGATAAAAACTCTCTACCCTGAAATACAGGCAATTACATGAAGGTAAACCCTGATATAAAAGTTATTCTTTTTTTATAACACTGGTATTAGAGACAGAATGAACCAAATCCACCCTACTACAGTGAAAACAATTAGGGGATTTTCTGATTATGTTAACATTTCCAATCCTTTTCTGGAAAGAGGCTGGTGTTAAACCAATGGCCTGTGGCAGATAGATGCTGTTGAACGTCACTGAAAAAAGAGACTGTTGTCTTCATGCTTTTTTGGATTTTGGAAAAGTTGGTTTGCAACTGGGAGCCTACCTAAAGGGGTAACAAGTGGTTCTTAACTTTTCTTAAATTGCATTTCTGTTACATTTTAAGTTCTGAACTGTCTCCCTGCCTTCCCACCCTGCAGTAGAGAAGGCTACCATCTGAGATAGATAGATAGATAGATAGATAGATAGATAGATAGATAGATAGATAGATAGATAGATAGATAGATAGATGATAGATAGATAGATAGATAGATAGATAGACAGACAGAGAGATAGATAGATAGACAGAGAGATAGATGGATAGATAGGTAGGTAGATAGACAAACAGAAAGGATTTGTATCATCTTTCTCCCAATATGTGTGTGGGCATGTGTCTGTGCGCATGCATGTGTGTGACTGATATATATGTGTGTGTGTATGTATGTATACTCATATTATGCATACTTCTAATTGTTTCTAAATTTCAATGGAGTCTTAAAACATTTAGTAAACTTGGGGTAGAAGTTAGTGGGAAAAGAGGAAAAAAATCTGGTAGAGACTGTGATCAAAATTGCAAAACCAAGTTCCTTTTGGTCTTAATTTGACTTAGAAGTATTTTCTTATTCAAACACAAAATGTTCCATTAACTGACGCCTATGACAGAAAAACACAACCTGTACAAAGCAGGAAGGCCAAAAGTATACTCACATCCATACAACCATGCCAAGGAAAGAACAATGGTTGGCACACAGAATATAACTGTCAACTTCTACTACTGTGATTGGATAATTTTTTAACACTTCTCCATCCAAAATAACCCCATTTGCAATTTAAATACTTGTTATCTTTAAGTCAGTTCAATGCTCAAGACACAGAAGCCTTGTTTCTTGATTATAAATACCACTTGAGATCATAAGATTCAGAGGCCGGTGGAGAGCCCCTCTGTTTAACTCCACCCCACCCTCATCCCCACCCCTGAGCAGAAAAGGCGTTTAATAAATCCTGGCATGGATGGTAGATGGACTGTAATTCTTTCAATTTTGCTGCTTTTTAAATTTTTTTTTTCAGTCATGTCTGACTCTTTGTGACCCCAATTGGGATTTTCTTGGCAAAAATAATAGAATCATTTTTCTATTTCCTTCTTCAGCTCATTTTACAGATGAGAAAATTAAGGAAAACAGAGTTAAGTGGCTTACCCAGGGTGACACAGCTTGTAAGTGTCTAAGGCCAGAGTTGAACTTAGCTCTTCTTGACTTCAGGCCCAGTCTTCTATCTACTACACCATCTAGGTTATCTATTTTCTTTACAAAGAAAATTTTCCTTTTAAAAAGTACTCAGATCTTTACATGTTTATTTCTCATGATCTTGGCAATTTTAAACTACATAGCAGAAATACCAAATTAAAAAAGGATCATGTTCTGGAGTCAGAAAACCTAGAATCAAACTCCATTCATGACACTTACCTACTTGGCATTAAGAAGTCAAAGTCATTTAAAATCCCTCAACCTCTGTTTATACATTTGTAAAATGAGGTGACAGGATGGCATCTAAAGTCTCTTTCATTCCTAGCTGTAGGATTCTGTGATCTCTAAGATATTCTGTTGAAGGTATTCACTGATATTTATGATTAAACAGACTAGGTGGTAACTGAGCAGAGATTTGAACCTAGGGCCTCTAACTCCAAATCCAAAATACTTGTTGTTCTGCATCCTGCAGAACATTAACTTCTTTGCTTACTCATTCATTCATTTACTTACTTGTTTCCTTATTTTTTGGTAAGCTTCAACCTTTACAAATGAGTGATAACCCTACTAATACTAGAAGAAAGTGATAAATATGTATCTGAGTTATCAGGTGCCATTTTAGGACAGAAATTTAAAATCATTTTTTGTCATGAGTCCCTTCCTCTTGGGCAATCTGGACATATGGACTGCTTAAAATTATAATTACATTTGAAATATACCTATCAAAGTATATTTTTTAAAATTCACAATTCCCCTGAAATCTATGCAAGGACCTTTTATTAAGAACCCCTATTTTGAGAAAATACTTCAGAGTAGGGCTGTCTTCACCACTTCAAACTTTTAACTTGAATGATGCACTAAAAAATCAATGTACTAGAAAAAATAAGAGTGAGATGTGAGAAAACAAGGATGTTTATGCTTGAAAAGCACATTTTCTTTGCTGTCTACATTTTAAAAACTATTAAACTCTCACTAAAAAGCCATTTAAAAATATAAACGTGAGTGATATATTTTGTTTTCCCAAATTCACTTGCAGAAGAACAATCATACCAGCCTCTCTGGTTTTCTGGTGTTTATTGTAGTAAAAGCATTAAAATTGCTTTTTTAAAAAAATTCCTGTATGGCAAACTCTCCTCCTTATTATTTTGTTTCCAAACACTAGTTATCGTAAGGAGGAAGAACTGTCAATCCCGCTTAGTACATATGCACTTTTCTCCTTAACAAGAGAAAACTTTTTTTTTTCTGCTCTGAGATTTCTAGCCTTCTCACTAACATTTAAAGTAATTAGGATTATTTTAGATGTCCACAGTTTGGCAAGTTCTGTGTGTAGCACTTTCAAACAGCATTAATTCTTGGCACTCAGAACAAGGGATAAAAGGTAAAGATATGAATGGGGATCTTTATTTAACCTGATCTATCATGGATTATCTCATTCTTTTCCAGTTCATGCCCGTACTCAAGTTCATAGGGAGGCTGGGATGTAACTGATGTAATTAGAAACCTTGAGCTGAAGGGGGGGGGAGAATTCCCTTATTAGTCTCCACCCTCCTACTATAAATTCACTTTTTCAGTAATCTTTGAAACAATTAAAGGTAGCTTCCCTTCCCCTTCCCCCACCTCTACCTCCACCTGCAATTAAAGGGAGGCAATGCGGGTGGGGACAGGGGGAATTTGGAGGATTAGACTCTCCTTGAAAATACAACTCAAACTGTCAATTTTAAAAGCTAGAATGGACAGGTTTTTTAAAAGGGTCGGTTCTACACCTGGCACATTAGAATAGGGTAAACTATGGCAAAGTGATCATCTTATTAGAGCTCACATAAATAGAACCATATACAGGGCTCTCACTCCTCGATAACGTCTTTCTAAACTTGTAATGCTTAAAGAAAACTGTCACACTTTAAATGCTTGTTGACCTTACATCTAACCAAGCTTATAAAGCTGCAGCAGATTATATACAAATTTTACGGTTCTAATTTTGACAGAAAGAAAGAGTAACACTGAAACGACGTTTTAAAAAAATAATGTCTTACAAATAACAAGCAACCATTCTAAGTACTCCACAAAGAGGTGAATACCAGAAGTCCTCAGTTAATCTACCAAGTTTCTCATGACCTTCAGGTGCTGAGCCAGCTTCTGAAAAGTTGTGATGAAGCTTCTGAACGTGGTGATCACATCACAACTTACCTCTAAGACTAATCCGCTCAAGGCCACATAGACCATATACAGGCATTTCTCCCATTGGGTAACATAAAGGGACAGTGCTGGAGTTACATAGCTACTTACTGGTTATATGAACAACCACTGGGAGCCCAAGTTTGCTCATGGATAACAAAATCAGGATAACACCTAGAGAAAATACATCTTGGAAGACTGTTATGAGTTTCAAATGGGATACTTACGTGTAAACTTTTTTTTTTCCTTTGCAAACTTTAAAGTACTATCATCATCATTACTCAGAGCTTGAGTGTTCCCCGACTGGTTAACTGAGGGGGTTTATTTGAAGGAACAAAACCATCAGATTCATAGAACATTAGTGTACTTCTAGGGACCTTAATTCTACCCCATTCAAGAAACTTCAATGGCTCCCCACTACCTCTAGAATAAAATAGCAACCCCTCAGCTTGTCACAATTTTGGTTCTAACCTGTTTTCCATGTTTATTGCACATTACTCTCTTTCACAAACTCTTTATGATTTAGCCAAACTGACCTACTTCCTGTTCTTTGAACTTCTGATATAATACTGCACCTCTCACTACCACGCCTTTGAAAGGGCTGTCAAATGCAGGCCTCGTTATCCCCACCTCTTAGGGCAAAAGTCATCTCCTATGGGACACCTTTTTTGATCTCCTTAATTGCTGATGCCCAATCCCTCTCCCTCCTCCTAGAATTATGTAGTATATACTAATCTGTCTACCTGTACCCCATCCCTCCCCAGATAAAAGGTAAACTCCTTGAGAGGAAAGAGTATTTTTAAAATTTTCTCTTGGTAGTCCTGCAGGCCAAATCTAGTGCCTGGTACATGGCAGACACTTAATGAATGTTTGTTTGATCAGATTGGATGTTAGAGATCAGTCTCTTCATTTTACAGGTGAGGGAACTGACCGAAATTCAGAGGGGCTTAGTGATAATTGTCACAAAGCTAATTAGTGGAAGCTTCAGACCAGAATTCAGGTCTCCTGACTCCTAGCCCAGGGTTCTTTCCATGATATATTCTAGAGCCAGCCTCCCCTTTTTGTGTGGGTAATGGAGGGTACAGGTGGGTACAGTTACATAATTATACAGATACTATCTTTTTTGAAGGGAATGAGAAGATGGTCGATCAAGAAAACTATTCTCTAAACCACAGGTGCTTGAATGGAGAAAGAACAGCAGTTAGGCATTAACTTTCAGACCAAAGTTATCTGGTAAAAGGAGCTTCTCTCCCTGAAAAGTGTACAACCAGTGAACAGAAAATATATACTTGAACTTGCCTCATATATAAATGTTCTGTAATAACAGCACTCCAAACAGAGATCATAGGATCATACATTAGAACTAGAAGAAATCTTAAAAGTCATCAAGTCTGCTACCAACCCTCTCTCCATTCTACAGATAAGAAAACAGGTGGAAAGAGATTTAAGTGATTTGTCCAGGATCACACAGCTGGTAAATGTCTGAGGCAGGATATGAACTCAGGTTTATAATCCAGCACACTATCTACCATACCACCTACCTAACCTGTGCCATCAGAGAAATTTATAAACAGAAAGGGAGGGCCAGTTAGAGAGAAGGATAATCAGTGGGCAGCCCACATTCTTCATTGGTAGCCATGTCAAATGATCTAGTAGAAAGCCACCAGCACTTTGGGTAAGACCTCATGTCCGAATTTATAAGAGAACACAGCCAAGAGTGGCACAGAATGGGCAGATATGGGTATGTCACAATCTTCATCACTGAAGGAAATGTTCCCCCTGACAAGGGAACAACTTAGGTAACACCTGCCTTACCTGTAGCATTTAATAATGAACAAGGGAACAAGTGAACACAAAGGCCATATTGTCACAGGGACCTGCAGCCATTCACTGATGATGTCTGGCCTTGGACAAAATCAAAACACCACCACCAAACAGCCCCTTGCCATGCAATTTGGCGAAGAATGGAGTATCCTATTCTTTGCCAATCCTGCTCTCTCCTCATTTCCTTCCTCCTGTTTTTAGATGCTTGGTCAGGCAGTCAGTCAAATATTTATTAAGAATTTAATATGTGCCAGGGCAGTGTTGGAAGTAGGCCTCTGCTCTCTTCTTCCCCCAAAAGAAGTTCTTGTTTCCTTTGGAAAAGGGGGGTGATTTTTTTCATTCCTTAAAGTTTTTTTTCCTTTTTCTTTGAGGCGATTGGGATTAAGTGACTTGCCCAGGGTCACACAGCTAGTGAAGTTTATTTTTTTTACATAATGAACTTTAAAAAATCAACAAATAAAAATATTTCAATATTTAAAGGAAAGAAAAAGAGGATTATATATGACACTATAAACTTCAATCCCAGTTTGGTTTTTTAAAAAAAATGTATTAAATTGAATGACAGTAACAAAACTCCCCTATCTGCAACCCCTTCTTCCTACTCTATTCCACATATTTTTTAAATGTCTAATTGACGCTCTTTTCTCTAAAGAGAAAAAAAAATCATTACTAATAATCTACTACTCCTAGTCCTCTCTCCCTCCAACAAATAAAAGCCTTTTCTTGTAACAGACAAGTTTAGTTGGGACAAAATAAATCCGAACATTGGCTGTGTCTAAGAGTATATTTTTAACAATCTATACTTCTTTGCTGAGAGATGGGAAGCATTCTTCATATTAGTCTTTTTGATTTATGACTGTTCACTGCATTATTAAGTCTTGCAAACTAAATAAATACAACCTAATCATCATTAAATCTTTCAAACTTTTAAAGTTTACCTTATTGTAGTCATTGCATAAACTGTTCCAGGTCTGCTCACTTCATTTTCCATCAGTTCATACAAATCTTCCTAGGTTTCTCCAAATCTGTCCCTTTCATTTCTTCTTACAGCATAATAATATCCCTTTACATTAATATAATACAATGTGTTTTATCATTCCCCAGTTGATAAATACCCACTTTGTTTCCAGTTCATTTCTACAACCAAAAGTGCTAGTAATAAACACTTGTCTACAAATTGATCTTTCCCTTCTATCTTTACCCACTTTGGGTATTGTGCTTGGTGGTGGTGGTCAAAGGTGTGCACAGGTTAGTGACTGTGTGGATATAGTTCCAAATTGCTTTCCAAAATGGCTAGGCCCATCAACAGAGCATCAATGTGCCTGCTCATATTCCCACAGGCCCAAGGAGGATGTACTAAGTATACTACCAGGGCTATCTGTGCTGCCAACAGGATATGGTCACAGGCAACAGTGCCACCCTTAACATGACATTGGCCAGGCCTGAGACAGCACCCTCCTCCTATCTGTAAGGTCTGGAGCTGCCCACAGAATGTTGACCTCCAGAGTGCAGACAGAAGAAAACAATGTGGAGAGTGAACAGTTAACGCATCTAAAGCAATCTCCTCCCACTGCCCATGCCCAAATCCACTGGCTTAGTTTCAACAATTTTAATGTTCAGGGTAAGGTGACTTTTGGTTTCCTTCATCATTCATTTACACTCAAAGGCGCAAAGTTAAGATCTACTCCAAAATGAAATCGGAGCCTGTTATTTTATGTCTTTTGACCCAACTCAGCCGTTGACACAGCACACAGGACTCAGGTTACACAGACACACTTGAAGTCTGGGGCCAAGGATCAAGCTCAGCTCTTCCAGAAATATTAACTTTTGATGAACAGGCACCAGAAGGGCCGTTATACTCAATATTGCCAAAATGGCATTAATTCAATTAAGCTTTTGTTAGGAGAAACTCTGGAAGCTCCTTGAGGACAAGGCCTATTAATGTCAGTTTTTTTCCCCTTTGTTTCAATCATAAATGTAGGCAGCCACCCATTAATCTGAGAAGGGTCCCACAGGCTAAATTTCATAGTCCATAGGCTAAAAAATGCTCAATTTCCAGACCTCTGTTTCTTTATTTGTAAAATAAGGAGACTGAATTAGGTGACTTAAGTTCCTTTGTGGATTCCTTAAGAATTCTTATAGGATACCTATGATCACAGGAAATAAATGCTATAATTCAAGTGTGAGGGAAGGCAGGAGACATTTATTAAGCACCTATTATGTGCCTGGCACTGAGCTAAGCACTTTACAATATTATTTCATTTACTCTTCACAATAACTGTGAGACAGGTGCTGTTATTATCCCCATTTTACAGTTGAAGAAACTGAGGCAGACAGATTGAGTGATTTGCCCAGTTAGGTATCTACGGCTGGATTTGAACTCTAGTCTTCATGATTCCAGGAGCCAAGTCACTGCCCCTAGGGTTAAACGGGGTTAAGAGCAAGTGTTTGCTTAATGTTAATATTAAAGTATAAAGTTAATGTTTGGTTCCTTCCTCTACTCTATGAGCAGAATAATCCTCAAGTTTTCATATCCTTCTCCCTCTATTTAGCAAGTAGGACTTTGGAATCCCTTTCTATCCCAGGTTTGTTGTGAATTGTTTTGGCTCATCCTAATAATGTAAAGATAATTCAAAATCCCTTTCAAAAATAAAACTGTCCAATTACTTGTCTTAGTATAGAAGGAAAACGCTGGATTTACAGCCAGAGAAACCGGATTTAAATTCCACTTTGGACACTTACTTAACTAGCTACTTAACCATGGGTGAGCCATGGAATTTCTCCAGGTCTGTTTTCTCATCGGGAAAATGGGAATAAGAAGATCTTGAGGTCTTCCTTCACAAGGCTCAAATGAGATAATTTACCTAAAGCACCCTGCAATTTCCAAAGAGTGATATAAACGTCAGTTGTTATTGTTATTAGGGCATATGGTGCAGAGGAAACAGCACTATCTGGAGTTTCCTGTCAGAGAATTTGGATTTCGATGCTGACTCTGCTACTTACAACCTGTATAACCCTAGGAAAGTCACGGGTTTCCCCCTCTGTAAAATGAGATTAGATTAAATTATCTGTAAGGTGTGCCTCAACTCCAATTCCTGTGGGAACCTGGGATAAGTTCATCTGACACCGATCTGGGCAAGATGCTTTGCTTACCTGCTCTAGTCTCAGTGACCACCTTGGTTTAATCATCTACTGTATAAAAGAGGAAAGATAGTCAAACAAGTCTTAACAGTGGTATCTTCTCCCATTCAAACAGGTTCCAATCTGTTCACACATTTTCAACATAACAGGACTTTTAAAACCACAGCTTTACATAGTAGTTTGTTTCCTCAGAGGGGCAGTAATGCAATATAGGCACCTGGATCCTTCATGACTAAAATTTTTAAAAACTACAAAACTGAAATTGATGAGAACCTTGTTTAAGCAGAGGGGAAAATGAAAATAATATAACTGTTTATAGAAAGAGGCAGCTGCACTGGACTTTTTTTTGTATCATGGACCTCTTTGGCATTTAGTGAAACCTACAGACCCCTTCTCAGATTAATGGTTGGTTGCCTAAATTCATAATTGGGGGAAAAGAAGCTAAATTTCAATTAGAAGTTAATGAAAATGAAGATGAGTTTTCTTCCCCCACCCAAGTTCAGAGACTTCTTGGGATCTATCCATGGACCCCAGATTATGAACCCCAAGTCTTGACTCTCAGGTCCAATGATGTAAGCCCCCTGCATCTAATCCCCCCCCCAACAACTTATGGCAGTACATCTCATTGAATTTGACACATAATTCTACATGATATTTTGTGAGGACTTAGTATTTTAAATATCTCATTTTAAAATGCACACCTTTAGCACATCTCTGAGGTTAATATTTCTAGCAACACTTTCTTCATTTAAAAAGACATAATTCTATCCATTTTAGGTAAATGTAAATATAATACAAATATTAAAAAGCTACTTTTAATATATGATCTGACACTTATAATTTAAAAATAAATATAGTGCCCCAAATTAATGTGTTAATGGGCTAATGGACCATAAATGTATGCCTTAGCTTAATATACAAATCTAAAGAAATATTACATTCCAAGTGTTTTGCCCACTTTAAAGGACTATGTAAATTTGAACTATTATTATTATCTATAATTACCAAGGCAACTTATTCTCTTTAAAAATAAAATTATATATCCGATGCATTCTGCAAGATATGAAACTGTGCCAATTCTTGAAGCGGCCAAAGACAATTTTATTTCTTAACTTTCTGTTGCTTTGTCATTTGGTACCAATTAAGTACTTTGATATCTGTTTTATGGCTAGTCTGTTAGTAGAGAATGCACAAGATGGGGATCTGAATTATATCGACATTATTAGGATCAGCCAAAATAGCTCACAACAAATCCGGGATAGAAAGGGGTTCCAAAGTCTTACTTGCTAAACAGAGGGAGAAGGATATGAAAACTTATGAATTATTCTGATTATAGAAAGATGAAGGAACCAAACACTAAGAATGCTCTTGATTAAAAGAGAACCCAGATTATTAGGATGAGGACAGAAAATTTCAGGCATTTCTGGACAGGAGAGTACATGCCTACTACCAAATAGCATGTGGTTTTTTTACCACCTCAATACTACATAGCTACTGCTGATAGACTTAGGAGTTCAGATTACAGGAGCAAGCCTACACTGTTTTGGAAAGGTTGGTGTTAGGGGTGAATTAAATCAGAAAATAACTGCTCAGATTAGAACCTTTAAGAAGGCATTTCAAACTATGTACATAAGATCCCAAATGGCTAAACACTTAATGTGTTAAGTGTTTTTAAAGTATTTAAATCCTTTCCACTAAGTCTCCCAAGACTAGGCTTCCACCTTGGAGAAATTAAACAGAATAGTAATAAGGAATTTAGATAATGCTCTCTTGTCTACACCACTCCAGGTGTTAGTGACATTCCCACATGCTGGCAAGGAGAAGACCTCCAAGTCTTGTTTTGACAGGTATTTCAGTCTGCAGGTATCCTTATTTCCTGGGCCTACCTACAAAACTAAAATCAATCATATAGACTTTCCTTGATTGAGTGATTTTTTTATGGTCTTGGTCATCCTTGGTATTTGTTCCCTTGATAATGAGATTCTGAAAAATTGTGTTCCTAATACTAAGTGAAAACTTGCTCATTTCTGTACAAAAATAGGACAAATTCCCCCAAATCAGACCTTAAAGGTGTTTACACAGGACAAATTACAGGTTTGAGTGTTCCTTTTCCCAAGTAAACAAAGTGGGGTTAGAGTGTATTGTTGTTTGGGGGAGTTCTTTTGTTTGTTTTAAGCTTCGCTCTTGTATATTCTTTGTGGAAACTGCAACTTGGTGGGGAAAAAAGGAAACACTTTGACCTGGAAATTATGATTTGTAAGATGCGCGAATGGGAGCAAAGCAGGCTCTATGATGTTTGAAAATCTGTCTACAGTATAGAAGAACCACAAATGTAGAGCTACAAGGGACCTTAGAGGCCACTGTGTTCAACCCCTTCATTTTACAGATGAAGCACATTTTACAAACTGAGGCACAGTGAGACGAAGTGACTTTCCCAAGCCAAAGTCACAAAGCTAGTATCTAAGGTGCGATCTGAATCCAGATCTTCCTGTCTGAGTAGAAAGTAGTTTGTTTTTGTACCTTACTATAATGCTCTACTAATAATGCTAACTGTAAGGATTCAGACTAGAAGGGACACTTTCAAGTCCAACTTGCTCATTTCATAGATGAGGAAATTTCATTCAATAAATCTTGACTGCCTGCTTGCTCCAGAGTCCTCATAAAAAATCAGTTTGAAAATATAATGAAAAGAACAATATAAGGGACAGAAAACGGCAAGGTTCCTACAAAGAACAAGTCTACCCCAAAGGCCACGTGTTTGTTGTACTGAAATAAATTAGCCCTGTGTGCCTCATTGAAGATTTTGACATATTAATGCCATTTGTGGAACATTAGTAGATAGATGTGCTAGTTCAAAGACAAAACTTTATGAAGATATTTCTTCACTTGAATAAGGTTTTTTATTTAACCTTTCCAAACAGAGAGACACATACACAAACACAGCATTGCTATCCCCGAGAAAACGGAATATAGACCACAAAAGAAAGAGGTTACATGACTAACTGGCTTGAGTTTACTATCCACAGAGAAGTTATCAATAAGGATCATTAACAACCTGGCCTTCGCTTCAGACATTATTCCTCATCCCAATATCCTTTAAAATATTCTTCAATGATCAGTTGAATAGAAAGCTTGTGCATTAATTTTGTAAATGACACCAATATCAGGGATTCAGGGTAGGATCAAGAAACTGAGATGTGGTATTCAAAGTGACCTTGGGAAAATAGGAATCAATCAGAAACAAACCAAGTGTAGTTTAGAGAAGGGAACATAGTCAAAAATACAAAGCCTAGAAGAACTAGCTGCATGTAAACATAACAGAAAAAATGAGGACTTATTACGTGCACTGCAGATGACAAGTCTATAGCGTATGACTTGGTAGTTAAGAAACCAAGTATGACAAGAGGCTCATATACCTGCAGGAACCATGAACCACGAAGTGTAAGCATCCTATTATAGTCAACCTTACTCACAATTTCTGGGTTCTGCAACCAGAGTTCTATGGAAAGGAATAAAGTGAACCCCCTGCCATAATTTTAATGGTTGGGAAAAGAAGACCAAGGGGAAAATTTAAAGAAATTAGGAGAAAGGCATTAAAATGATTCAGTGACGACAAGCAACTAACTAACTCAATAATAAAGCATTTAGGCACTTACTATGTCCCAGATACTGTGATAAGTGCTGGAAATACAAAAACAAGCAAGCAATATGATCCCTGTTCCTAAAGAGTTTACATTCTTTTTTTATTTTATTAATTTATTTTTACTTTTCAACATTCACTTCCATAAGCTTTTGAGTTTTCTCCCCCTCTCTTCCCACCTACTTCCCCAAGATGGCGTGCAATCTGATATAGGCTCTACATATGCATTCCTATTAAACGTATTTTCACATTAGTCACGTTGTAAAGAAGAATTAGAACCAACAGGAGGAACTACAAGAAAGAAGAAACAAAATAAAACAGAAGAAAAAGAAACAGCAAATTGTATACTTCAATCTGCATTCAAACTCCATAGTTCTTTCTCTGGATGTGGATAGCATTTTCCATCAATAAGACTTTTGGAGATGTCTTAGATCCTTGCATTGCTGAGAAGGGCTAAGTCTATCAAAGTTAGTCACCACACAAAGTGGCTGTTACTGTGTACAACATTCTCCTGGTTCTGCTCACTTCACTCAGTATCAGAGCATACAAGTCTTTCCAGGTTTTTCTGAAGTCTGTTTGCTCATCATTTCTTATAGCACAATAGTATTCCACTACATTCATATACCACAACTTGTTCAGCCATTCCCCAGTTGATGGGCATCCCCTAAATTTCCAATTCTTGGCCACCACAGAAAGAGCTGCTATAAATACTTTTGTACATGGGGGTCCTTTTCCAATTTTTATGATCTCTTCAGGATACAGCCCTAGAAATGCTATTGCTGGGTCAAAGGGTAGGCACATTGTATAGCCCTTTGGATATAGTTCCAAACTGCTCTCCAAAATGGTTGGATCAGTTCACAAGGAGTTTTCATTCTAACAGAGGAAGACAGCAAACACACAAGGGGAGATGGAAGGAAGGACATAATTTGGAAATGTCCAGGAGTCTTGGTTCTGAACAAGAAAATATGAAAACCTCATCTATCAGACCTTCCTTCCCTGCAAAATCATTCTGTATCTCCATTAAAGGTAGATAATGTTCACCAAAATATAAAAACGAAATAACTCTGAAAGACATCAGAATGCTTACCAATATCGTGACCAAGTGAGCTTAAATTGCAATGTGAGTTACAGATAAAGAATGAGTCCTAACAGCAGCTGTTACACTCAGAAATGAGTGACTGAGACAGGAAGTGGAATGTCTTCTTAAAGTCTCTGAAATACTAGATTTCAACACTTTTTAAGTGCTTTCTAGGTAGAAAGACAGACTATATTTCAGTTTGTTTAGGTTCTAAACCTGTAGACAGAGCTAAAGGAGCCTGAAGATTATCAAGCCTGAATGCAAGGAGTGCCAAGAAGCTGACAATTTGTCTGGATCAATTGATTCCTCTTAAATTTCACTTTTATTTTACTGCAGCAGCTTACAAGAGTTCCTTGCTTACATGCAGCATTGATACTAATCAACCAACAGAGAATTTAAAGTGTCTATTATAGGCTAGGGCTAGGCACTGAACTACATTCTGGAGATACAAACATGAAGAATGAAACAAATTCTATTTTCAAAGAAAGAGCTTTCATTCTATTGGATGAAACAAGGTATAGTGAGACTTTGGAATTGTGGGTTCAAATCCTACCTCAGATACTAAGTAGCTCCATGACCTTATATATTGTCACTTAGGCTGTGCCTCAGTTGATCACCAGTAAAATATGAGAATTGGGCTTAATGTCCCTGGAGGTCTAATCTATGATCTGGGTACATATATAAATATGAATGAAATAAATACAAGAGTGACTGACGGATGGAATTTGCCTTACCTCTTCTTTATGTGGACACAAATATAATCTTTTTCTTACGAAATTTAAAAAAAAGGTTTCTTACTCAGTTTTACAGTTTTTTTCTGTGATTACTGTTTTCTATTTTTCATTGCAAATGCCAAAATATTTCGGCTACATTTTGAGTTAAACTCTTCTAGCCTAACTACCATCTCTATTATTGATCCTATAGGAAAATCAATCAATCAATTAATCCAGCAATTTTTAGAGGACCTACTATATACTCAGCAGTGTGCTTGGTGCTGTACAAGCTCTGCAAATAATAAAATGTCCTTGTCTTGACGAAGCTTACAGTTAGGCAGGGAAAATGAGTTTTGAGTAAACAATATACTTAGAGAATTATTGCTAAACAAGCCATTAAAGCAATGGTTCTTAGCCCTTTGGTGTCCCTGGTCTCTTTTGGCAGCTGGCTGAAGCCTATGCACCTCTTTTTGGGAAAAAAAAATGTTTTTAAATACATACAATAAAATACATAACGTTTACAAAGTAAACTAATTACATCAAAATATAGTTACCGAAAAAAATGATAAACAAATTCACAGTCCCTAATTTAAGAGTCCTTGGATTTAAAAAAAAGCATTGGAAACTGCCTAGACTAACCATAGTAAAAGATGTCTTAACTTTAATTAGACAATCATGTTAAGAAAGCATGGGTACATTCAAGCAAAGGGTTGGTTTTTTTTTTTCCGATTTGGTTTGGTTTTTTGCTATTCCAGAAGTAAAAGTCAACTCAGAATACCGTAACACCTCACTTCTCTGTGGACCAGTCTTCTAACAATCCTAACCATGTGGGGAACAGAGCCAGGAACTTAGAAATAAGGGGGAAAGGCTACTGCATCTCTAGAATAATTTCTTACCAAGCCATAACAACTAAGACATAAATTTTTCTATTTTTGGTCAAAATTTTCCTGAAATTTCTTTAATAAAACATTTTAACAAGTATGCTTATATATTTTTCCCACATACAGAAGAAGTTCAGAAAGAGCAGCCTAGAAAAGGGATGTGTTTGTGTCTTTGAGGTAGAGGTTGGGGAACAAAAGGTAGGACTATTAATATCAGGCAAGATACAGTGAGACCAGTCACACTCACGACATGACAATGCAATACTGAGTGAAAAGACAGAACATTAAAAAAGCAGATAAACTCTAGTGTAGTACAGGCTATAAAATGATGATGGCCCTGAATTACAAAGAAAAGGTTCAATTTGGGGTCCTGGTGCATGTAACACATTTTGGAAAAGTCATCATGAAAAATGTTAAAAAAGAAAAAATGTACAATTGCACATAGGGGATAAATTTTGTTTTTTAAATTATTTTTTATTTCTTTCATGACGTATTTTTCCCAATTACATGTATAAAAATTTTAGCAATCACTTTCCAAAATTTTGAGTTCCAAATTCTCTCCTTCTCTCCTGCCCCCACTTCCCTCCTTGAAAAAGAAAGCAATATGATTTCACTTATAATGTGAGGTCACGTAAAACATATTTCCATACTAACCACATTGGCAAAAGGAAACAGAAAACAAAACAATAAAAATAAATAAAAGCTTAAAAAGTATGCTTCAATCTGCATTCAGAGTTCATCAGTTCTCTTTCTGGAGGTGAATAGCATTTCACTTATTTATTTTGCTTTTTGGTGAGCAATCGGGGTTAAGTGACTTGCCCCGGGTCACACAACTAGTTAGTGTCAAATGTCTGAGGCCATATTTGAACTCAGGTTCTCCTAACTCCAAGGCCAGAGCTCTATCCACTCATTGCACCACCTAGCTGCCCCATGAATAGAATTTTTCATCATGAGTCCTTTGAAACTATCTTCTATCACTGCATGGATCCGAGTAGCTAAGTCTTTCCCAGTTGCTCATTGTTACAATATTGCTGTTAGTTTACAATGTTCTCCTGGTTCTGCTCACTTCACCCTGCATCAATTCATGTAAGTTTTTCACAGGTTTTTGTGAAAGTATCCTACTCATCATTCCTTATAGTGTAATAGTACTCTAGCACAATCATATACCACAACTTGTTCAGCCATTCCCAAACTGATGGGCATCCCTTCAATTTCCAATTCTTTGCCACCACAAGAAAAGCTGCTATAAGTATTTTTGTACAAATATATCCTTTTCCCACTTCTTTGATCTCTTTGGGATACAAATATAGTAGTGATTTTATCGGGTCAAAGGATATACACAGTTTTATAGCCCTTTGTATATAGTTCCAAGTTGTTCTCCAGAATGATTGGATCAGTTCACAACTCAACCAACAATGTATTAGTGGTTAAGTTTTAGTGGATAAGTTTTAGTTCCATAGAAAACCTCATTCCTCCTGTAATGCCAAAAAAATGCGTGTTCCATTCTTGTCCTCAAAACCAACATGGACATAAAGAAACTAGACTTAACAAAAATGCCATTGATTCACTCACTCTCATTCATTAATTTGTTCAACAAATATCAAATGAGAATGGTATAATTAGTTTATAGTCACTTTGTGTATCTCTCAGTATTATGTTCAATTTATAATTTCTTGTTACTGACAGAAATGTAAGGGGGGAAAAGAGAGAGAGAACAATGGAAAGAACACTGGAGTCAAAGGACTTAGGTTCAAATCCCACTAGTGATGCTTACTACCTTTGTGATATTTCCAGGTCACCTAAAACTCTGAGTCTTGGTTTCCACACCTGTAAAATGAGTTCGACTAGATAACCTTGGAGACCCTTTCCAGCTGTAGATCTATAATGATTAAGACAACACTAAAGCGGGACTAGATTACTGCAAGTTTTGTGTCCATTAATAATGGCCCTTTTAAAAATTGTTGTTGTTGTTGGGGCAGCTAGGTAGTGCAGTAGACAGAGCTCTGGCCTTGGAGTCAGGTGGACCCGAGTTCAAATCCGTCCTTGGACACTTGACACATGCTAGCTGCGTGACCCTGGGCAAGTCACTTAACCCCTACTGCCTCACCAAAAAGCAAAAAAAATTATTGTTGTTAGTCAATCAATAAACATTTATTAAGCACCTACTATGTGCCCATTACTGTGCTAAGCACTGGGATACAAAAAGAGATAAAAGACCATCGCTACCCTCAAGGAGCTTACAATCTAACAGGAGAGACAAGCAAACAAGTATGTACGAACAAGCTACAGACAAGATAAATGGTAAAGAATTTTAGAAGGGAAGAGATTAGAATTAAGAGGGCTTGGGAAAGGCTTCCTGTAATGATGGGATTGTAGTTCAAACTTAAAGGAAGCCAGGAAAGCTAGCAGGCAGAGTTGAGGAGGAAGAACATTCCCCCAGAGAAAATTTCCAGGGCTGAAAGATGGGAGTGTTTTGTTCATGGAACAACCAGCAGGCCAGTGTCCATGGATCTAAGAGTACATTTCAGCAAGTAAGCAGTAAGATAGGAGGGGACTAGGTTATGAAGGGCTTTGAATGCTCTGGCTATTGGGAGCCACTGGAGTTTATCTACTTGTTTATTTATTTATTATTATTATTTTCATACTTTCTGTCCTATGAAGCACTTCACTGGAGCTATAATCCCACCAACACAGCCATTCTTTCCAATGGTGCTCTTACTACATTAATGGCCCAGCTCATTTTGTGACCGTACACTTCTCTCTTAAACCACTTCTTGACCACAGATTATTATTTGCAGTGATGAATTCAGAAAAACCTAGAAAAACTTGAAAAAACCTTGAAAGACTCTCAAACTGGTTGAGAGTGAAGTGATCAGAGCCAGGAAAACAATTTATATGAAGTTCATAATAATGTAAGTGAAAGTTACTCTTAAAGACATCCAAACACTTATCAACATAGTGAGACCAATCACAGCATTAGATGACTGATGATAAAGTAGGACTCATGGCTGCATGACACAACATGTATTTGTAGGCATGGCCAATGCGTTTATTTGTTCAGCTGAATTATACTGTCTTTTACAAGGGAAGGATACTATTGGGGTAGGGGATGAAACAGCTAATTGGGTCTTTCTTTACAATTATTTTTACTTCTACTGTTTTGCTACTTATAAGCAATGCTGATTATAATCATCTGCCATCCTCCTTTTCCTTACATTTTTACCAATGAGTTTACATTCTCAAATGATGTTTTTCTAAGGATCTCTCTGTCTCACTGTCTCTCTCTGATAAAGAGATCTAGACTGCTCGTTAAAAGTTTGCAGGCTTTTTTGGCCTCTTTCTTGTGGTGACTACATTATGTCAGTTAAACTTTTGCAGAAAACAATGCCAACGAAGGTGAGCATCATTGCCCTTTTCCATTAGCAGCCTTATTACCTTATGACTATTACTAACTATGAAGAAGATGAAGAAAAGCAAGTAGAATATGGACCATTAGACTTGGAGTCAGAAGACCCAGCGGTTCCCAAGTCCAAGCTCTACCTACCTATAGTGTGACCTTGAGAAAATCACTTACCTTCTCTAAACCTCAGTTTTCTTCTCTGAAAACTGTGGATATTAATACTTACATTATTTACTTCACAATGTGATTACTAGAATAAAATGCTATTATATAAATACTAGTTGTTATTATTATAGCTGTTATTGTTAAAAATCATAATATTATGGCTAAAAGACTGGGCCACCATGGGGCTAATACCATCTTAAGAAACGAAAAATGTAAAAAAAAAAAAAAATACACATTTGATTAAATCTGACTAGCCAAAAAAATACCAGAAACTTGGTCACAATATCCTGAGCTTCATCCTTAATGCTACTGTTGAAATATTTTAAATGCCTGAGCTCTGAACACAACCCACACTTTCCTCCCCTGCTCCCATATTCCATGTAGATCAAGTATTTTCACACTTGGTTCATCTCCAATGAAGACTGTAATTAAATCTTTAATTTGAAAACAAGAGTGAAAGTCCAGCACTTACTGCGTTATTGGCAGTATTCAAGAGCAGGTCAAAGAGCAATCAAATAACAAATGATGACCTCAGCTCTTTCATGCTTAAGTAGTCTGCTAATTTCAGAAAATACTAGCTCAACTCAGAAGTGACAAATCTACATGTCTTAATGCATAACCTTTTAGGAAATCAACAGGATACTATTTAAAGTTGCATTAACAAAATGCTAATTTTAAATGTGCTACCCCAACTTTATAATTAATTACACACAGTTTGATCATTTCCAAACCTCATTTTTGGTAACTATTTTACATACAAGGAGGCTCCCACAGTCCAGAGCTGCTGTCAAGATGACTGTCCTGGGGGTTTCAAACTGCACAGCACAACGGCAGGAGTCCTGCACAGAGATGTCACAGCACTGGATTCTAGTGCACCTCTATAATCTCTGTGTAACACTGTATAAACTATTACAGCTATCCAAGCCACAGTTTGCACATCTGTCAAATGAAGAATTAGAGATCAAATGATCTCCAATTGAAAATTCTGTGATTCTATTATCTGCTTGGTAGCCCTGCTGGACAAGAGCCTCTCAGAACACAGTAGCTAACAGCTCCTGTATGTGTACAGGGAGGGAGCAAGGCCATCCATCTGTGTTTTTCAACATCCACCTTAACTGATGTGATGACAGACAGTGGAAGTTTGACCTGGCCCCAAAACATCTTCCCTCCTACTAGCTACACATTTCAACATCATTCCTTTTTGTGCACTGAGGCAGTGGGAGAACCAGTGAAACTCAATCCATCCCCCTACCCCCCATAGTTACCTGAGATAATTCCTAAAGCACAAATATGACCGTATCACTTCCCCCTCCTCAAGAAACTTCAGTGGCTCCCCATCAGGATCAAATACAAACCCTTCTGTTTAGCATTAAATCTCTTCACAACACCCATCCCCCTACCCTTTCTGGATTATTACTCTCCTCTCCACACACTCCACAGTATTCGTGCACAACGTACCATTCAGGCTCTTTCTCACACCTGGAGTGTAATCTTTCCTCACTTCTGCCTCTTACAACTTCTAGTTTCATTCAAAACTCAGCTCAAATACCACTTCTTAAATGAAGCCCTTCCTGATTCTTCCTCCTCCCATTATATTTGTATTTAAATATTTTTACATACTAAAATGTGTACACATTACTTTTCCTACCCCATGTCCACAGAATGAAAACCCCCTTGCTGGCAGGTCTGTTTTGTTTTTCTTCCTTCCTTTCCTTTTTTTTTTTTGGTCTTTTTATGATCAGAGCATAACACTGTGCTGCTTAATCAAAACACTTGTCAAATAACTGACTGGCTCAAATCTATGCAGAAAGGATAACAATTTAAGCAACTGGCAGACATTTATACACCGACTCCATTTAGTTTTTTCCCTATTAGTTTAGGAGATCCTAAAAGACCCCTGGGCAAACAAGACCATAGAAGTGACTTTTGATGGGGGGCAGATTCAGGAAAATGCCAACGCAGGGGTATTACTCGAAGGGAGTTATCGAAAAGGAAGCCATTCTGTGCTGGCTGTCTCCTACCATGGTTACTACTTCTGCCTTCCTCCCTCACTCTGCATCCTCTTCCTAGTCTGCGAGGTGGGACAGGGGATTGAGTGCTGGACCAGAAGTTCAAAGGTGGCCTCAGGTACTTCCTAGCTTCGTGACCCTGGGCAAGTCACTTAATACTTTCAGCCTCAGTTTGCTTATCTGTAAAATGGGGATAAGAACACCTACTTTGGAGGAGTTATAAGGTTAAATGAGAGTATCTGCAAACAGCTTTGCAAGTTTTTTAAAGGGCCATATGAATGGTGGCTATCATCATCACCACCACCATCATCATCATCATCATCATCATCATTTCCTAAAGACCACTTAATGTTGTTACTTCCTGATATCCTATCTCTGACTCTTATTCCTTCCTCACAGCTTGATACAGATGATACCCAGCATCTCTCACAAACTCTAATCCCACATTTCCAATACCCTATAAAACAGCCCAACCTGTGTACTCTCCCTCAGCATCTCCAGCTCAACACGTTCAAAACTGAGTTAACATTTTCTCCTAAACCTGCTTCTCCTCATGACTGGACTGTCTTTGGCACCCCTACAGTCCATTTCCAATGGTAAGTTTGAAGTTATTGTTGGCTGTCTGCTTGGTCCTCACCTCTCCTATCTAAATAGTTATCAAGTTCTGCTTACCATCTCCTGCCTTCCTCTGTTTCCCACTCCCACCATGCTCATGCAAATTATCATTGCCATCTACTTGGACAACTACAGTCACTTCCTAAGGAGTCTTTCTGTCTCCATTCCAATCCATCCTTTTGTTGTTGTTGATAATGATGATGATGACTTGTTTCAGTCTTGACTTCATTTGGGGTTTTCTTAGCAAAGATACTAGAATGGTTTACCATTTCCTTCTCTAGCTCATTTTACAGATAAGGAAACTGAAGCAGAGTTAAGAGACTTGCCCAGGATCACACACAGGTATTAAGTGCCCAAGGTCAGATTTGAACCCAAATTTTCCTGACTCCAGGCTAAATATTCTATCCACTGTGCCAACTAACTGCCCAAAAGGGCATGTGTGGCTAATATGGAAATGTTTTGCACAACTCCATGTGCATAATCGATATATTGTTTGCCTTCTCAAGGAGTAGGGAAGGGCAAGAAGGAGGGAATTTAGAACTCAAACTTTTAAAATGAATGTTAAATTTATATGTAATTGGGATTTATTTAATTAAATAAATAAAAATTTATCAAAACCCCCCAAAAAGAGCATGGTGGGAATGACTTGGGGTAGAGAGAGGGCAAGAAGTCCTCTGAACTTAAAAGCTACACAGTGGAGTTTTTAATACTTCATATATGCCATGGGTAGTGAGTGGCTGCAGACTTCTTAGATGCCTACAAGCCAGGAAGTACATTCTCAAAAAGGATACAGATTTTTAGAGGAAGGAATAACATTGACCACAAATAACAACCTCTCCTCCCCCAAAAAAAGTTCCCAAGGAGAAATATGTTAGCAACTGAAGAGATCAGAGGATAGCAGAAGGAGCAGGCACAACCCCAAGATCCAGTGAGATGAGAGATTTTGTTTCTTTTCCCAATCTGATGGTAGATACCAGTAAAAACACATGCCCAATAAAAACTGAAGCTCTCATCCTCATAATGACAGGTGACTTAAAAACAGGGAGGCTAGTCTTAACACTCAGAAAAGCGGGGTTCAAGTCCAAGCCTGACATTTGCTAGGCATGTGACCCACTGCAAATTACTTCCCCACTCCCTAAGCCTTGGTTTCTTCATCTGTGAAAATGAAAATGACAGTTATTACCTACCTCAGAGGGTCTTCATAAATAAAGTGCTTTGTAAACTAAAAAAGCACTGTACAAATATGACATATTATTGTTACTTCACTCCCCCAAATAATTCTTGTCTCCCTTTACTCAACACCTTGTACATCTCCATTTAGCTGCCTTAAATACACACAGAGAATTCTCCCTGGAGCTTGCTAGGTGCGGATTCCATTCAAATCCACAAGGCAGTGTTTTCTGTCTGCGTAAATAATTACCTGGTGTCACCTTATGTGACCTCCTAGTGAGAGAAGGACAGAGACAAAGAAAAATGAACCCATTCACCCCAGTGAGCTCTAGCAGGCCAGTCAGTACTGCCTCATGGCCAGCCATATCAAGGGCTACTGATACATCTTACAGAAATGGTATGGTCACTGGACCTTTGTCCACCATCAGAGGAAACCTATCAATCAGTGAAATCAACAGAGACTACATTTCATGCTCAAGCCTAGAATGCAGGTAACAGGAAATTAATAGTAAAATAATGACGCTTTAAATTTATATACTACTCTTCTCTGAGAACTAAAAGAGAACGCTTTACACATTGGCTGCTTGACTTTGGTTAAGTCACTTAACCTTCTCTGGGACTCTGTATCCTCATCTATAAATGTAAATATCTTTAATGTTTCAGCTCTGAATAATCACAGCTTAAAAGTTGTTTCTCACAGTGCCCCTTAATGATCATCATTTTTTATTGCAGATAAAGGGAACTGTTTAATTCATTAGCATAATTACAGGATCAATATTTATTTCAAGATGAAAAGGGGTAAATGGGTTTACATGCTTTATTCCATGTCTGAATTAAATTACCAAAACTGAGTTGGCAACTAACACCAGCTGATAGTTTCCAAAGCAAATCAAGAGTGGAGGGGCATCTTCCTGCCCAAAAGACTTAGCTGTCTTTATTGATAATGGACTCAGAGCTCTAGCGTGTCCCTGAATTTGATCTTCTAAAACAGAAATGGCTTACTACTTCCATGATTTCTGTGCACAGGACTTCCCTCTGGCTTCACGATGACAATATCTACACAAGTCAAAATTATCATGAGTACTCTGTTCAGACAGCTTTTGTGTTATCAAAATATTTATTGATTTTCTCTTCTTCTGATTGGAACATAAGGTGCATTCTATAGAGTTTTGGGGAACGAAAGCATGACACAACATAGTAACAATGTAGTTACAAGAGCAGACCCCTCCGTCCCTCCCAAAAAAACCCTAGAACTGCCAATGGTGCCTCTGCTCAGATGCAAACCGTTAGTATGTTTAAAACCATAACTATTAAGAAAGACATGATTACATCAGGGGATGTCTGACTCCAGATCTGTAATAACTTGTCCTGTCTGTATTCTTCTTTGGTGTATCAAGTCAAAGCACCAGTCACTTGGAAATGCATCCTGACATCTTGGAAATTGGCCACAAATGGCAGGAGTGCTATTTTGCTGCCATGGTTACTGACCCAAGAATGGGTGATGGGGAGAATTAACTATAATAGTGGTACAGTAGCCTCCCCTCAAAAAAAAAGTTTATACAACTGAAGTAAGCAGCAACAGACCCCTTGGCATAATGGGTAGAATGCTAGAGCAGGAATCAGGAAGACCTGGGTTCAAATCCTGCTTCTGTCAATTGTATGACCCTAAGCATATTACTTAGTCTCTCTGTGATTTAATTTCTCATGAGGAGGTTGGAGTAGGGGGTCTCTAAGGTTCCTTTTTATGACCCTATAACTACTCTATCTGGAGAGAGTGTCTCAGAGCAAGGGACAGGAAAACAGGGCTGTATTTAACAACCTAAGTCTCTTCTTATAATTAGGAATCTTAAGCCTCCTCTAAAGTTCTGCTCTGATGTTTCACTCTGGCATAGAAGCAAGCCTGGATTATGAGTAGGCCCACTGTATACAAGCTAGGGCAGGTACAACCTACAAAGATAGAAAAGATTTCAAGTATGAGGCCCAGTAACAGATGGTGTATTTATCGTCCTAGCAATAGCCTAGCTATGTTCAGAGAGGCTCACTGCCAGAAAGATGCCCACTCAATAATATCCTCTCCCCTGGAAAGCAACTCATGAAACCATCTCAAGGATGATTTTTACATAGCAGCAACAGAGGAAGCACATCCCTAAAATCACAAAAGTTTTGAAGGATTTGATTAAAAATCATAGAAGTGTAAGTGTTCACAGAGATCACCTAAGCTAACTCATGGATCAGCAAAGGTAGAACTGGAAACTAGGTCTTCTGACTCCCCATCTATAAACTCTCTGCCTTTCACTTGTGAAATCAGGGGTCCACATCTAAATGATAATAAATATACCTGAAATATTTTTTAAATATCATATTATATAATGCTATGCTACATATTACATATTATATCATATCACATTGTATTATATCATATTATATCAGATGTCACTTGCAGCAATATTGCATAAAAAAAAAACACCTGAATTAAGGGAAAACTTCAAATGTTATCAGGGAAAAATTCAAATGTCCTTTCTGACACTTGCTAGTTTTTTGACCATGCACAAGTCACTTAAAACTCTCTGAACATTAGTTTCTTCATCGGTAAAATGGGGATTATATGCCTGAAGTATTTACAAGAATTAAATGAGATAATATTTATAAACTTCAACATACTAACACCAATTCCTCTTCTTATTATCCCCAAAAGGGGGCAAGAAATTATAAAAATAACAGCTACCTTTTTATATAGCTAATGTTTGAAAAGTACTTCATATATGTAACTCTATTTGATACTCAAAATACTCAAAACCACCCCATGAGGTAAATGCTAAAGGTATTATCTCCATTTTACAGATAAGTAAACTGAGAGCAAAGTTAAATTAGGTGTCCAGAATCACAAATGCCATTAATTGGCCAAGGCTAGAGGTGACCCCCCCAGGTATTCCTGACCCTAAGTACAACATTCTGGCTATTTCATACCACAGAATATGCATCATAAAGACTAAGAAGGAAATCTAAGTGTAAAAGTGAGAAAATCATCCTTTTAGTCTGTCTAAAAAGTAAAGTCTATGAATTCACTATTACTGTTTTTCAAAGAATAACTTGATCTTCTCTGTCTTTGTCAAATTAGGTGTTCTATCTGTAACATGGATTAACGGCTTGCAAAACTTTAATTGTTTTAACTATAGGTTCAGGCACATGTCTCCCAAACCACAGGTTTCAAAAGTTCCTTTTGGCTGCTGTCTTTTGAATTTCTGGCATAAAGTTTAAAATGAGGAAAGACAAGCTGTGCAGCAAGTTTCATCTTGATGGAAAGATGAAATGACCGAAATTCAAACTTTTATGTAAAGCTGAAAACAAAATATTAAAGGGCTTTCAAACTAAGCACCCATTATGTACTTTGTCATTATTTTTTAATTAGATTGTGCTAAGTTTATAATTCACATTGATAAAATTTGAAATTGTTGTTTTTCAGTCATTTAGTTTTGTCTGACTGTTTGTGACCTATAGGCCCTACAGGGTCTGACTGAATCCAAACTTCACAGAACAAATCTCCTTAATAAAATGATTTGTTCTGTAAAACCCGGACTCAGCCAAAAAGCCACACCCAAGGACCTGGAAGGCCACATGTCTTCTCAAGGCCACAGGCTCCCCACCCCTGCTATAGGAGTTTTTCTGACAAAGTTATGGGAGTGGTTTGCCATTTCCTTCTCCTGTGAATTATAGTGAATAGAGGTTAAGTGACTTGTCCAGGGCTACACAGCTAGTGAATGTCTGAGATCACATGTGCACTGAGGTATTCCTGACTCCTAGGGCAGCTAGGTGTTGAAGCGGATAAAGTAGCAGGTCTGAAGTCAGTAAGACTCATCTTCCCGAGTTCAAATCTGGCCTTAGACACTTACTAGCTGTGTGACACTGAGCAAGTCACTTCACCCTGTTTGCCTCAGTTTCCTCATCTGTAAAATGAACTAGAC
Source organism: Phascolarctos cinereus (assembly GCF_003287225.1). NCBI lineage: Eukaryota > Metazoa > Chordata > Mammalia > Diprotodontia > Phascolarctidae > Phascolarctos > Phascolarctos cinereus. The sequence continues at coordinate 179,423,978 of NW_027555847.1, forward strand.
AAGGAAAATGGCAAACCACTTCAGTACCTTTGGCAAGAAAACCCCAAATGGGGTCACAAATAGTACAATACAACTTAAACAACTGAACAATATACAATAACTTCCTGACTTTAGATCCAGCACTCTATCCACCAAGCCACCACCTATAATTTGAAACAATTTCTCCCTATTACTTCAATGAAATTACTACTGATTTTTGTTAAAATGTCAGGGAAAACAGGAAAGAAGAGTTAATTCTACAGGGGAGTAAATAAATAACCGACTTGATAGGAATGAAATGGGCATGTCAAAAAAGACACTTTTATTATTTCTTAGTCACTATCAAGGTAGATTTAGCAAACAACATCCAGAGTTTAATGCTCACACACTTCCCAAAGTGTTAAAACTCAAATCCAAAAGGAAAATCTGTAATTAATCAACAAGCATTTATCACATGTCTACTATGTGCCATGTCACACTAGTGCTGGAGACACAAAATCCAAGAAATGAAACTCCTTATTCTCAAAGTACTTACGTATAAGCATTTGACGTTATAAAGGAAATATATTTATAATAAGAGGAGTCTACCTACTACCTGACAGAATAAACTGTTGCTTTAGGTGATAATGAGGGAATACAGGTGTCAGAAGCTATAAGAAAACAGAAATAAGGGTAAAGAGAGAGGCAGGTCTGGCCTTTAACAAATGGTGAATGCAACAAATTGCTCGTAAATAACATTTGATTCCTGAACCCTGGACCAAGCTTGCCCCGGATTAGTCCCTTGAACATAACATTCTGCTTTAATACAGTACTTGAAGGTTTGCAATGCATTGTGCATGCCTTACTGTCCGGGGGAAATATCTAAGGGAGAATGGCTTTATATCCACCAGCCTGGAATGAGGAATTCCTGAGTTTAAATCTGAGCAAGTCACTTAACCTCTGTTTCCCCATCTGTAAAATGAGGATAATACTAGTACTTACCTCCTAGGGTTGTTATGGGGATCAAATGAGAGAATATTTGTAAAACACACAGCACATATTAATTAAGCATATTCATTCTCTTCATCACAGATAAACTAATTTCTCAAATAAAGTGGTTTCCAAGGAGTTAGGCACTGAGTCAGCATAAGGAAACAGACAACCACCTACCTACTCCCAAGTCAGTTTTTCACGCAGTAGCTTCTCTACTTTGTCCCAACCGCATTTTAAGTATGACCAACATGCATGTATTAAAATGCATCAACCAAATCAACAAACACTTATCAAGGCCTTCCTAAGTGTTCTAGGCCCTGTGCTAAGCCCTGGGGATACAATGACAAAAGGCAAACAATCCCAGCCTTCAGGGAAATTAAATTCAAATCAAGGGAACACCACATACACATAACATTCATGTACATAATAAATATACAGGAAAAGGTAATCTGGGAATGGGGTGTGTTCACTGCAGAAGAGCAGACAGAGAGGACACCAGAAAGACTATTGGAAGGAGGTGGAGCTTGAGCTGAGTTCTGAGGAAACCAGGGGGATTCTGAGGGAAGATGAGGAGGGGAGTGTACACTCTAGGCACCAGGGAAAGCCAGGGCAAGAGGCAGGGAGATGGGAAATGACCTGCCCTGCGTTTGAAGCAGGGAGTAAGCTAGTATGAAAATATAGCTGGAGGACCTCTTACTGCACAAGAATTAGTAGCAGCCATATTAATAGAGTTTGCTCCCAATTATACACAGAGAGGAGACTGAAAAGACCGGCAGGAGCCAAACTGTGAAAAGATTTAAATGCCAGACAGAGGAGTTGAGGGTTGATCCTGGAAGCAATAGAAGCCCCTGAAGTTTGCTGAAGGGGGTGAAATGATCAGACATGTGCTTGTATTTATTGAGTCTGTACTAAGCTAACAGCCCAATGTGAGCTATTGTGGGGAAGATAAAGAAGTTTAATAGAGCAGGAGTTCTGTGAACTTGCTTTTTAAAGAAATATATATTTTGATAAGTGTATTACATGATAACTGATTTTTTTATAACCCTCTTTATTTTATGCTTTTGAAAACATTATTTTGAAAAGGGATTCATAGGCGTCACCAGATTGCCACAGGGGCCCAAGAACCACACACACAAAAAACTAGGAACCCTTCATTTAAGGTGTAATTCTTATTCTTAAGAAGCTAATAATCTAATTGGAGAGAAATAAAATGTAAACACCCCCCCAAAAAAGTTGCATAACAAGAAAAAGATTTAAATAGTGGTTTAAGGAAGTGACAAAAGAGACATCAGAAGGCAGTCCATGATTAATGGCCGCGTGAATTGTACAAACAGTAATTGCTGTGGATTCAAAGGAGGGAGAGATCCCTTCAAGCTGGGGCAGCCTGGAGAGCCTTAATGGAGGGGCTGGGGCTAGTAATCAAGCCGCATCTTTGGCTAGACACAGGGGCGCGGGTAGGACATTCCAGGCTGGTCCAAAGAAAAGGAGCTAAAGCAAGAGGGAAGGCAAGGGAGAGGCTTATCCTGGGATATAAATAAAAGAAAGTAAGTTAAAAGAAAACACATTACCAAGACAAATATAAATGATTCTTGGATTATTGATGCCTTTCCCCCATCTCTCTCCACTAGTATAAATACATTGTGGCCCCTTCTCCTCTGGAGAAAACATATGAGTCAACAATAATGCAGTCAGTGTTAACATAGTAAATGGTTTCCATTCCAACTAATGCATACCATGCATTACGCCTTCACAGTGCAATAGAGCACCTTTGGCTCAGAGCAAGGGATGATCAAGAGTGGGGTTAGATGCTAAAAGGTCCAGGTCAGAAAATAAATGCAGCTGCACCAGGACAATATTTATTTCTTTGGTAACTCAAAATCAAGACACCAGCATACACTTGCATGCCTATGATTTTATCATTATTTTATATTTCAATTGGAAAAAATGCTGGTGACTGAGATCTCATTCTGGGGTATGAATAGTTCCTCCACATTCAGGCCTACGTCCAGGGCAACTTCTCTGCTGTTCACAACCCAATTCCCTCCTAGGTACTTCCCTGTATCTATACATGGTACTTCTCCGAATGCTCTATGTCTAGAAGCAATGGGCACAATTACAATTAAGTTAAGGATGGAAGGAAAGCTTCTAGCCTAGATGTATGTTTTTCCAATACATGTCAGAGATCAATGATTGCATTTGACCATAGAGCACAGGAACACAAATGCTAAATTACCTCTCAGCACTCATAGATTATTAGAACTGGAAAGGATGGCAGAGGTCAATCTAATCCAGCCCCTTTCATTTTACAGATAAAGGCAATTTACAGATTAGGCCCAGAGAATTCCTGTGACTTGATCAAGGTCACACAGCTAATTTTTGACAGACGCAGGTCTCCTAACTCCTACTAATGCCAGTACTCCCTGAATCCTTTAAAGAAATGGCATTAAACCCTAATACTCTAGTACTAAACGCCAAAGATGAGACTGTTCATAGCAACATCTACCAGAAAGCTAGAAACAAGACATGTGCCCAATGATTGAGGAATTACAGGCCAATTATGGTGTGCAAATGTAACAGATATTACTTGATAAAGAGTGATGAATGTGAAAAATTCAGAGAAGCATGAAAAGACTTGTATTAATGCAGAGTGAAGAAGAGAGAGCCAAAGGAACAATCAATCAATCAATCATCAAGAAACATTTATTAAGTGCCTACTACATGCCAAGCGTGGTGCTAAATGATAGAGACACACACAAAAAAGCAGAAGACAGTTGGGCTTACCTCAATTAACAAAACAATATAAACGAAGTCAATACTGAGAGGCAACAAAATGCTGATTTTTTATGTCTGATTACTACCATGCTGTTTAAAGATACAGATATAAACTATCCTTCCCTCTTCTGTTAATGACAGACGAGACTTTTTTCTGGGTTTTTACTGCTGAGGGGGGTTTGTTTGGGTATTTGAGGGGAAGTTTCTGTTGTGTCAAAACAAAATTCATCAGTAACTTTTTTCATATAATCTACAGCTGTTTTTATTTTTTAAATTAACTAATTAATTTTTAGTTTTCAACATTCACTTCCACAAGACTTCTGAGTTCCAAATTTAGTAATTTTTTACAAATTAGAAATGAATGTTGCAGAAAACCAAGAGTCGAAGAGGTTGAAGATCTATCACAAACACTAAGAAAATACTGTGCTTTGGAACTAGACAAGTAATAGACAATCTTTTTACTGCTAGGATGAATGTGATTAAACAGTACCTCCAAACATCAAGAAATCAGCACATTCCTCAAAGTCACTTTGACAGGAGAAAGAATGCAGTTATTTCAACATTTTTTCTTTCAATAGTAGAGTAAATACAAGTCAATTATCACATCTTTACCCAGTGAAATAAAACCAAACAATAAAAAAGAAAATATTTCTAAGCTTAGTTTCTTTTGCTTTTGAGTTCCTTATGTGTCAGAATGTTCTTTATAGCACTTGAGCTATGATGTAAATTAAATATTAATTAATAATATCAGTTACGGATATATTTGGTGTTATTACATGTGCCTAAATGTGATTTTGGTTGTGAAAATAATTCAGCTTGATTATTGCATTTGATTTCCCCCCCCCCAAAATGTTACAATGCACAGAATTTCTTGGTCAATTAAATGACAGTAAGATGGGCAGACTTTCCAGGTGCCCATAGATTGGAGAATGACTGAACAAACTGTGGTGCATAAATATACTATTACTGTGACATAAGAAAAAAATTAATTTAAAGAATGCAGAAAAGCCCAGGAAGACCTATAAACAGATGCAAAATAAAGTATGCAGAACCAGAAAAAGAACACAGACAATGACTAGAACAATGGAAATGGAAGGAAAAAAAATGAAACTGAGTAATCATAATGGTCAAACTTGGCCCTAAAGGAGAGAGGAGAAAAATGCACTTTCCCCAACGACTATGGGTGTGGAACACAGCATACACAGTCAGAGTCAGCTGATGAGTTGCTCCTGAAATGCTTTTTTCACCCCCTCTTTTCTTTCTTTGCAAGAGGTAAGTTCTCTGGAAAGGAAGGAAGAGGGGTATATTTGCAAATAAAGGTGATATAAAAACAAAATATATCAATAAATTGTTTTTTAAAGACAGGCAGACCTTCAAGATCTGCAGCCAACAGGATTGAAAAGGGCACAAATTATTTGCCCCTAGACACACATATTATTCCAAGCTTAAAAAAAAATCATCTGTACACAAAGAAGGGCAGCTTTAATATTTGCAGTTCTGATTTACTTCAACAGGTCTGGAGGGGACGTGATTCATTACAATCCATTTAGCCTTGCAACAATTGCAGCTCAAAAAAAAAAAATCTAAACATTTCTGAAAACGAACACATGTGCTCTCTTTGCAGCGTAAACCTCCAATAGCCTGGGGCCAGTGCTAATACAAATGTAGTACAAGGCATTACAACACTGTTGGGTGCTAAAGCTAGCAATTATACTGGTATTTAACCAAATCTATCGCTCATCAGAACAGCGGTTAGTGCAGGAGTCAGAGCGAGACACGCTGACACAGAGTGCAGCTACTTAACTGTCCCCTCCAGCGATTACACTTTCTCAGACTGAGAGTCATGTCAAATTAAACAACTGCACATTGACATTTCGTTTCTGGAAACATTAAGGGGTGATTGACAGCTCCAGGATGTGACCAGCCAATCATTATAATCAACTAACCTCCCGTTAGCTTATTGGTTATGGAAAGGTTTGGGCTCTTCTATTCTGCTTTTCTGAGCATGGTGAAATGGATAGGGCTCCAGACTTGGAAGCCAGGAAGATGTGAGTTCAAATACAGCCTGACACATTTAATGGGTGACTCTGGCCTAGTCACTGAATGACTCTACGGATCTGTGTATCTTCACCTGTAAAATCAGGAGTTTGTACTCTGACCTCTAAGGTCCCTTCTAACTCAAAATCTATGATCCAATGATTCTTGTAACATTTCAAAGTCATCCTTCTGTTTGAGGGTCTAGGAGTTACAAAAGACCGGGGTCCTAATGTACTCAGAAATGCACATTTAAACCCAAGTGGTTTAAGTGGTGAACATTTGTCATTCACATCATATAAACTTCAATTCTCACTCTTCTGCTTCAAATTCTAATTTTAGAAAGAGTCTCTGATTTATTTCCACTCCACGCCTGTTCCATACTCTACTAGTAGAAAAAGAGAATAGGTCAAGAAAATGTGGAAGATTAGGAAAGACTTTTTTTTTTTTAATTCATGAAACAGTTCCTGGCAGAGGACAAGAAAACAGAATCTGATTTGTTTCTAAAATTTAACATCTTACTTTTGGATGGAGGTAGTGTGTCACAGAGGGCAGCTAAGTGGTACAGTGGATAGAGCGCCGGGAAGACCCCATTTCAAATCCAACTTCAGAGATGCTAGCTGTGTGACTCTGGGCAAGTCATTTAACCCTGTTTGCCTCAGTTTCCTTATCTGTAAAATGAGTTAGAGAAGGAAATGGCAAGACATTCTAGTATCTTTGCCAAGAAAAGCCCTAACAGGATCAGGAAGAGTCAGATATGACTGAAATGACTAAACAAAGAAGTAAGTGTGTCACAGCAGAGGGCACTGGAAAGGAGGGTCAGGAGTTCTGGTCTGTAATAACTCTAGCATGATGACACATGATAACTTGCAACAAACAGTTTCAGTCTCCTCATCTGAAAAATGGGAATAATAATGTTTGCACATGAACTCTGCCTCATTTTGAGGGAATTAAATGCTTACAGTCATAATAAAGTTGCATCATTCAAAAGCAAAGCTGGCAACAAGTAAGTATACAATTCTGTTCAACCTCACAATTACACTTCTTCCAGCACTCTACAGTTCTAGGACAAATGACTCAAAACTCTGGAGAGAAAAGAGGAAGAATAAATATAGAAAGTAATACGAAGAGTAACAGCAAATACCTGATAGCTGAGCTCATCATTCTTTTTCACTGTGTCAGTAAAAAGTCCTATATCTAGTACCTTATTGTGACTTGGACAATTCAACCAAATTCAAGTGTAAGTCTCATCACATCTCCTCCCTACTCAATAAACTCCAATGGTTTCCTACTGCCTCCAGGAACAAAAACAAAATGCTCTGTTTTGCATTCAAAGCCCTTCATAACCTAGCCCCCTTCCAGTCTTCTTACTCCCCGACACAGAGTCTTCCATCCCGTTTCCACCAACAAGCCACTCCATCTCAGCTCCGGGCATTTTCTCTGGCTACTCTCCATGCATGGAACACTCTCCCTTGTCCTCTCTGGCTTTCTCTAAGTCCCAAATAAAATCCCGCCTTCTACGAGACTTCCCTATGTCCCCTATTATTAATTCTAATTCATTCTGTTAATCATTTTCTATTTTATCCCGTATATAGCATCTGTTTGCACACTGTCTTCCTGATTAGATTGTGAGCTCCTTGAGGGCAAGTACAGTCTTTTGCTTCTATTCGTACCAGCACTTAGCATAATGCCTAGCACATAGTAGGCACTTAAATGTTTATTGATTGACTGGTTGGCTGGAGAAGAAAACAAACTGGGCCACAAACGCAAGAAGGAAGACATGAGGCATGAGGCCACTGCTCTGGGAGAGGGCAACTGATGGTGGGGCTGCATGCAAACAGTATAGTTAGAAGAGTTAGGGCAGTCATTGCCAGTGTATGCAAGATGGGTCCTTTACAATTTTGCTGAAACAATTCAGGACACCATGGAACGACAGCAAGATGGAGGCAAGTACAGTTTAAGTTAAGGTGACAAAGAGCAGACACACTGACCCAGTGTCCCTCCCTGAGTGTGTCCCTCCCTGCCTTTCTCTGTGTCCATCGCTGAGCTCTGCTGATTCGCTAAGCCCTGTAGAAGAGAAGCTAGGAAAACAATGGTATACGTTCCCCCTCAGGGCTCCTCATTCTATGTGATCCAGCTGACATGCCCCCTTTTTAGTCTGATTTAGGAGTAATCTGTGCCTTCCTACTCTGGACCCGGTAGAACTGTCAGACATTATTTCTGCCATTAAGACATGCCCCAGCAGGAAAGTATATTCACAGGGCTGAGAACAGCAGTTAGGAAAAATAACAATAATTATGTGGCACAAAAGAATTAGATTAGGAAATACTGGACAAGGAAACAATTTCAAAATGTTTCAGAACTTGGCAAATTTTAGTACAGTAAACAGAGTAATATATATATATATATATTCCCTTCCTATTTCCCAGCTACTAAACAAAAAAAAGAAGTTCAAATATGAAGAAATAATGCTGTTTGATAATAACAGCTGGCAGATTTTGCATGAAGAAAACTATTATAAATTCTCAGCTTTCTAGTTTAAGAATCTTAAGGATTAAGGGGCAGCTAGGTGGCATAGTGGATATAACACTGGTCCTGGAGTCAGGGGGATCTGAGCTCAAATCTGGCCTCAGACACTTACTAGCTGTGTTACCCTGGACAAGTCACTTAACCCAAACTGCCTCCCCTCCCAAAAAAAATACTAAGAATTAATTAATAATACGAATCAGTTGCAACATTTTGGAAAGAGCTAACTCAGAAAACTTGGGGTCAGGCCTCACCTCTGACACATAATAGTTGTGTCAACCAGGGCAAAACAGTTCATCACATGAGCCCCAGGCAACCTTCTAAGTTAAAGAGAAGGTGCCAAGAGAGGAAGCTCCTCACTGAGAGATCTCTAGAAGGATGAAATCACAGGTCCAGTAAAAAAAAAAACAGGATTTATATGGTTTAAAAGTAAGTTTTCATTGGTACCTCTACATTGCCTCCTCTAATACGAGCTATGAAGAAAAGAGACCATCTTCCTTCTCCAGCACTTAGCGAAGTGCTTTGCACATAACATTTTATAAACACTTCTTCATTCATTCATTCATTCATCTGTCGTTATCCTGACTTTACATTAGCTTCCCTAGTTTTAGATGGACACTCTGGGCTACATTTCCACTTTCCTTCTCTACTGAGTTTAATGTCACCTTGCAAGTCCTCTGGTTTACTCTAAGAGCATAGTTTTATACCACATGTCCTTTTTCTCCAGGATGGGTCTTCCTTTTCTGGACTCTAAATGACTATCCTTAATTCACTGGCACAAGTGGGGCCCATTCTGCCCACCAACAGGTGGGATGCCCACAATTTCATAATTATTTAGATCATTAAGAAGCTTACAGATACAAAGAAAAAAATCACGAACAAATGTTATTATTTACATTTATGTTCCTGTTCCCCATTGATGTCTGTGTACCATTTTCTTGTGAATAGCATAGTAAAGTATGCCACTGATAATCACAGAAGCTCAGAACTTGAAGTGACCTTTGGAGTTAACCTAGACCAAATTTCTTCTTTTATAGAAGAGGAAGCTCTAGAAGCTAGCAAGGTTAAGCTACTTCTAAGCGTATATATCTAGTTCGTGGTAGCACTTGGGTGAGAATCCAAGTTTCTAACTCTGTCTTCCTCCTCTTTCTCTTTTCCTCTTTTCCCAGACCCACCCTTGCCAAACTCCCTCCTCCAACCCCTCAGTGTAATGTCCTTTCCAACAGACTCTAGTTTAGTTATGGAAAATCAAGACAAAAATAACCTCAATACCTAACCATGGCAAATTATTAATATTTGAGTATGCTGACTTGGAAAAGGATGACTTGCCTTTGTCAGGGACTTCAATGGGAAAGGCATTGCAAGCACACATTTGGCACTCAATGAATAAGCACCCATGATGTCTGATTATAAAACAAGTTTGTATCACCTGCATAAAGAAAGGCATCTCAGATCCATTTACAGAACACTGAAGCCCTTTGAACTGTAGACAGGCAGCTCTCCACACATACAATCAGCTTGCTGTATCCAAAGACCGAAGAATTCTTAGTGGCTGTGCTAACTCCTTCTGCCTCATAAGAGAGAGGAATGAAGGAGGGCATTCAGAAAATACTGCAGTCTCCAAACCCGAATTCCTGTAAAACTGCCGGCTATGTATCAACACTTGTCTTTCATAACAGTATGAGGCATACAGTTGACAAGCAAAATAAACTGCTTTCTAACTGACTCAGCTCCCGATAGGGAAGAAGCAATCAGTAAGCATTTATTAAGTGTCTACTGCATGACTTGCTTGGTCCCAGAGGACAGAACTAGGATCAGTGGGAAAGGGAAGGGAATAAGCATTTATTAAGCACTTGTTATGTCTCAGGCCCTGTGCTAAGCTATGTACCATACTGTTGTTCAGTCATTTCAGCTGTGTCTGGCTGTTCGTGACCCCATTTTTCTTGACAGATACTGGAGTGGCTTGCCATTTCCTTCTTCAGCTCATTTTACAGATGAGGAAACTGAGGCAGAGTTAAGTGACTTGCCCAGGATCACAAAGCTAGTAAGATTCTGAGGTCCGATCTGAACTCACCAAGATGAGTCTTCCTGACTCCACACCTAGCGCTCTTTCCACTGCACCACCCAGCTGCACCTTTACCATATTTCTGTTTTTGTCCAGTGGCTCAAGGAAGCAAAATCCGGCTCAAAACAGAAGGGAAAGCCATAAAGATTAATGCTCCCACTGTGACTACCATGGGAGGTAGCAGGTTCCTCTTAAGTGGAGATCACCAAGCAGGGCCTAACTGGCAACTCTGCTAGGGTGCTGCAGCCAGAATCCATGCAACAGGCAGAGATCGGGACTATCTGATCCTTAAGGTCCCTTCTGACTCAGCAGTTATATGATTTTGAAAGACTGTTTGAACCTAATAAAGCTCTTAACATTGTGAGGAGCACCTGCTCCGGAGGAAATGGGTTCAAATCCTGACTCTCATGCTATCTTTGTGGCCTCAGGCAAATCACCTTGGATTGGATTAAATCGCCTCTGAGGTCCCTTCCAGCTTCACATCTCTATGAGCCTATAAGCCAAAAGGAGACCAGTAAGCTGAATGTATGAGAACTACTGATTAAAATTTCAAATGTGAACACTGGCACAATTTTAGTTATGCTGATATTCAATTACACAACTTTTTAGGGGGAAAAAAAAGCTGAAAAAAATCCAGCATCTTTTTTGTATAAAATACAGTATGTTAAACAGGTGGTATAGTACATGCCTATTTCCTAAGAACAAATCATAAGATTCAGTTCCTCTTACTGTAAATTTAACCTTACAGACAACAAAATATAAAAGTCTTCCAAATATAATAAACTCTGGCTATAATCAAATCACCAATGTATTAGAAGTCAAACTCTAAAACTGAGCTATTAAAATTGATGAAAAGGCTTTCAAAAAAAGAATCTGATCTCATGTCAACTCTCCCCCCCACTTTTGCAGGATACCATTTTCCCCCGCCCACGCCCCACTTCTGAGACCCTAACATTTCAGGTTCAGAGGACACAAATGCTGTAATGCACTGTACTTGTTGTTTTAAGCAGCTGGACAGACATGGGCACTGTCAGGTCAGCCACACGTTTTCTACCTCTTTCTTCAGGATCAAAACAAAAGAATACTCTACTGTTGATCCTACATTACACTCCTCCAGAGGTCATCACAGTGAACCTGCGAGTGTGTTTTTCTTAAATACATGTTTCATGAATTAGGATTTACTCATTAATCTACATGCCACATCCCCATGGCCCCACTTCCATTCAGTCTAAGTAAATAAGGAACAATTCACATAATAAAAGGTCCAGGAAAACAAGTCTAAATGAAATCTAATATTATTTATGCTGATCTCTTTTAAAAGAAAAGAAACAATAACAACAAATTACATGATCCAGATCACTGGGAAGAAATACTAGACTTTAAGATAGAATTCAGATCTGTAAATAGAATAAGTCAGGCTATTTTAAAAATATATATATAATAACTTTACTATGCTTAATAGAGAATTTTTAAATTGTGTAGGTTAAACAAGAGATGGTACGTGTCAGGGCCTGAATATTATTTTTTTCACAGTATTTATTTTTAACATCAGAGCTTTTAGTACCAATGTAAATAAACCTGATCGTGCAATAAATTCAGTGTGCTCTTTATTCTGAAGATTTCAGGTAAAACACCATAAATCTCACCTTCAAAGAAACATTTTTCAGGATGACAGACACAGCAGTAGGATTTTGATACTCACTGAAAAATTACTAAGTAACCACCTGACTACCTCAGAAACCCTGCCTGTGTTTGTCATATTCAGTAACACAAATACCACACCATACAAGTCACTGTGGTGGTCCTGCATGACTCTTTCACAAAGAAATATCTTACAATGCTACCTTGAGAATGTAAATCTCCCACTACACCAATAATGTATCTCCTTATCTCCACAGGGAAGGGGCTCTTCAGAATGTAGTTCTCCCACTGCACCAATAATGTAGATCCTTTTCTCCACAGGAAAAGGGATTGTTAAGACCACAAAAGCACAACCCAATGAAACCAAACTCTATCACAAAGTGGCAACTTACCTAATCTTCCCAACCCATTTCAGGCGGTCCCTTTTAGGCCAATTTCAATCCACCATGGTTTAGAAAGGTACATAAAATTGAGTCACCATCCATTACAAACAAAACACACTTAGAATATGACCTAAGTCTCTAGAGTATATTCTAAGTATATGTATAAGAAGACACACACGCATATATAAATACATATAAAGCTAACTTTCAGTGTTCAGAAAACAAAAGCTATCCCCATATAACAGCCAAATTCCTACATAACTCAATTTGGACATCTCATCTGGTGTGAACTGCACTCATTCCTAGTGTAAACCCCACTGCGCTCTGCAGTGATATACTGTAATGTCACATCGCAATGTGGATTTACTATAAAGGGCTGCTGACGAGTTTCAGAGCAGTAAACATTGCAGCGAGGTGTATTTCACACTGAGCTGGTTTTTATGAAGAACACTTCACCGCCCAGGCACGGCACCGGGATGATGAATGGTGAAAGATGCATGACAAGCTTCATCATTGTTTGTAAATCTTAACTGTTCCTGCTCACTAACTCTGGAGGCAATTTTCAAAGACAGCAGGCCGACAGAAGGACAGCACAGCTTTCCTGAAGGTTATTCAAGTTGTACTTGGGCTAAGCCGTGCCTAGGAAGGGCCGGGCAGTGAAAACCAACTCACTGGTTACCCTGAATCCTAGCATTCAAATTGCTATGTGTGGGGGAGATTTGAGGAGTCTCAGGATAGAAATTCTGACTCAGAGGGTTATGTTATACAAAAAGTAAAAGGCATAGGGATATTAGCTATTCAGAAGCCTTAACTATTCACAAAACGAGCCAGGAAAATGGTGGGATCTGATGCTGTAACCAAAGTCCAGATGTTCACAGGAAGCACAGCTGTTCAGTGCCTATATCATCCATAGCAGACAACTCAAGTGTTCACAGTTCAGTGAAATCAGCTTTAAGAGGAATTGTCCTTTTTTGTTGTCTTGTTTTTTTAAGAATTGAAGTTTAATTATGTCACCCAAACTAGGAATCATTACATGTTCAAGTCCTAGTAGCAAAAAACATTATTATAAAAGATAATATAATAATTTTAAATTTGGTAATTAGATGATGATAATTTGATAATGATTTTGCTTCAATATAACAACAGCAACAACAATAGTTGTTATGATAAGCAAGTTTCCTGCTCAAGAATTTTTAACTGGAATCCAAACTTTCACACGCTGTCAAATGATCTATATAGGTTATTCTACAACTGTTAACATTTTTAAAACTTAAAACTCAGTAAAAAAGACAGTTGATTTTTTAAAAAATTCACGAAATAGTAAAACTGTAGAGGAGGATTTTCCTTCTCTTGCAAGAATCGTCGAGGGCAAGGATTTTTAACCATTTTGTGTCACCAACTCTGGCAGGCAGGTAAAGCTAATGGACCCCTTCTCAAGATAACTTTTTTCTAATGCACAAAATGAAATATGTAAGACTACAAAGGAAACCAGCTACATTAAAATAAACATGTAATCTTTTTTCACCCAAGTCTGTAGACTCCTTGAAATCTAGAAAACTGTATAGAGTCATAAAAGGCATAAATCAAAACCCTACCTTTACTATTTGTTAACTCTGTGACCTTGGGCAAAATACTTATTATCTACGGTCCTGTTTCCTCATCTTAAAAATGAGAAGGCTGGACCAAATGACCACTGATGCCCCCTTTCCAGTTTTAGATATCTGATACTAAATGGAAATACCTTTTAGAATCTTAAGATTATTTCTTAGAAGAGGCTTGTAAAATGCATGACATCACATCTTGAATAAATGCCAGCTATGTTTAGAGCAGGAAAGGTCAATTATATAATTCTTTAACTGTGGTTCTGTTGACACTTTGATTTTCAAAGCTAATTATCTGCTGTTTTACTTGAGATCTTCTGCCTTTATGATAATCCCTGCCTTACATCACAGAACTGTAAGAATAAGTGAAAATGCTTTGAAAAACACAAAATATTGTGCAAATATAAGGTATTCCTGAAGGGCACTCAGAGCTTTTTAGAAGGAAGTCAATAAATTCAGGGGCCTAAGTCTTCCTTCAACTTTTCTTTATGTTTTATGGTCAGGGAAAAGAGATCCATATTGTGAGATTACACCACATATTTATGCACATCATGTTAATTTTTACTAGAGTGTGTAATACTATCCAATTCTTTTTGAATAGCTACTTAAGGGGCAGCTAGGTGGCGCAGTGGATAGAGCACCCGCCCTGGAGTCAGGACTTGAGTTCAAATCCGGCCTCAGACTCACTAGCTGTGCAATCCTGAGCAAGTCACTTAACCCCAACTACCTTGCCCCCCCCAAAAAAAGGATAAGACTTGAATAGCTACTTAACTCTGGGACTGTATGACATTACAAAACAGGAAAAATAGCCTGTCTTTGTAAAGCATCACAGTGGGCAGACAGATTTTCCTTAGATAAGTAAGTCTGACCTACTGCAGGTGGTTTTCTTTGAACTGCCTGCCATTTCTAGACAACAGTTTGGTAGTGACTTTTCCAATGGTAGCACCTTACCTTATAGAGTATGTATTATGGCCTAACATCCCACAATCCGGCCAAGATTTTTCATCATGTTATAAAAACTTTTTCTTCCTCCTCAGAATTTCTTAAAAGATAATTTTTAAAGAGGTGGGGGAGGGAAGAGAAGAAAGAATTAACTAATAAGCAAAATCATATGGTGTGTACAGCTATCTATATCTCCCCATAGAATATACAGACATGTATCTCTATATTGTGTGTGCGCATGCGTGTGTGAGAGCGAGTGAGCGAGAGTGAGCGAGAGTGAGCGAGAGAGAGAGAGAGAGAGAGAGAGAGAGAGAGAGAGAGAGAGAGAGAGAGAGAAATGGCAAGCCACTTCAGTATCTTTGCCAAGAAAACCCCAAACGGGGTCATAAAGAGTCAGATAGGACTTAAAAAATGACTCAACAGACAAAGACGCACATAAAGAAAATGTTAAAACTCTAGCATTACCATTTTCCCCTTAGGTTACGAGTTTGCTAAAATTGCTACAGCCAATGATATTGTATGGGAAAGAAGAGAGTACTGGGTGATAAGAGGACCCAGTAAGGGTTCTTAGGTCACTTCTTTCATTTAATGTGCTTTGTGACTTTGGATAAGTCACCCTATCACTGGAGCCTTTAGTTTCAAGTGTAAAGGGGGAGGAGGGAAAGGAGGAGGCAGAAGATCGGATCAAATGATCTCTAACAGCTCTTGCAGCTCTAAATCATATATTCTATCTTCTAGCTAACTATGAAGGAAGGAATGAGGGAAGGAGGGAAGGAAAGAGAGAAGGAAGGGACTGATTTATTAAACACCTATGTGCCAAGCACTGTGCTAAGAACTTTACAGTTATCTCATCTGATCCTCACAACAACCCTGAGAGGTAGGCACCATTATTAACCCCATATTACAGATGAGAAAACTGAGTCAGGTGGAGATTAAGCGACTTGCCCAGGTCACAGGGCTGTTAAGTACCTAAAGTCAGATTTAAGCTCCGTTCTTCCTGACCTAGTAATCTACCCACTGCACCACCTAACTGTTATGCTGAATTACTATACAGCACCACCTTGTTTATTTCAAACTATCTCTGGAAATGAATACAGTCTTTTCAGCTGAATATTTTAATCTATTAAAATTCAATGCTTTATAAGCCAAATTTACAAGCCCATAATTTAATTATCTCCTAAGTTACCTACCATGTTTGAAAACCAAAATCCTCTATACGATATTACCCAAAAACGGACGGGCACACTTCAAGAGAGACATTAAAAAGACTTTCTGATTTTTCTGGACAAACTTTCAGTAAGGGAAGTCACAGTGTAGAGGTTGCACATAGTGGAAGGCATGAAGCATATGCAAGAAGCCACCATTTAATTTGTTGGCCTGCTTTATTCCCCTTGAGTAAAACTCATAAAAGTCCCAGAATCTTTACAGATGGGAATTAGGATAGTTGAAAAATATATGACCAAAGGAAAAGGATCTTGGGGTAAGTCACTTAACCTGCTTGGTCTCTTTTTTCTTATTTATAAAATGAAGGGGATGTACTGGGGTCCTTCCAGCTCAAATACCATGATTCTGTGACCTAAGTGAGTCTTTAGAACATGACACTTTTGTTTCATGACCACTAGAAGGTGGACCTGAAATAGCTGGTCATGACCAAGAAGCTACAGTGAATTCAAAATAGACAGAGGAGTGATGAATTTTGCGCTTGTAATTTGCGAAAATCTACAATTTCATATAACAAATATATGCCAAAAGATAGCTCCTATCATGATCTGAAAGAGCTTTTTTAAAAATTCTGGCCTCCCAAATTTCTAAGTAACTCCAAATAGCTCTTGCAACAGTTTATAGTGATGGAAAATAATAGCTTCCAAAAGAGACACTGATTTGGACTTGAAAGCACCAAGACGGGAGATCTGGAAATAGCTCAGGTGGAGCATGAGAAGAAAATGAAATCTGAAACTATACTTTAGTATGGATCCAAACGAGTCAAAAGTAACACAAGGAAAATAATTACACACTAAAAATTGAGACTGAAAAACAAACTGACAAGAAAGGATGAAGGTACAAGTTTTTGCCATTTTAAATGTGAGCTATTTTGTAGCTGTCCGTGGAAACTACTCTGTAAGAACTCCTTGTATTTGTTCATTTGACTTACAGGTAGATAAATATAGATATCCCTATCCTGTCTCCCACCAGGACTGCACTGGGCAAAAAAAAAAAATCCTATTTATATTTATTGTTTTCAAGTCTTTCAGTCGTGTCCAACTCTTTGTGACTCCATCTGGGGTTTTCTTGGCAAAGATACTGGAGCGGTTTGCCATTTCCTTCTCCAGCTCATTTGACAGATGAAGAAATGAGGCAAACAAGGTGAAGTGACTTGCCTAGGGTCACAGAGCTAGAAAATGTCTAAGATCACATTTGAACTCAGATCTTCCTGATTCCAGGCCTGGTATTCTATCCACTGTGCCACCTAGCTGCCTTCCTATTTATAAAGCACTTTAAAGTTTACAAAGTGCTTTAGATATATTACCTCACTTCATCCTCACAACTCTGTGGAGAACATGCTATTATTATCCCCATCTTACAGATGAGAAAACTGAGTCTCACAGAGCTTTAAGTAACTTGGCTCAGGATCACAATGCTATTCATCTGTATGGTACTATAGGAAAAAAAATTCCAGTTCTGTCACTTACTTGGGTGTCCTTAGCTAATCACTTCTCACCTCTCTAAGGGGCAGGAAGGTGTTGGACTCCATGACATCTGAAGTCCCTTCTACCTCTAAATCTGTGTCTAAGGTGGGATTTCAATATAGACTTTCCTGACTACAACTCTAGCACTCTAGCCCCTAGTCGCCTCATTAGCCAAGTAACAGCAGTGTCATAAAGTGTGACTGCTTCACGTCCAGCTGCCAGCTGCTTCCAGAGAGCTTCCTCCACTACCATTCACAGAACGAAAGCTAATGAAAATCTGAAGTCATCTGATTTCCGCTCTCTTATACCCTGCCCAGCACAAATGGGCAATTAACACAGGAGAAAAGAAGGAATGGAAAGGTACGTTGAGAACATCTATTGTTATAGTACAGGAGAGGCTAGGAACATAGACATCTACATGGCGACTGAGTCACAGAAACCTTAGAAATGGGAGGTGTAAAGAATGAATATCAACACAACCTTTTCAAATCTCATGGAGAAGGAAAGGAAGACACAAAAAAGTAAATCTGTGTTGATATCTAAGTAAATAAATAGATTTGGACAGTGAGGAGAAGAAACTTCTCAGTTCTCAACTAGTGCTCTGGGGGAAAAATGATTATTGATGATGGGACAAAATTTTCTATTAAGTGCAGAAATCACTCAAGGCAGGAAGTATCGGTACCAATTTGTATCTAGGAAAGTACAATTCTTCTGTCACTTTGTACATTCCTCCTCTTAGGGACATTTATTTGGAGGAATAGAATCAGAGACTTCAAGGCCTAGAAGGGACTTTCCATTATATATAGCATTGTCTCCCTGAGCTAAAGAACAGATCACCACCATGCAATGGTAAGGGAATGCTGGAAATATCACTATTTTCAGAGTCTTCAGGGTCTGAAGGAAAGGTCTTGAATTAGATTTGAATTTAGTAGGAAATACAGTAGGGGAGAAAATGTTCGATTCTTACCTTCAACTATGGGCTATGGTGTATACAGTACCATATTCTGGTCATACATACATGTGTATGTTCACACTAAATTTTTTACAGAGTCTTAGAGCCCCTCCAAATCACACACTTCTTTCAAAGATTACAAAAGCACTTTTTTTATCCCAGGCACAGTTTCTTTGGTATAAAAAGGGTTTCAGGCTCAGAAGAATCATTTAATCTCATTAAATTATAAACCTAACAATAATAATGTAGAATAACTTTTCACAGAAATAACTAATCACTCATTGGCATATAGGCCAAAATTCTGTGCATAATTTAGAAATTAGTTGTTTTTGTTATTGTTGTTGTTTTAATTTAAGAGGAGGGATGGAAACTTATGGGACGGGGGAATGTAATAATTGTTTTACAGGGAAGGAAAAGTTTTATTTTCCTTTGAGAATGCTATTTTTTAAAAAAATTAAGTTGTTTTTCACTATCAGATCACTGAGCTTGGATCTAAGCAAAAAAAAAAAATTAATGGAAGCAATTGATGGTGTGATTAGCTAAATTTGGCCTGCCCCATGAGGGTCATTAGTTAGTGGTGCAGAGGTGATTGATGTGAAAATTGCCACCTTCAGACAAATGGTAAGCTTGCTCAGCTATCCAAGACAGAAAATTGTGTAGCTCAGTCTTGGTTAGAGAACAGGGAAGTCACTGAGAAAAGCAAATGAGAAATGACATAATCTACTTCCAAAAGCAATTTAAAGTCCAGTGTAGTCAGTAGTCAAGCCCCACCTATGCAAAACTTCACAGGATATGAACCACTTTGTTGTACACCAAGCTAACTTACACAAGGGGACCACTCTCCTATTATTCTTTTTTTCCCCAACTTGTCTTTCCCACTCCCAGCATCCAATCTACTCCCCAAGATGGCAAAGTGCATTTGGAATTCTGTGCACACTGAAAAGATCCCAGTGGGTCATCTCACACTGTTAGGTAGACCAGATGATACCGTAAGGGACCCTTTCGACTTGAAAATCCTATTATACTACAAAATTCTTTGTCTCCATATATAAGGCACCTCTAGTTTCTCTCACAAGAAGGATATGAAGATGGAGGGAACTTCAGAGATCATCTGGTACAAACAACCCTCACTGGAGCTCAGGGTTGGAATGAAGTAGAAAGAATGTAAGTTCTTGGAGGACTACACTCGTTTCATTTTTCTTTATGTACCCCCAACTCTTAGCGCCTCCACACATTTTATAAGGCGGTAGCTTTTTTCCACAAGTTTTTTCTTGACACTGAGCTGAAATATGCCTCCCCACAAGATATGTCCATCACTCCTACTTCTCAGCAATGAAACCAAGCAGAACCAACTCTCTTCCACAAGATAGTCCTAATGTTTGAATACAATTACTATATCCACACTATCTTCTTTTCTCTAAGCTAAATGCTACTGATTCCATCAAGTAATCCTTGGGGGGAAAGGTTTTCAGCCTCTTCCCAATCTAGTCATCTTCCTGGAGCCATGTTCTGTTCATCAATGCCCTTCCTAAAACGAAGCAGCCAAAACTCAACACAATGTTCCAGGTGAGATATGAGTAGGACCGAGTAGAGAAGTTAACGAAATTAGAAATATCATCTCCTTCATTCTTAACAATATGCCTTTCTCAACATAGCCTAAGGCTGTATTATCTTTTTTTTTGTGTGTGGTTACCACATCATACAATTTAGTCATATTAAGCCTATAGTTCATTAAAGTCCCACATCTCTTCTGTTCCAATTTTTCTATCACAATGGCTCCATAATCCTTTCCTTCTTTTTTTAAGCAAGAGCAAAATTTTAGATTTATCTCTGTAATGTTCTCCAAAAACCTTCTTTAGCTCTAAGATGGACAATGAGTTCTCTGTGTAATTAAATCACTCTCTTTGAATAAGTACTCTTTTTCTTCCTCACTGAAATGACTGATGTGTATTTCATTCTAGAAAGTTGGTAGAATTGTGAATGGATCCAACCATTCTGGAAAGCAATTTGGAATTATACTCTAAAAAAATTAGTTTAAAAGTGCATGCTCTTTGGTCCAGGTATACCACTGTTAAGCCTATACCAAAAAGAAATTTAAAAAAAGGAAAAGATCCTATAGGCACAAAAATATTTATAGATCTTTTTGTGGTGGCAAAAAAATTTGGAAGCTAAAGGACTGCCCATCAATTGAAATTGAATAAATTGTGATACAGGAATGTGATGAAATATTATTGTCTATGAAGAATGAGGTAATAGATTTCAAAGAGACATGGAAGGACCTGTATAAACTGATGCAGAGTGAAGTGAGAAGAACCAGAAAAACAATTTATACTTTAACATCAATATTACAAAAAAATGAACAATTCTGAAGTCTTATAAATGGATGAAGAACAAAATAAGCAGAACCAAGAGAATGATTTTATACATGAACAACAACACTGTAAAGACAAATAATTTTGAAAGCTATAAGAACTATGAGCAACATAATGACCATTCCAGAGACCCGATGAAGAAACATACTATATACTCTCTGACAGAGAGGTAATGGGATTAAGGGTGCAGATTTTAAAAAAAATAGGTACACATACTCACACACACACATGTATATATAAAACATACATACACATACATATATACTATTTTCTTCTTGTATATTAAGAAGATACACTTAAGTCAGGAAATCCTGAAACTAGAGGAGGTTACTACAATAGACATTTGGGTGAGGATCAATAAATAGTCTATATTGTCCTACAAGTATTCAACAGATCACTTGGACAGAAGACTGAAATAGGTACAAAGTTTTGGATACAGACCATGATAATAGTAATAATAATAGGTAAATGTAATTTACTTATTCCGTTTCTCTGGAATAAAGTTATACCCTTCCACAGCCATATTCCAGGCATAAATCCCAGTCTAAGTTATACCTACAAGATCAAATTTGCCTCCTTGCGAGTTCAGTTTGCTTATTTAGCTGTATTTTGTGCATTAAGTATAGATACCCAAGACCATGAGGTGTTTTTGCTCATTCTCTTCATAGATCTCACATTCTTGCCATATCTACTGGCACTCTTCTCATACTGTACTTGCTGTAGTATCTGATTTGGCAGATATATGGGGAGAGCTTTCTCCCTACCCCTACATTTTCAATATAAAGCCCCCCCAGTGGATCTATTTTTACTGCTTCTGCTTATCTGTGCTCCCTCCCTGGCCATCATCATTCCCATCTTATAAACTGGACTAGAAATCCAAATTCCTATCTCAGGAAAGATCTTCTTATTTCCCTAATCACCCTTTCTCTTTTGAAGTCCTACCTCCTAATCATGATGGATACATTACCTATTCCATTCCTCTAAAGGTTTCAAATTTTTTATCCCAAACTTCATAATCACTACAAATACTTCTTAGTCTATTTTTTCCCATATACATCATCAAGAATGGGTAATAGTCATCAGATTTGACCAGTCTGGAGAGGTTCTATGTCATGTCACTCAAATGTCCCTTACAAAGTTATACTGTTCATGTCAGGTTGGCATATGATTGCTTAGTTACCCCATTTGTAATGAGTAAAAAAAAAATCTCTACTTGCTGCTTCTTTTAACCATTCATTTCTGAAAGACTTCTTTCCTAGGATGCCTATGGATCCACACCATAAGAAACTGCTATCTGTTTCCTCTATTGGAAGCACTTTACATCTCTGCCCCTTCTTTCCTGTGCTGAAATCGCATCTTCCCTAATCTTTGAAGCTTTTGCTATTGAACTATAATGTGTTTATAATACAAAACTATCAAATTCCTTGTTAACCACGTCTCATATAAAGTTACTATATTTACAAATAAAATATTAAAAGAAAACAATTCAAAACTGTTCCAGTTAGGATGAATCAAAAATGCAAGACAATTATCTGACTTCTGGAAGCAACTCTTTTATCAGCTAAACCAGAATCTGAATGTTAAAGCTTGCTCATTTTAAGCACTGTAGGTTAGTTTCAAAATAACAACTTCTAATTCAGGCAGAAAGTGTCAATGTAGGTTTTCTCCGAAGGTCAACATCATGTTACTTTGCAGAATCCTAGCATGAATGCTGGCCATTGCTTTTCTTCTCCTACTGCACTGTTCTTTTTCTTGCCAAGTTACAATCTTTGCTGCCCAAATGTCCACTGATAGCTGATGTTCCTATTCTTCATAGAATTATTTTTGAATTTTATTTCTCTTTGTTTAAAATTTTTAAAAAAATTTATATCTAATGTATATTTTTATCAAGGTGCCTCTCTTTTTCCCTGATGCACTTTTGATTCTAATCTATGCAGCCTCAGGTGCCTTCCTAAGTTGAAGTTCCTCATTTTCTTTTCTACTGCTGTACCATATTAAACATAAACTCTTAGTTCTTCTCTCCAAAGACACCAACATCACCTTTTCCCTTGCCCTCATAACATACGTCTTTGTCAATCTCTGTGTCCCTTCCCCATGTGCCTTTGTCAAAATTCCAAAACCTTCAGCGGTCTTCCATTCTGTTTACACTATAAAGCTCTCACTTTTCTTTATGGAAATATTCCTTCACTGAGAATGAATTTCAATCATTTCAGCACTGACACATCTCTAACATATTGAGACACTTGTTTTACCAGACAATATATCGGCCATATGGGGTAGGACAGAATCATAATCATCAACCAATCAATCAACCTACATTTATTGAAAACCTCTGTCAGGCCCTGTGCTGAATATACAAAGACGAAAATGAAACACCCTTGTCCTCAAGAACCTTTCATTCCAATGTATTTGTTTTTCATGAAAAGTCTAATTTACTTACATCCAGAAAAAAATAATTCAAATAAATAATTAACTAATTTGTTGACTACTGAATTAATGAACAAATGAATAATTACAGTGCCTAAGGTATAGTAAAACATACAAATATAAGATAAGATCAATTAATTTACTAATCTGACTCACATATAAGGTTGGTATTGGGAAGCAGTAGAAAAAAAGGTGTATGAAAGAAGGGCATATAAATAGCACCAATATAAAATTTATATGTGAAAGGATAAAATGAGATAATATTCACAAAGCACTTAGCACAGTACTTGGCACATAATACAAACTCTTAATAAACGTTCCCTTCCCCTCTATGGAAAGTTCAAACTAGGCACTGAAATTAGTACAGAGAAGGAGGGAGGGTACAGGAAAAGGGCATTTAGACCTAGGGTAATTAAAAGATTTATCATGGAAGAGGTTTTATCCGAGATGGGCCTTAGGATCACAGACTTAGGGACATTAAGAAAACTTAGAAGTCATTTAGTCCGATCACAGACTCAGGGACATTAAGAAAACTTAGAAGTCATTTAGTCCGATAGACAGAATTTCAACAAGATAAGATGAAGGCCTGGGCCATAAGAGAATCTTAGGATTACAGATTTAGGATTGTAAGAGACCTTAAAAGTCAATGAGTATGAACTCCCTCATTTTACAAATGAGTGAGTCAAGGCCCAAAAAGATGCGAAGAGACTTATGAAAAATCACCAGGATCAAAGATTTATAGTTAGAAGGGACCTTAAAAGCCATCTAAGATTCCAACCCTTCAATTTTATACAAGAGAAAACTGAGGCCCAGAAGTGATTAAATTACTTGCAAAAAGGTCATACAGGTAGTTCAGTGGCAGAGGAGGGATTTGAACCCAGGTCCCTTGACTCCAAATCCATTTTTCTTTGCACTATCACACTGCCTCCAAGTGAAAAGAAATTTAAACCAAGATCCTCTGGTGCTGAATTCAATGTCCACCACATTACCCCATCTCTGCATTCTAAGCAGAGAAACGGTTATAAACAAAGGTGTGGAGAGGTTAAGAAAGCCCACTCTATACAGGAGAATATCAAATAATACCAATCAGCTGTCAAGGGCTGTTTTGCAAGGGACAGTATGAAATAAAGCTAGGAAAGAATGTATGGGGCTTAACAGAAGCCCTGAATGTCAAGCTCAAAATTTGTTTTCTTTTGTTTGGAGGACAGCAAGGAGGATGTTGCATCTAGTGCCCTTTATGCAACACAGAATCAATAACCAACTAAAAATTACACAATAATATGAGCAAAATTCATAATGAAACCATAAAACATCTACCAAATGGCTGTGTATCCATATTCTCTTAAACTCAGGAAATCCCCCCAAACATAGGATTGATCTAGACCCGAGTATTACAGGACACACCAAATTTGAATTTGATCCACTAGACAGTGAAAAAGCATTGGAGGCTTTTGTGCAAGGGATTGATGTGATCCAAATGATGCTGTAGGAACATTAAATGACTGCAGTCTGTAGGATGGATTAAATAGGATAGAATCTGGAGACAGAGAGATGGGTCAAGAGGCTTTAATAATAAATAGATTAGCCATAAATTTATTATCGTTGACTAGCTTAGTGGCAGTAGGAATGGGTACAAACTGCCGAAGGAAGAAACAACAGGATGTGATGACCAATTAGGTGTATTTGGACGAAAGAGAAGAGTTACTTTGAAAATTGAGGTCCAAGTAACCAGCAGAATGGAACTCTCATGAACAGAAACAGGAAAGGCAAGAGTAGAAGAAATCAAAGTTAAGAAAAATATTCAATACACTGAAATCAGTTGCAGAAATAATTTCATGATTGTTAACTATCTTTAAATGTTTACATTTCATGCTTATGACCAAAAAGCACACATTAATTATGTGTATACAATTAATCATTGTAAAAAGATACAAATGAAAAAATCTAAAACTAAAGTCTTTATCTATTCATTTCAGAAATATCAGAAAAAACTATGTTTTGTTAAGAATCATAAGGTGACCCAAACCAGGAGAACACTGATACAACAAACAGGAAAACAATACTGAAAGAGACCAGAACAACAATTCAGTGACCGATGATGATTTCTGAGGACTGATGCTTCCCTCCCCTTCCACCATACATATTCAAATGTGATCAATGTGTTGACTGGTTTTTTATTAACTATACTTATTTGTTAAAATGGTACATTAGATTGGGAAATAGTAATGTTTTCTAAAAAGATGATTTTAAAAGAATCCTTGTAAAATAGATTACTCTGTGACAAAACTTTGCAACACTATTGAATCTTATCCAGTTAGTGAATAACTATTCCCTCAGTGTAAGACTCTTTCTTCCATCTAAAATTAGATCTGGGTGAGTAGGCACCTACCGCTTGCTTTTGCCTCAGAATAAGAAGGGCTGTCTTCAAAAGCAAAGATCTGGGACACACTCTGGCTCAGGTATGAGGTGGCAGGATAATAAGAATGCATCCTGTACTGGGACCCCATGGCATGACGATTCTCGGTGTTCTTCATCTGTTAAAATAGAATAAAACAAATCAAGAAATAAATTCAAATTTAAAATGTGCTTCCTATTTACTATGAGACAAACTCCCCTAATTTTTCAGATTTATGAATCTAGAGTACAGGATCTCATCAAAGAAACATTATCAACCAAGAAGCCAGACAAGTTGCACAGTGAGAGTAAGGAATGGACAGCCCGTGTGTTCAGCTGGAACCCTTACGATGTCAAAAGGTTCCCTCAGAACAATGGGCGGAACCCCTCTGGCAAACTTATGGCTGGGCATGGATAGACAGACAGGAATGGAGGAGTTGTATTCTGCATCACTGAAGGAAATATCCACACTAACGTGCCCATGTTTTTATTTAATATTTTGAGTAGTTCTTCAGATCAAGAAAATAACCTGTATCATTACAAATAAAATAAAAGGGACCACAAACTATTTAAAGAGAGACGTAACCATAAATTCTGGTTCCCAAAGTACATCTCAGTCCAATAGTCAAGGAAGGGAGGAAGGAAGGAGAGAAAGAGAGAGGGAAAAGAAAAAGAAAGAAAACATACTACAGTCCTAGAAATTTCTTATGCTATAATCATACAATACTAAATAAGTATGATACTGAGTTTCCAATCCTAGGAATCTGATCTACCACATAGAGACAGGATAAGGACTGGACCTGTGATTCCAATGGTACAGGGAGCTTCTAGTGAAGAACTATCTCTAACAACAAAGGTTGGGCACCTCTTCCACAATCTAGAGTCTCAGAAAGTTGCCTAGAAAACTCTAAGATGATTAAGTGACTTGCCTAAGGTCACTCAGTCACTGTGTGTCAGAGGTAGGATACAGTTCTTCCAGGCTTGAAGGCCAGCCTCTTTCCATAAACCACATAGACGTTATTTCTTAATTTTGACACAAAAGTCTTTATTAAAGGAATGCACAGGACAAATTATGTGTATGTTCACAATATGATGAAGCAATAACCAAAGTAAATGTTGGGTTTTTAAAAAAAGACAAGATCCTACTAATAAAAAAAATGAAGTAGCACTGGCTAGAGCTGGGCAGTTAATTTTGAGTGTTGTGATTTCTCATAAAATTGTGGAAATTTATTAAATTATTTTCTAAACAAATTATAGACTTGAGTCAATGCTAAATGCAAAGAGATTCTTAAAGAAGAGTCTATAAGCATGTTATTTTAACACCCTAATAACTGTATTCATTATTTATAATCCTACGTATCTTAGGTTGTATATTTAAAAACATTATTCTGAGAACAGGTCCAAAGGCTTCACCAGGCCAAAAAGTTAAGGACCCACTTTCCCAAATCCAAATACACTGCTGATTTCTATATTATGCTTCAGGAAGTTTATGCGAGCATTATCTGTTTTTTTTTTTCCATGCTTTGAACTAATTTTATTTTGGACCTCAGGTTTGTCCACCTCATTACTCCTTCGGTGGTTGCTTCACACATAGTCTCTTCTGTGTTCACAGTCAACCAAACCCACTCTCTCTCAGGGAGACTTGCTTCCACCCTGATTCCTTGGCATCTGGCTCAATCTTCTGGCACTCTGGCTCTAGTTTTCAACCAATGACATGGCCAGGAGGCTCAGAGCATAGCCACCAATTTGAAGGTGCCCACAGGCTTGGCAGGGACAACTTGGACAAAAGTCTTGTAGAGCACAGCACCCTTGGGAAGCTGGGTGACCAAATCTACACCTTCAGGACTGCTGGGATTGGGCACACATACCTCCTTTGTGTAGCAGACAATGCCCTCTTCCAGGACATATAAACACTTGTTCTTACCCAGTCCTACATGAGCTCCTGGATGCCAGCAGAACTGGCGCTGAGTTCCACTGATATTACCAGCATGAACATATTGACCCTCCAATTTCTTGATGCCAGTGTTTGCCTGGTGACTTGCCTCCAAGGTTTTTTAAGCTACCTCCAGTCTTCTTGGAGGCATATCTAACAGTGGCAGCCATGACCTGAGGGGGAGACAGCCCTGCACTAACCACTCCCTGCGCCATGATGGGGCCCATTTTCTGCGCCAGCAATGATAGCAGCACCAGTGCTGCCATGGCTACCCTCGGTTCCTATGCAAGCATTATCATATCCCATCTGAAACTTGAGACTTGCCCTGGCTTTCAAATTTCTTAGAGAGGCAAATTTGTACTCAACCGCATCTTAACCTGCTTGCCTAATTTCAGACAAGGTGATGGGTCTCGCATGGAATTTACTCCACTCCTTTTCCTAATCTATCATTCTTCTAATATGTGTACTCAATTATCTTCTCCTATCATTACATTCTTCCTTGTATCAAGAGTGGAACAGCCTGTACTTGGAAGTGGCCAAAAAACAATGGATAAGATACTGTTTCAAATGTGGGTGAGGCCACATGAATCCCAGCTTCACAATAAGGAGGTATGGAATCCCTCAAAAAGGGAGTGATTGTTTGTGGTAACAGTTCAGAGCAAATAACTCAGCTGCCAAATAAAATAAAAAGGTTCCTTCTTTTGTTGGGACTTGCAAGGCCTCGGAATGGCTTTCTGAATCGCTTTTCACCTGTTACTGAAATCCTCATCCTATTAACAAGGCACAATATTTTTCTTTGTCCTTTCTTATTTATTTTTAAACATCCTTTTCTTTTTAAATTTTCAGTTTCAACTCATCTCCCTCCTTCCTACCCCCTTTCCCAAACACTCAGAAGGCAAGCAATATATCAATTTTACATATAAAATCATGCAAAACATTTCCATATTAGTCATATTTCAACAAAAAGTAAGAAAAATAGAGTGAGAAAATTATTCTTCAATTTCCACTCAGAGTTCATTAGTTCTCTCTCTGGAGGGGGATAGTATTTTTTCATCATGAGCCCTCTGGAATCGTCTCAGATCATTATATTGATCCGAGTAGCCAAGTTTTTCAAAGCTGATTACCATTACCACTTTGCTGAAAATGTGCTCAATGATCTCCTGGTTCTTCTCATTCTACTTTGCATCAGTCGTACTATAAGTCTTGCCATTTTTTTTTAAACCATCCTATTCATCATTTCTTATAGCACAATAGTACTCCATCACAATCATACATCACAGCTTGTTTAGCCATTTCCTAAACAAGATACAATATATTTTCATGCAATAACCAAGAATAATAAAGAAACTTTCTATATGACTAATGCATAGGGATGACAGAATGAGAGTAAGAAACAATGTGATTATATTTTTACTTTTAAGTAACATCAAGCAAATAGCATCTCTCTTGAGAGTTATGTCAATTCTCAGAAGACTAACAAGCAATAGTCAAAAACACACAATTTGGGGGGTGGAAATGCTGTTAGGAATACTATCGCCTTCACATGTTTCTCAAATGGGTAAAGAAATAATTTGAGCCTGCACCTGAAGGAGCAAGGCAGGCAGATAGGGAAGTCTTAAATACAAAACATACCAAAAAAATAAACACATGGAATTGAAGTTAAGATTCATCAATGTGGTACAGTGGAAAATGTGATGGATTTGAAGTCAGAGGAACAGATTTCAAACTCTGCCTCTGTGTCTTAATTGCGTGAGTTTGGCAAGCTGCTGAACCTCCATGAGACTAAGTTTCCTCATTGATAAAAACAAGGAGGATTTGGCTTGCATAATCTCAAAGGTCCCTTTCAGCTCTAAAAGTGAATTATTTTATATACTACCTGGTCAACAACATTTTGTCTGATACTTTGCTTTTAATACTAGCAACTGTCTAGTACTCTATAAAGTTGTGTGATTCAAATTTTAACTTCGGCCAAAGAAAAGGGAAGTCCTTTCTGGTATGAGCTCTTTTCTATAAAGGCTGACAAAATTAAAATATACCAGTTCTAATGAAATATACGATTCCTTTATCTACAATGTCTGAGAAAGAATCCACCTTTTTAATATGCCTGCTTCAAAGTTTTTCTTGTATGTGAGGAATGATGTGAGGGGATAGATGTGGCATTAGATTTAAGAGACACATACAGTGAACGCTATCTAAATCACTTAATCTGAGTCTCAGTTTCCTCATCTACAAAATGGGGATAATGTGTGTATGACATACCTTTACAGGGTTGTGGTGATGAAAGGGCTTTGCAAATCTTTTGTGAGTTATTCTTAATTACCAAGAATGAATAGTGACATGGACAGAACACTGGCCTTGGATTCAGGAGGACCTGAGTTCAAATCTGGCCTCATACACATAATAACACTTACTGTGTGATCCTAGGAAAGTCACTTAACTCCATTGTCTAGCGCCCCCCCCCAAAAAAAAGAATGACTGCACATGCGTAATCTATATCAACTTGCTTGCCTTCTCCAGGAGCAGAAAGGACAGGAAAGGAGGGAGAGAACTTGGAACTCAAATTTTTAAAAAACAAAATGTTAAAAATTTTTGTTTACATATAATTGAGAAAAATAAAAGAATGAATAGTGAATGTGAGTTTTATGGTTAATTAAATATTTTGCTTAACTTAGAGCACCTATACTGCCAGTTTTCATGTTACTTTCCCCATCTGAATGGAAGCTCCTTGAGGGCAGGGTTTGTTTTTGGCCCTTCTTTGTGTCCCCAGCACTCTGCACAGTGTCTGGCACATAGTAAGCCCTTAATTAATGCTTGTTGACTCAATGTGGCTTAAAAGAATTCCAATACTATATACTTATCATGAAATCTATACTGAATGTTACTTAACCTTTCTTTGATCATTCTGACCAAAGCCCTTTGCAACACCTTCATGAAAATGAGTACAACTTAGTACCACAGTCAAGACTCTGATTGCTTGAACTTTATGGTTACTTAAATCCTGATAAACAGGATTCTATACAAACTCAACATCCATTTATTTAATTTTTCATGCACCATAAAGTAGGATTCCCAGTATCTAGAGTTAGAAGGAGGCTTGGGATATTTTTCCAAGATTGATAAACCTAAAATCTCCAACTTCGATACAATATTGTATTTACATATAAAATCAGAGCTCTCGAGTTGAAAAGGACATTAGGTCACCTAGATCCTCTCATTTTCAAGATGAGGAAACTAAGTCTCATAGAGGTTATCTGATTTTCCACCATATTCCAACATATCTAGTCACCAAATCTTTCTATTTTTGCCTCCACAGCAACTATCCCATGTGATCCCTTCTCTCTACTCCAATAGCTACCACCTCAGTTCAAGCCCTAAACACCCCTCATCTACATTTTTCAACAACCTCTGAACTGGCCATCCTGCAGGTCCATCATCCATCATCCATTATCCACGCAGCTGCCAAAGTTGATTTTCCACAAGTCCAACTACAATGATGTCACTCTATCCCAAATAAAGTCCTTGGCTGAGCTTTTAAAACCTTTCACAACCTGGTCCCAACACACCTACTGAGCTTCACTGTATTCCCCTGCCTGCCCTCTATCATCCTAGCAAACTGGCCTTCTCTGTTCCTCACACATAACATTGTATCTCCCGTGCTTTTGACTGACCATCTAGTATTACCATAGGAACTTCATGGAATACTTTCCCTCTTCACCTCCACCTCAATGAAGCCTTCTCTTCCTTTCAGACACAGCCCAATAAAGTTTCCTGAACACCACCACCCCAAATGCTGATGAACTTCCTCATTATTTTTTTTTAATTCACAGTACACAAGAACAATTAAGAAAAATTTGAACTCTAAAGCTTTGTACAAACACACACACACACACACACACACACACACACACACACACACACATTCTAGCAAGTGGCCTGAGAGATTTGATTCCCCAAATCTTAAATTTAGAAGTACTTCCAACTTTTTAGCCTCATTCCCACACAAGTAACAATCACTAATCTCCATTAAGGGCAAACGTTCTTAACTTCGGGTCCACAAACCTCTAAAAAAATTTTTTGATACCTTTTCCCAATAAAATTGGTTTCCTTTGCATCATATGTATTTTATTTTATGTGCTTAAAAATACTGTTCTGAGAAGGGGCCCATAAGTTTCACCAATCTTCTAAAGGGATCTAACATTTAAAAAAAAAAGTGAAGAACCCCAACTGTATGATTTCACCTTTGAATACAAGCAGAAAAAAACCTGTTTTCAAAGTCCTGCCTACCTGCCTCAAATCAGCCTAAATTTAATTTCTACCTACACAGAGCTCAGAAAGTGCAGCAACAACAAAAACTACATCAAAATCGATGGGACGCTCAGTTAGGTGCTGCAGTGAATAGAGCACAGGGCTAGGAATCAGGAAAACTCATTTGTCTGACTTCAAATCCAGCCTCAGACACTAACTGTGTGCCCAGTCATTTAGCCATGTTTGCCTCAGTTTCCCCATTTGTAAAAAGAATGAGCTGGAGAAGGAAACAGCATAACACTTCTGTATCTTTGCAAAGAAAACAGCAAATGGGGTCCTGAAGAGTAGGACACGTCAGAAACAACTCAATAATAACAAAAGTAAAAGATTCCTTCCGGACAAATTATCTGGATAAATTCCAAATTTCTAACTTGAAATTTCTTCTGTTACCCCGACAGCCTTAAAAATGACAATCCTGTTAGAATGTGAATTGGTCATTTTTTTAATCTCTGGATACTGAAAATACAAACCACCTGTTTTGGTTTAGTTTTTTAAATTTTCCTTTTCTGTATCAAAACCTTACTATTCACTATTCCTGTGTCCTTCAGGGTTTTGTTTTGTTTTTTTTTAATCTTCTGATAAGGATCTGGGAATGTCACTGAGGCTTCAGAAGTAACCAAATGGAGGAACTGGAGGAACCATTCAATCCTGTTTAAGTGGATGGTACTTTGGTTTCCTTTGTCTCCAGGAGTGTGTGGAAGATGACCCATTTCTTTTCAACATTGTAAGTTTTGTTTTTAAACCTCTTAAATAAAAAAAACAAGTAAACAAAACAAGTAAAATCTAAAACTCCAGGATTTCAATGAATTATGACTACTATTATTATTAGTGTGTGGTAGCTGGCAAGCAAGAGACATGTTTTATAATCTTATTACTCGCACCAAGTCTATGAACCACAGTACAACCAACAGATGGGAGCTAGACTCTGCCAAGAATATGCACTGTATTAACCACTGAAGAAAATCTAAAGGCTTTAGGTTTTGTTTTATTAAACTGTTCAGAATACACAATCTGAACCATAAGGTTTCCTTTTTATAGATCTTGGCTACCCCATTTTATAGTAACAGTAAAATACCAACAAAGCATAAAAACTGTTTGACCCCAGCTCTGTAGAAAGATTCCTAAATGCAATTCTTTAGTCTTGTATTAACTCTTTGTTGAAGAGGAGTTTTTTGTACTTATGTCAAAATCAGCTCTCCTGCCTGGTAAAGATTTTCGTTTTCATCTTGCTTTGGGATTTAAGCCTCTAGTAATCCCAGCTTGTTTATGCAGGAGTTTTTAAACAGGTTAAGTTGCATCTAAATTGACTGGAAATAAATAAAGGAAGACTCCTTCTGGCACAAAAAATCTGGGCTAAAATTCCAAAACACCAGTAAACAAAGAATATGTACATAAAATTTGATATTTCAAAACTCCAAGGACACCACCAACCTTGGACTTTTTAACTGCAAAAGGACCATTTGAAATGAATCCTAGCTTTT
The DNA here is from genome assembly GCF_003287225.1 of Phascolarctos cinereus. Taxonomy (NCBI): domain Eukaryota; kingdom Metazoa; phylum Chordata; class Mammalia; order Diprotodontia; family Phascolarctidae; genus Phascolarctos; species Phascolarctos cinereus. Next base: position 179,457,444 of record NW_027555847.1, read on the forward strand.
ACTAAATCAATATTTTTTAAATGAATTCAGTGCAGCTTCCGATACTCTGAACCTGGTGAACTTTGGGCATCCATGCTGACAGTAAGGGTGGTGATTTTCTAGGATTTCTGTGGTTACAAGTGCTTTTCCCTCCTCTCTCCCCCGCCCAACTCTAAAATTAGAAGCTGATGGTTATCTAAGTGTTCAGCCCTCATCTAATCACTGTGTGATCTTGTTGCAATTATTAACTCCCAAATACGAATTTTTTTAAGGGGAAACATGAAATAATCTTGTACCTTAGTCATCTGCTAATATCAGAATCACTCATTCTATGTAGGATCCAACCACATACATCCTCTTCCCCTCTTTAACAATTTAAGGTACATGTTACAATGTCCTAGGCCGGAAATTCCTTTAGGGGCTGGGGGAGGGGGTGAGCAAGCTTTCTAACTCACTGACAAATTGACTCATTCCTGGCAAATCACTACCCCTAGATGTTTTACAACAGAAATTAGCCAGAGGGGACTTTCTTTTGCCATTTCCAGATTCTGCAAAGGAAGTAATTCTTAGGGCCAAACCTCAGTTTAACAACCTAATTGATGAGCAAGCTAACTCATTTGCTGCTAGATTTTTTTTATAGATAACAGTCCGTAGATCACTGGGAAGTGTCTAAAAAGCCTAAAGATCTTACTTCTTCATGAAAATACTATTCCTTAATAGGGAGCCAGCATAATGAAACTAAACTAGCCACAAAAATAGTTTTCAATTTAGCTGGTTTTCCTAATCAGTACCAAGGACCAGATACAGGATATATTAACAGCCTTTTTATCCCAAATAGCTCACCATCCCACAGTATTATCTAGCAAGGACACACTCAGAATCTTTGCAAAGTGCACCCGGCGCCCTGTCACCAATTCCCACCTGAACTACTGAATCAGTCTTCTAACTGGTGTCTCTGCTCTAAGCTTCTCCCTTCTTCCACCAGGACGCCGAAGTGGTTTTCTGAAGCATACGTCCGACCACATCACTCCTCCTCCACTTGCACAGTGAGTTCCTATGGCTCCCTATCACTTCCAGGATCAAATAAAAAATCTTCAGTTTGGTATTTGCCCCTTTCCTACATCTCTAGTCTTCTTACACTTCTGTGCAATCTGTAACCTAGCAATACTGAACTACTCCTTATATGTGACACACAAACTCCCACCTCCACACTTCTGCACATCCCTGTGCCTCGGATGTCCTCCCTTCTTACCTCTACCTCTTATCTTTCAGGGCAAGCTCTTCCTTCAGCTCTAACCCCACCCGCAAGAAGTTCTCAGTTCCTTCATCCTCTAATGTCTTCTCTTTTGTCACTACTCAGCTTCCCTCTACTCTTTATCTTATACATACCTAGTTATTTACATGTGCTCTCCCCCTTTAGAATGTACTCTCTTGGAGGGTAGATACTGTTTTTGCTTTTCTCTGTAACCCCCAGCTAAGCTCAGCACAATGCTGGGTACCTAATCGTCACCTAATAAACAGCTGACTGGCCATCTGACCTCCAAATATCAGAGCTCCACTCCTCCTAAAAGCTTTCCATCCCTTTACTAAGGTTGTGCCATTGTCATTCTATTTCAACAAGATACATTACATTTCTGGAACCTTGGTCAAACAAAAAGAAACGAAGCCTTCTAATACCACAAAATCTGGATTGAGGAATGAGAAATCATCTACAATACGCTCACACCATCAACCTCCACTGAAGAATGGTGGGACTCAGTTTACTGAGTGACTCAAATTTTACCTACCGTTTGAATGATCTTTGTGCAGTTCTCCTGGTATATAACATCTTATATAGCTGAAATGAAATCCCTACTGAACCACATATAGAGAATTTATTAAAATATACAATGTTTTCACTCCTTTCAAATAATATTAACAGCTTATATTTAATGCTATTATTATTTAAAAGAGTGAAAGCATTAAATATGATCTTCACTGTCATGGATTCTACCAGATTAGGGGAAGACTTACCCCTCTCAGAGTAATATTTTTAAATGTTCAAAGTAAAACTCAAAGGATTACAAAAGAAACCAATTTTGCTAGAAAGAATTTCTTAAAAATCAGCTCCCAGGCCCAAGGTTTAGGACCTTGATGTAGAGCTTTTGTTTCCAAGCAGTTCACAGTTATTGTTGTTTCATCTTCGCAATAGGAAAAAAAATTCGGCATTTTAGAAAATAGAAGCCTACAAGGTGTGTGAGTGAGTGAGAGTGAGAGAGAGAGAGAGAGAGAGAGAGAGAGAGAGAGTGTGTGTGTGTGTGTGTGTGTGTGTGTGTGTGAGAGAGAGAGAGAGAGAGAGAGAGAGAGAGAGAGAGAGAGAGAGAGAGAGAGAGAGAGAGAGATGTCGGGGAGAGCATTCCACCCCTTTAAAATTGTCGAAACTGTAATGGGTGCGCTAGCCACAGCCTGGATGCTCTAGTGAATCACCATAGCTCAGGCCCTAATTCCCTCCCTGGTGGGCTGCTGTACTTAGCATGCCATTCAGTTCTGAGTCTCTGAGCTGTGAAAAGTGGCTAATCAGCTAATGGATATTTCAAAGGGAAATGATTACAGGTGACAACTTACTATGAAGCCTAAGCCCCAAGTGAACAGTGGAGTGTGACAAGAGCAGTTCATCTCCAATTAATGCTAATCTCAGAAGCTGAGTCCCTCTCTTGACCTCTTTTCATTGAACCCCTTTCCTTTCCTTCTTTCTTGCTATACCCCTTCATTTGATTTTCTATATTAATCATCCTCTCTCCTTTCCTGAGTCTCCCACTTCAGTGTCCCTCCTTCTACTTGCCATCATATGGAATCAAAGAGAATATTTTAATATTAGTTAATATTTAATATAATAATAAATATTTAGTACTTAATATAAATTAGTAATGATTTGAGATTGTATTTTCTGAATAAAACTTCAACAGTGGGTAGAGGGCCACCTTTGGAGTTTGAGACCTACAGAGTTAAGTATTGCTTCTGATATATACCGCCTAAGTGATCACGAACAAGTCACTGAATCTCTCAGTGCCCCTCCAAGCAACTTTCTACACTATTAGTTACATGCGTGTTGTTTATATAAATCAGTGGAATGATTTTGCATACCAGCAATTCCCCACACTGATCAAGTTGGCACACTGGACGTCCCCTTGCCCCATCAAAAAAAAGTGAATAAAGATCCCCATTCTTAACTTTAAAGCAAGATTAATGCTTAGTATCTTAAAAAATCAATTATTATTAATTTATTGAGTGCCTACTATGTGCCGAGAACAGTTTCAGATCCTAGAGATATAAATACAAAGAATAAAGCAATGATTCTCTCTTAAGAGCTTATGTTTTATTGGAGGAGCACTAACTTAAGCTTTCCCACTTTGGTACTAATAATACTCATTAGAGAAGAGTCAAGTGCCTTCAAGCATAATTCAGGTCAGGGAAAACTAAAATGAAAGGGATAACAAGATGTCACAAGATGGCCTTGGGCATTTTAGGGAGTGCTAGGGGCGGCCAGAAGCACAGCATAGAGAGTGCTGAACCTGGAATCAGGAAGACCTGAATTTTTCAATCCTCCCTCAAAATCTTACTAGCTGTGTGACCCTGAGCAAACCACCTGACATCTGTTTGTTTCAGTTCCTTCTTATGATAAATGGGGATAATAATAGTATCCCCAGAGCTTATTATGGCTCTTATTATGCCACTGAATAAATAAATGTTTGCTGAATTGCTTTGATTTGGTTCACTATGGCACCACTGTAGTTCTGAGAGTCCAATTTAAATAGAGCTTCAGCTTTCTAGGACTGACTCTCAACTTATATCTCTAGGAACAGGACCTCATAGGGGTTCTTCATCCCTCCAGTTCCAAGGCTAGAAACAGCATCTGCCTTCCTAACCCCTCTACTGACCTAATGCTGGCTTACCAAGGAAGGCACACAAATCTAAGCATAAATAAATTCGAGGCAGAAAGATAAAACACTCTTAGCCTTTCAGAGAAAAGTAATGCACATTCATATAACTTCTGAAGAATATAGTTGATTTGTTTTGGGTCGTGTTTAAACAACAAATCAGTGATGTAAGTTAGGGGAACCAGTTTCCAAAAGTTCAGAAAAAATGATCGGTGTGATCAAATGGAAAAAAAGGAAGACACCTCAAGACGAATGGGAGACTCATAAAGAAGAAAACCTGACAAAAATCACCATGCTTCTGATGAGGAAGAAAGGGGGGGTGTGTACAGTTTCACAGAGAAATTCCGCAAGGACCCCAGGGTTTTATGGCAATTATTCATTTAACAAATTTTGAGTAACTAGTCCAGATCAGTTACTGTTCTAGGTACTACAATAATGTGGAAAAGAGTAGAAGGGAGTGTGCCAAGTATTCAAGAAAGGGTGAGTACGTGACAAGCTTAGGTAGGTGGTAGGGGATGTCTAAGTCAGCACTAAGGGTGAGGAGCATAACAGGACAGGCAGAGATGCTTGGCACTGTACAACCAAGACACATACTATAGGAGGAGGAAAGGTGGATCTGAGCTTAATGCCTGTAAGTGACCTTCTGCATTGCTTAGGTTTCCTGAGGATAAAATGCGCTCTTCACAGGCGCCATTAACCAGCGTGAAGACAGTCAGAAGAGACTGAATGTGTCTACCAGTCCCTGCCTTGTCCATCTTCCAGTATATTCTATAGCAGTACTCAGTACTCTTCCCAATGGAAGAGAGTCTGTTGTCAGTAAAGGGTTAATCTTTGATGGGAAGGCACTTCAAAGGCAGCCCCAGCTAGGTTTCTGGTATGGTACTTCTTCCAAGGGGCTACCCAAATACATACCCAAAGTATGTATTTGAAAGCTCAAGTCAAGAACCTCTATAGTTACTTTTTAAAGCATTACTGAACAAATACCCTTAGACACTAAGGATTAGAGGAGCAAGATGGCGTGTGTAGTAGAAAGAACACTAGATTTGGAGCTATGGGACCTGAGTTCAAATTCCACATCTGCAAATTACTACCCATCCAAGTTTGGGGAAATCAGTTTCCTTCACCGTAAAAAGAGGAGACTGGACTAGATATCCTCCAAGATCCCTTCTAGTCCTAGACCTATGGTCCTATATTTTCTAATTTAAGTAATTTTATAGCTTCTTTGTATCAGATATAAGACTGTATCAATATAGTGAGACTGCTAAAAATTCTCCAAGGAAAGAGCAGAAGAAATTGTCGCCTTTGTAATTCAGGCTTCCCTCATTATCCTCACTTTCATGACAAGAACAAGAAAACTTCAACCCAATTCAATTTCTAGATTTCACTCACATGCACCTTACATGTTCTAATCTATAGTCACGTCTTGTCGTCTCTACTTTCACACGACATTTCTCTTATACACTCCCTTCTCTCCCTGACAAAGACCCTCATTATCTGGACTAGAGCAATAGCCCACTGGTCAGTCTCCCTGCCTCAAGTTTTCCCCCACTCCAGTAAACTCCCCCCAAGTGATCCTCAAACGTGTAAGTCTGACCATATCATCCCACCCACCCAACCCTTGCCCACCTCAATAAACTGTGGTGGCTCCCTATTACCTCCACAATTAAATAGGCTTTTGTTCAGGTTTTTAAATCCTTCACAACCAGACCCTTCCTACTTTTTCAGTTCTCTGACACTTCACTCTCTTCCAAATACTCTACAATCCAGCAACATGGGTTTACTCAATATCCCTTGAACAGGAGGTGTTCTGCTTTTCCACCTCCATCTCTTGGCTTCTCAAGCCTCCTTCAAGACTTAGCTTAAAATCCTATCTTCTGCAAGAAATCCTTCCCATCTTCTCAATTTCTGGTGCCTTCTCTCTCAATAAACATTTATTAAGCATCTACCATATGTCAGGTACTGTGCTAAGTGCTCAGGATACAAAAAGAGGCAAAAAACAGCCCCTGCCCTCAAGGAGCTTATAATCTAACGGAAGAGAAAACATGCAAACAAATATATACAAAGGAAGCCATATAAAAGATGAGCAGGAGATAACTTGACAGAGGAGAGGCACTGGGATTCACAGGGGTTAGGTAAGGTTTCCTATAGAAGGAGAGATTTTAATTGGGACTTAAAGGAAGCCAGAATGTCAGCTCACTGAGGGCAGAAAACATGTTTTGGCCCTTCCTCGTATCCCCAGTGCTTGGCACAGTGGCTGGTTAGTAATTTGTGCCAGATATAATAAAGGGATGATGGGAAAGGTGAGATGATAGATAGATAGATAGATGAATGAGAGATAAATGAGTGAATAAAAATGAATGCATGAGTAAATAAATGCTTACTGTTGATAATGAAGATTACAATGATGATGGTGATGATGGTGAAGATGATGATAAAAAATAAAATTAATTTGAACTTTTTAGGCACCAGTAACAACTATTCCCCCACAAAAGCCCCACGCTGATGCTTCCTTGTGTTATGGAGGTGACCCTGGGTTCTTGGACACCCTGACTGCAGAGTACAAGGTCTGATAGGTCCTACATCAACACAGAACTCCCAAGTATAAGACTAGCAAGGGACTGGAAGTCTTTCATCCAAGGAAAAGATCAGCCAAGTTAAGAGAGACTCAGAATAAGAAGGTGAGCCATGAAGTAATGATTTTTTTCTTTTAGCCAGAGTTACTTATGAAGACTGTCCAAGAACTAGAAGAGTTGTAATCTCCTTTAATACTAACGCTGCCTATAGCTTATTTATCCATAGTTGTCTGCATGCTGTCTTCCCCAATAGATGGCATGCTATTTGAGAACAAGGACTGTCTTATGCCTGTCTTTGAATCCTGAGTCCTTGGTACAGTGCCTAAGAAATGCTTACTGAATGAATGGCTATAAAATCCTTGAGGGTAATCTATCAGTGGGGAGAGCGCTCAAACTAATCAAATTGTGGGTTCCTGAAATATTTTTTTTTTAGTTTTCTTTTTTTGGTGTTTTGTTTTTGTTTTTTTTTAAGGCAATTGGGGTTAAGTGACTCGCCCAGGCTCACACTAGAGTGTCAAGTGTTTGGTCTGAGGCCACATTTGAACTCAAGTCCTCCTGACTTCAGGGCCAGTGCTCTATCCCCTGTGCCCCCTAACTGTCCCCTGAAATAAATATTATTGCAGTTACTACACAAAACTCTTTCTGTCCCTACTTTAATATAACACAGTTGTCTATCACTAACATTTCAAAACCATAAAAATCTTTACAGATAAACCTCTTCCCAGTCCAAATGCTCAGAGATGCTATTCGTAGAACTGATGTTAAGTCTTTGGCCATCCTTCTCACAGCTGTCAAAACAGCATTCCCAAAGCACAAATTCTGACGAAGTCACTTCCCTAATCAAAAATGTTCTTTTGCCTTTAAGGTAAAATACAAACTCCTCAGCTTGGCTTTTAAAGAGCTTCATAATTGGGTCCTGACCTTTTCACTTACTTCACTTTCAGACTTACCCCCAACCCCCCTCCCACTTACTTTCATCAAACTTAATTACGGCTCTCCAACAGAATAGCAAGGGCTCAATTTCCTGACCCCTAGCCTTTGTACACCTTGTCCCTCAAGCCTGGAAAGCACTCCCTCTTCACCTCTGCCTTTTAAAACACTTAGCTTCCTCCACGTCTCACCCCTCTCCTACAAGTTTTTCCCAATCTTTCTAGTTTTAGGTGATCTCTGATTCCTCGACTTTTCTTGGATTTACATAACTGTTACATGTTGCGTACTCCAATAAAACGTAAGTTCATTGTGAGAGAGGAGCAGGTTTTAGGGTTTTTTTTTAAATCTTTTTCTTTATAGCCCCAGCATCTAACACAGTGTCTCGCACACAGTAGGTGCTCAATCAATATTGGCTAAATTGAATTCACCTGAGTTTGAATCCTGGCTCTAACGGCTTCTAGCTACATGACCACTGGGAAATAATCGTAACTTCTCTGAACCTCACTTTCCCCCTCTAGTGAAACTAAAAATGTTGTTTGCACTAATCTGTCTTATAAGGTTGTTACAAAAATAGCACTTGCTAAACTTTTAGGTGCTACAGAGAGGTAAGTGGCAATTTTTTAACTGTCATTTAGGATTCTTCTTATATTTGGTCCATAGAAAGACAAAGAAAGATTTCACATGATATATATTCAGATTTATATAGCTATCACGTAATACGTATACATATATCTGAAGCTTTATATATCATATATGAATACATATGCAACACTCTTCAGTATGAAAAAGGGAAAGAAAAGGAGATAGCAAAGGCATCTTCTGGGACTTACTTGGACTTTAGAATAGGAAATCTCAGAGGTATTCATATCTGTCTCACCTTGATAGACAAACTTAATTAACCTTTGCTATTCTGTTCCAACCTACTGTTTTAGACAAAATCAGTGACCCATAAACAATATGTTACCATCAGAATCTCAATTGCCAAGACACCAAGAGATATAGCCCTATCAGCAGTATCGGAAAATAAACCACTTAGATTAGCTCCTCGAAGAAATATGGATTATATTCATGTCACACATGAGCTGTCAGAAACATTAGGATACTTTTAGCATAAATCTGCTATGTGAAGGCTATCTCATGAAGATAATACATGACATACTGCCAAAAGGCCAGGTTGGGATTATTTGGGGTTATCTACAAAGTTTACCTGTACACATACAAACACAAAGGCAAACAGACCAAAAAAATTACTGATCTGCTTTCCAAGTTATAGTAAAACTGTCAGTGTACTCTCATTTAAATAAATAAAACAGGTGAAAGTAACTGAAGAAATGTAAAATTTAAGATATCTGAGCTGGAAAGGACCCTAGGAATGATTTAGTGCAATACTCAGAGATCTTTAGTAGTTTGCTCAAAATCTCACAACTACTTGGATAAAAGCATCACAAGGGTAGAGAACATTTTATTTATTGGATCTCCCCTAGCACCTAATGAATACTCTTCGCATAGTGGGCACTTAAAATATCGAATGAAAGAATGAATGAATGAATGAATAAATAAATGAATACATAGTGACAGAGCTAAGACTAGAATCCAGCTTTCCTAACTCCCAACTCATTGTTCTTTCTACTAAGAACATTTTCTCCCAAAGAAAGGCATAGGGGTTCAAAGGAGTGAATGGGATGACCAATTCTCTGGGCTGGTATCTGAATTCAAAATTTGTCTCAAATACTTAAGTTGTATGACTACTATGCTGCTTAAGTCTCTTATGCAAATCACTTAATCTGTCAGCCTCAGTTTCCTCATTAGTAAAATGAGGAAACCTCCCAGGGTTGTTGTGAGGATAAAGTGAGATATTTGTAAAGTACTTTGCAAACTTTAAGGTTCAATATAAATGCTTATTATTATTATTTTCACTGGTCCTCAAACACTTTAAAGTTTCAGGACAAGAGTATTAAGAAATCCCTTCTATTAACACATCTTTGAAGGTTATGTCTGTAGAGCAATCCACAGAGGGCAGAAGCCATAGTTATCCTGGGAAACCCAGGATGAGTGCCCATAATGGAGTTTCCTGAATTCCACTACTGGTCTACAAAATGTTTGCTTCTAATTGAGCCTACTTGGGAGTTGTGATCCTTCACTCCAAAAATGAGAGGCAGGGGAGCAAAGCAGATAGACAGCTGTCCTTAAAGTCTGATAGACTTGAGTTCAAATTCTACCTCACACATGACCTGGGAAAAATTACTTGTAGGCAATTATCTACAACTATAAAATGCAGAAAAAGTGCTGATCTGCCTCCGTGGATGGAATTTCTCTACCCAGGAGCTCATTATACCAAAGAAATCACAAGTTCAGTCCCAATCCTTACCTTCACTGTAGTAATGCCCAATAGTAACAATCTTCCTATTTGAAAGAGATCTTCTGGGATCTTTCCACTATATGGGTTTTATATTTTTCTCAAAATAATTACTGCTCTGTTTTCACACATAGTAACTAAAATTAAAGGACAACAAGCAGATAGAAGGTCAAAACAGAAGGGGTAGAAAGACAAAGGAATAGAAGCTCATATCCTCTTGTCACCCTTAAAGATAAAAAATTTCCAGAAAGCTTAAAAGTGTTTGGAGGGGGGAGGAGGGAAGATTACCTCTAGCTCATAAAAAGTCAGAAAGATGTTGAGAAATCATATAACTCAATACCTTAAAATTACAGATAAAGAAACTGAGTCTATGTTAAATGACTCAACCAGGGTCACACAAACTAAGTTCCATTTTTGAAATAATAAGATTAAAAAAGATGAAACTAAATACTTTTTAAAGATCTGACATGATCTGATTAATCTAGAAACATAAAAAAGTATTGTCTATAACTCGGCTTGCCCATAACATTATGATGTTTAACATACTAAGTGTACAGATAAGACTAATTAAGAAAAAAGTTTCCTAATTCAATATATGTTTTTCATTTTTGCTACAAATACAGTTATAAACTGTTAAACTTTAAGGAACTCAGCATCTTTTAGCTTTTTCTAGCAAACAAAAACAAAGAAAAAACATCATTTCACGGGACACTTGCCCATCTTGTATTTCAGTGTTCATAAAAAGCATTTCTTTTAAAAAAGACCATTTTGAAGATAATGCAACTTATATGCCAACATCTCCTGGATTCAAATGCTCATTCTTTATTTACTGCCTGTGTGAACCTGAGCAAGCATTTCCTCTCTCTGGCCTTTGTTTTCCTTATCAATAAAATAAGGAGGTTAGATTAGATAATCTGAGGTCCCATCCAGTTCTAAATCTTAATTTATTTAATCTTATGATCTCTTGCAGAGGATGAGGAGGTAGAAAAATTCTAGGAAGACCTCAGTAAGACTCTCCAAATTAAATCAATATACTTCAGGATAGGAGGCCAGCCTTGGCATCAAGATGACCTGGTTCAAGTACCACTTCTGACATACGCTGGCTGTGTAATCCTAGGCAAATCATTTAATTTCTCCATGTTCCCCAACAACTCACTAAAACATTAAGTTTTAATGCAAATGTTGTTATGTATTGAAGAGAGAACTTCTTCACTGGGAGTTCCTATACCAATAAGATGTTAAGTCTGATCCAATAAGTAAACAGACAAATTGATACACTATAATTTCAATACAAAGAGAGTATAAGGAAGGATGATGAAAAAGATACTAAAAAAATGGTTTAGGATTTAGAATCAAGAGGCCAATCTTCGAGAATGAAGGACAAACCACACACACACACACACACACACACACACACACACACACACACACACACGAGTAATAACAGTCTTTCACAAGAACAATATGGACAAAATGCCCTGAATGGCAGTACCATTACGTGGATTCATGGCTGATTAAATGACTGTATCCAAAGAGACTTGATTAATGCATTAATTTTAACTTGGAGGGAAGTCAAGGCATGCTACAAGGCTCTATGCTTGCCACTGTTCAATATTTTTATCAGTACTTCGCATGTTTATCAAAGCTACAGGGAGACACGATGAGGAAGTCTCTCTACTCTCCTGATTTGGACTCTCTAACTTAAGGCCAAAAGATCACTCACTGACAGTTGGAAGAAATCTTAGAGGCCATTTGGAAGAGTCCCCTCATCTTTCAGATGAGACAAGAAGAAACTATGGAGGTGCCCAATATCTCATGGGTAGTAAGTAGCAGAGGTGAGGTTTAAACTCAGGTCCTCTTTTTTAAGCTCAGCACTTTTTACCTCATTTATCCAGGCTGGAAATATAGGCCAAAGCTAACAAGATTAAATTTAATAGGAATAGGTATAAACTAACCAATCCCCCCAAAGGTATCTACCATATGCCAGACACTGTGTAATTTCCCTGAACTTAGCTTTAGAATAAACTGGAGGAGACATAGCCTGAAAAAATTTAAGTGAAAAGATCTTAAGGATTTTGGTTCTTGAAAGTTCAATTAAATCAACCATAAGGCATGGCTAAGAAAAATTCCAATGCCATCTTGGGCTATAATTAAGAGAAATAATGTCAAGAAAAAAATAAGTAATAGTCTTCCTATATTCTGTTGTCATAATCAGAGCTACAAAGAACACAGAATAGATTTGCTTTGGCCTAAGTTAAAAATCTGTTCACAATTTACTACCTGGGTGACCATGGCTATCTCAGGCTATACACTGTAGCAATCATTTAATTCACTGCATACCTATGAGGAAGTCCTTCATTCTATTAAACATCAAAGACTAGCAGAAATCTATACATAGTCATTTAGAGGTTGCATGGTACAGTGGAAAGATCGTTGGATTTGGTGCTGAAGGGTTTGAATCCCATCTCTGTGTTCTTTCTCCTGAGTGACCTTGGGCAAGTGATGTTACCTCTCTTAACCTCAGTTTCCTCATCTGTAAAATTATGGGTGCCTTGGACAAGACAGCCTCTGAAAGCCCATTCTTCTGTTATGTACTGATTTGCAGAACACTGATGGAAATCAGACTACTGAAATCACAGAATTACCCATCGGAATTTTTTGAAGAGCTGCAGATCATTTCATCTAACTACTTCATTTTAGACATGAGGAAACTAAGGCCTAGAGAGGTGGAATTCTTTAAATAAGGCCACGTAACTAATTAATGGCATAGCAAGTAGAAGAACCAAAATCTCCAGATTCCCAGCCATAGGTATGCATATAGACCCAGGCACACAGTGACATCTCAAAAAAAGTTAGTATTTTGTCTTTTTTTTTTTCAGTTTGTATTTCTAAATTTGAGTTTTTAATTTTTTAAAGTTTAGTTAAGTTTTAGCTATTTACTCTGCTAAATAGAAATAAAGTCCCTTAGGACTAAATGTTCAATAAATGTTTGCCTTTATTAAAAAAAAAATGCCCTCGATGTATACCCCAAATAAATGTGCTGTATACAACCACAATTCAAGCCCAGTATGTTTTGCCTTTATGCTATATGTAACATTAGGCATGGCCTAGCCTTACTCCAAAGAATAAGCGGTAAAGGGCAGGAGGAGTAATCTGATAGATTTTTTAAACAGAAAATATATGATTAAGATCAAGGCAGCAATGGATTTAAGTAGAATGAAGTATTCATTGTATTTTTTTTAGAGGTATATTTTGAAATACTGAGTACAGTAATACTTTTGTTAATGAATAGAATGAGTTATAAAAATGCATTTTGGCATGAGTAACTATTATCAGAGGGGAAAAATAATGAAGGATGATGTAGAGGGTTTTATTCCAGTGAATTAACCCCATTTTCCCTTTCTTCTTCTACTTTTCCGGTCGCACTATCTATATTTCTCCTCAATCAGGTCCTGACTGAGTACCTGAAACAGTGTCCACCATCTCCTTCTTCAGCATCCTTTGTCAATGCCCATTGTGGTAGGGATCTAAATTGAGTGCTAACTCCCTCCACACCTAAGCTAATTTAATTAAAAGGAATCTTGCTCAGAGATTTGTTAATCCACAAAACAGTGTATGGCTGGGGAGTAGAGTAAGCTTTACCAAACAAAAATCAGCCGCCACCTCCCCAAATATACACTAGTGATGATCATTTAAAAAAATATTTTTTTAAAAAAAAACTTTGCCAGGGCAAGGGGAGGAGATGGTTATTAATTGAGGGATAGTTATTAATTGCATAAGGAAGCTGTTTTCATATTTGTTCATTGTAATAGATGGGAAGAATGTGTTATAAGATAAAACTTTCCAAAAATCTACTAAACCCTTCTTGACAACTCTATAGGCTCCTAATTGGTCTCCTTGCCTTTAGATTCTTCTTTTTCTAATTCATCATTTATTCATCTTCCCAAATAATCTTCTCTTTCTATTCTCTCTGTACATGTGTGTGCACACATGCATGTGTGTATGTATGTACATACATATATACACAACACATATAGAAATACTTAAATATAAAACATTACAAACATAGATACCGTGCGTGTATAAGTACATTTCACTTGCCTTGCTCAAAAATAATTGGTTGGTTTCCTACTGCCTACAGACACCTTAGCACAGCATTCAAGATCCTCACTGGTTTTTAACTCCATCCTTCCTTCAGCTCTCTTCTTCCCATTCTATGTTCTAGGCCCTCCTGCAGTCATGGCCTTGCACAGGACTATTCTCTATTTCCTGGATTACTCCATTCAAAACCTCTCCCTTCAAGGTCCTGCTCAATTGTGCAAACTTTACCAAACCTTTCTTGTCCCCTTCCCCAAAAGAGACCTGTCACATTTGGTGGGGTGGGGGAGGAGTGGTCTCCCCATCTCATCCAGGCTGCAAGTACAACAGACTCCCAGTCCTGAACCCAGTGCTGACAGGCAGACAAGCTTGACCTGTTCCATCCGGCAGCCAGATCCCCTACCCCCACCCTAGGGGCTCACCATAATTCTTGTTGGACTTAGGATGGACATTCGATCTGCTTTAGCCCTACTGCAACTCAGAACTCCCGAAACCACCACCCTCAGCCTCTCTAGTAGCAGACATGTGTCACCATGCCAGGACCTCCTCAGGTTTCTCACAGCCCTTTGTCTGCATCTCTCCTTTGCACTTATATCATTCTACTTTGTACCATATTCATTTGTGTTCCTATCATATGCCCTTATTAGACTGTAAGATCTCTAAGAACAGGGACTGTGGTGGTGGTTGTTTTTTTGCTGAAATCTCCTATCCTTTGGTGCCTTGCACACAGGTGCTTAAAAAGTGCACTGAATTGAATGGCTGAATCAATACATACTTATTTAGCACCTAATACGCGTGAGAGAAGGGATAAACTGTAGAATCATCATCGCCAAGGATGTCAAGGTAGTTTTATGTCAGGTGCCCCTCATCCAAGGAGCAGTCTCAGATGAATTTGTCTATCTTCAGCCAATAGAGACTTGTGTCCCAATCACAGATTCTCTGTCCTGTTATGCAACAGGAATGACATTTGTGGCACCGGAATCAACTCACAATCAATGGCTATTGTGGTTGTCCAGCAGCTCAGTTTCACTTCTGCATTTAATTGCCTGCAAAAGCTGTTTATTGCCTTATGCCCTCCTCCACCAGCAACATTATCTCTTAAATAAACATGTTGTACTAGGTTGACAAGGGAGAGGCTAATCTCAAGTAAGCAGAAATAAATATGTGAGAGCCTGGTAGGAAAGCCATAGACTTGTCCGATGAAGCAACGCCTCCCCACCTTTTTTCTGATGCTTTGCTACCTCCCCTTTCCTTTGGTATCACCCCATTCCGCCAAATACTTAGGCCCAAACCTCAAGCATGATGATTAGCAATACTATAAACCATAAAAATATCATGGCTACATTTCTTAGAGGATTTTATTAAGCCATTCTTCAGAAAGTCAACCACTGTCCTAGTTATCTTAAATTCTCATTTCAGAGGTGATAACCACATTGTCTACACACAGCTTGCTAGACCCATCAACATTGTAGGATCAGAGAACTGAGGTCTATAGCTCAAAGGGATCTTAGAGGTTATCTCTTCCAATGCCCTCTCATTTTACAAAGGAGGAAACCAAGGCTCAGAGAGCAAAATGAATTGCCCACTATCATTTAAGTAATAAATGGGCAGAGGTGGGATTCAAACCCACCTTCTGACTCCAAATCCAGTATTTTTCTCACTGTACCATGCTACTTCCCAGTGAGTATAATTTGAGTATAATTGGTATATAATAAAATGACAGATTTTCTCGTGGGTACACAGTGAGATTAAACAATTAGTTGTCACAGGGCACATCCTGAGAGAACCAGAAATGGGAATTGTTCACAGAAGCATAGACAAGGCTCCTCCCATTTCTGCAAAACCGTGAGGGAGGGAACCTTGGGAGAAAAAAGAAGAGAAATCTCTGAACGCCTGGATTAAATGACTATCACAGATGATTAATTCAGTGCAATCCTAAAGCTGAGGGAGATCTACAATACTGAGGAGGTGTTACCCTCCAGAGGAGCACCTGGTTGGTTATTTAACCTCCAGCAGAATGTAACGAGGCCCTTTTTTCACACCTCTCTCAGGTTGTTAGAATAAGGTCAATTCACAATGAAAGCAAAGACATTAGTAAAGGTGACATAGTAAATGTCACCTGAGGAATCTGGGGAATTTGTGAGGGGGAAGATTTCTGAGATTCCAGGCTCAGCTACAACTTAACACACACACACACACACACACACACACACACACACACACGCACGCACGCACACACGCACACTCACATGCTTCTTTCATTCTTTATCCTGTGAATCTTTATACCCATAACTACATTGTCTATCTTCTTTTCCCTTTAAAAACCTTAAACAACAATAACAAAGAAAAAGTCTGCTTGTAGTCTGTCATTCCCAGAACTAAAATAAAAAATACACCAAATTAGTGGGGAAAATTCTTCTTAGAATTTTCACGGGACAGTTCTTAACAAGAATTCAAATGTCCTTCTCCCCCACCCCTTCCTTAAAGCTATAAAGTTTCATTAGTGTGTTGGAGGAAAAAAGAACTATAGTTCCCTGAACATAGCAAACATTCAAAAAACCAGAACATAATAAGCAGGGGGGAAAATGATGAATGGATGAATATAGAAATTTCCATCAAAAGAACTAAATTTATTCCATAATCTTATTCCCTTTGGGGGAGGGGAAGGGTGACAATGCCTCAATACTTCAAGCTGTTTTTAACTACACTTTTCATTTTTTAAAACTCTTTAAAGAACCAACATTTTTAGCACATAGGCAAAGCAATGTTTTTAACAGGCTCTGATGATTAAATGACCCTTCAGAAGGTAGACATAACTAACATAGGGAGATGGCATTTTGGGCAACAGAGGCAGAGTATCTGGAAACAATGTCATATGAACTCCCATCCCTTTCAATCACCATCAAATAAATGAAACTAAAATGGAAGAGTTTTTAAAGTGGGGAGAAATCAGGTCAAAGATACCCCAAAGTCCCAAAGGCAAAGCTTTAGAAATATCTCAAAACTTCAAGATCAGCTTAGTTCAGGTTATCTGCGCATGATGTACCTGAAAGGCAGCTCTCCATGCTCTTGTGTATATTTTCTACACAGAAACTTTTCACTGATCTCTACAGAATGTAGAGTGAAACAGTATGTCTAGTATGTGACCACAATAGAATTAGAGTGCAGAAAATCAGCCACCACTCCTTACACAAACACTTCAGCATAGTGAAATTCAAGCACTCTACTCTAAATTTTAAAAAATAACAAAAGTGGGTACAGTGCAACAGTTCTCAATGTGTGATCCAGGGATCCCTGGGAGTCCCTGAGACCCTTTCTGGGGGTCTAAAAGGCCCAGACTACTTTCATAAAGGGCAAAGAGGTTTTAATTTCTAATTTGGTAAATACTGATATGCTATCTATCCACATAAACAAGACCTCTTTTGGGGGTCCTCAATAATTTTTCGGAGTATAAAAGAGTTCGGATACTGAAAAGTTTGAGAACAGGTTGTATAGTGGAAAAAGGACCAACTTTGGAGTTTGGAAGAACTGGGTTTAAATCTTCCTTCTGATGCTTACTGGCTACATAGCATCGCAGACAATTCCCTAATATAAGCAACAGATAAATTCTAAAACTGTTTTGGTAGTAGTTTCTATACTTGAGAGTGCTTCACACCAATGGAATTACATGTATGGATGTCTCACATGGTCCCCATTCCCCAAAGAAAGAAAATAATACACAACCTCGTTTTCAAAAGTAAGTAGTTAAGAAGCAGGTAGGTAGTGCAGTGAATAAAGCTCCAGCCTTGGAGTCTGGAAGACCTAAGTCCAAATCCAGCCTCAGACACTTGACACTTACTAGCTGTATGACCCTTGGCAAGTCACTTAACCCTGACTGCCTCACCGAAAAGCAAAAAAAAAAAAGAAGTAGTTAAGTAAGTTATGATGTCTACTGCACCACTGGGACATACACCATAAAGGTGTGTCTTCTGGAATGGAATCTGTCCCCAAAGTAAAGTGATCTTACCCTGATTCTTTTCTCCTGGCCCTCCATGCAGACCTATATTTCCTCTGTTCATCCTCCCAAGAAAGAAAACTCACAGAATTTATATGGAGTTGTAAGCTAAGAAAAAAAGCCTATGAGTTCATCTGTCGAAGTCAGAGGATCTTAACTTATTTTGTGTCACAGACCTCTGTAGAAGTCTGATAAAGCCAGGACCCCTCTCAAAATAATATTTGTTTCCTACATCAATAAATTTTTAAATGCTAAATTTCAGTTAGAGGTTATTGAAAATAAAGAGGTAATTTTTTCCCCACCCAAGTTCATGGGTACTCTGCAATCTCTCCACAGACACCACATTATGAACTCTTAACCTAGTCCAGTCCCCTCACTTAACAAATGAAAAAACTGTCAGAGATATAAAGTGACTTTCCCTAAGTTACATAACGAATTTAAATGACAAGAGTTCAGCCTGGAACCCAATTCTGTCAGACCCAAAGTTCAACAGTCTCCCTACTCATTACAATGGTCAATGCCATTCAGAGGACTGAAGTCAGCATGTCTGAAGATGCCCAATGAAAGCCCCTTGATCATATGAAAATAAAAGTGAGGATGAACTACTAGCAGGTTACTTCTTGATGAGAGTTTACCAATTACATAGAGATGCAAAACAACTTTAGAAAATGAGAAAAAGTACAAATTTAAAATACAAATTAAGAATGAAGACATTAAGGGGTAAGGAGGAACTCTTAAGCTTTTTGTGTGTCAGATACCACCCCCACTTTGGCAGCCTAATGAAGCCCATGAACCTCTTCCCCAGATACCATTTTAAGATGTATTAAATAAAATACATGGGATTACAAAGAAAACCAGTTATATTAAAAATAATTATAAAAAATTGAGTTCATAGAGTCCACCTTATGAAATTTTGCATTAAGATAACTGTTTCATTTGTTTTAGTGAGGTTTTTTTTTAAACTGGAAGCACCTTGCCCCTTTTCTGTGATTTTCTCTTGATTCTCTCATCCTCCATAATTAAATTGCAAAACTGAAAAAATAAGAAATCTTTTACACTTGCTCTGTAATTGGTCTGTGTATGACAGAGAGAGAGAGAGAGAGAGAGAGAGAGAGAGAGAGAGAGAGAGAGAAGAGAGGAGAGAGAGAGAGAGAGAGAGAGAGAGAGAGATTGATTTGCCTCTCTATATGTCGGTGTGGAAGGGGGCAAGAAGGTGGGAGTGTACAATATGCTCATTTTCACCCTCTAGGTGATACGGTACCTGCCACTGGTTTCCTGATTGGCCAGACACATAAGTTGCTGGTAGGCTCCGCAGGCTGTTTTTCACTGGGGATCCCCCAAGTGCGCTCCCCATTTCCCCAGAAGAGGAATCAGCGGCCAAGGCCATCGAATACTGAGGGTAGTTGTACAGATTGTTGTAGTATGGGAAGAGAGAGGGCTGGTAAAAACTGCCATAATAGGTGGAATCTGAGACCAGGTCAGATGTGTTCTCCAGGTGCCCTCTGCTGGTGACCGAAGGGATGTCTTGAATGACCATCCGACCCTCTGCAGAAAAAGAAAGAAAATAAACGTTAGTTTTTAAAATGTCTAGGCTCATCAAGAATGTTCCCCCTAAACTCTCAGCATGCAATTTCCTCTTTTTTTCACTCTCTAGTTTTGCTCTTCTGATAATCATACAGAAATTAAGTACGCTTAAGGAAGTGACTTGAAAAATGGCAGCCCAATGATTTCTTTAATTGGTAATATAAAAGGTACTCAAAAGCATTCTCAATTTCATACAGCCTGACAGGTTTGACTTCATAGACCAATATTTCTCAGCTTGGCTTTAGGAGAACCCAAGAGAGTTTAGTTAACCCGGAGTGAAATCCTTGAGACATAATTAATTTTAATGAAAACATAAATATTATGTGCAATACTGTTAGGATGAAGTTGAAGTGATTTTTAAAAAAAAGAGAAAAGCAAACAAGAAACAATAAGATACTACAGTTCTAAAATAGGTGCAAATCGGTATGCTGAACTCTTAAAATCAAGATAAACATTTGAAGCCAACATTATGTGCTTAACTTCCTGTCCCAGCTGATACTGTATCCTTCAGAAGCCTGGACATCAGCCTGAAGTTCTACAAAAGGATGGCAACTATCATCAAATGAATAAACTAAAGAGGCCACAAATAGGCCAGTCTGTCAACTTTCTTCGTCTTGTAGTTTTAAGGGATATATGTAACCAATCAATAGGTTTTTTAATATTCTCTCTGAATTCGGATTCACCAACCCCACATAACGTCCCTGCAAACACATTACTAAACCCTTTCTAAATTTCATTTTCCTTTACTTTTTTTCCTTTCTCCAGTTAATGAGGCAAGAAATTACAATTTCTTTATCTGGATCCTCCTGCTCCCAGCTCCCCTGTGTATGAGAGCTGTACATTTCATTTTCTCCCCTTGTGGGAATATAAGGAGTTTCAGAGCCTCTCCTAGGCAAAGTCTATATCTACTTTCTCCAGACTCACCCAGTGGATTTCTTTCTTCTTCTGACAACTAACTGCATATACGCCTTCTGTTGCCCATTTTTCATTCTTATAGGGAATACACTACATTAAAACTTCATTGGTCTTTGAGAGCCGTAATCATCCACTTACATACTAACCAAGTTATCAGGTAAAGAATAACATTAGAATGTGAGAGGCAAAGAACCTTACTCAGTTCACATTTCTCCTCAGTTTTACTCTACCAATGCAGAGTCACACAGCTCGGACTCAGTTTACCAATAGAAAAAATAGCAGTAACTCTTAAGGACAAAGAAGCAACACCTACAAATTTCTCAACAAGCAATAAACAAAAGGCTACATAAACTCAAAGAAATTACTTTTTGGCAGCATCTGAATGAACAACACCATCACTTTTCTATTACCTATTTTCTGAATTTCCTATTTCCCAACCCCTCCAAAATTGCTTCTTATTATTATTAGGTAAAATAATAATAGTTGACACACACCACGTTTATGATTTTCAAAGACACAGCTTTATACATATCATATGATTTGATCTTTTTAACACTCCTGAGAGGTACATACTATTATATTGCCATTTTCCAGATGAGGAGACGAAAGCTCAGAGATTTTGTCCTGCCCACTGTCACACTGCTAGAAAGTGTCAGAGATGGGAACTGAACTCGGGTTCCTGCCATGTTTAAGTCCAGTAATCTTTTCTCTACAGAAGCACTGTTAGCCATCAAGCCCTACTTTGTTCCATGATTTAAATGAACAATAGAATGATTCTTGACAAAATCAGAAATCCAACTTGTTTTATACCTCTGGGGCAGATGAACATACCTAAAACATATGGTACTTTAAAAATTCAAAAAATTAACTGCTAAGACTCCTAGTCCCTGTGTAAAGGTGGCTGCTTCATGTTATCTTTATTGCAAAGGATCAAATATCCATGGAAACATGCCACGCTTCGACTGTGAAGTGAAAATAAGGAGGTACTCCTGAATCCATCCTGTATCAGCAAGTCTAAATGTTACCAAGGCCACTCCTGACATTTTTTCCATTGTAACTCTCCTGAGATTAGCAAATAGTATCAGCCAAATTAGTTCTACTATGTAAATAACTAGAGTTACTTTGGTATCTAAATCATTCCATTGCCTTATTCACATATCATCTATACATTATATGCAATAAGAAACTCTGCATACACTCACAGTTTAATTCAGTCTCTTACCTTCTTTTGTCCTCAAATCCCTCTGCATAAAAAGTGTAATCAAGTCCTAATTATTCTCATAATGGAGGGAAAGCCCAGTTGTAAATACTCCAAAAGGGCAGGTAACACATATAAACATACATAAGTATATATCTGTATGTGTATTTTTTTATTGTTTAGTCATCTTTCAATAGTGTCCAACTCTTCATGACCCCATTTGGAATTGTCTTGGCAAAGATGGTTTACCATTTTCTTCTCCGGCTCATTTTACAGATGGGAAAACTAAGGCAAACAGGCTTAGGGGACTTGCCCAGAGTCACACAGCTAGTGTCTGAGGCCAGATTTGAACTCAGGAAGATGAGTCTTCATGACTCCAGGCCCAGCACTTTATCCACTGTGCCACCTAGCTGCCCAATATATATTTTTTTACAATATACATACGTGTGCATGTGTGTATGTATGTATGTATATATGTACAAAACCTTGAAATGTTTTATTATATAAAGATTTCCTTTGTTCATTCACTGGAAAAGCATTCACTCAGTGTCTGATATGTGCAATATGTTCTACCTAGGTGTTATGAAGTATAGTATATGTTATCCTCCCTGACTTCCTGACTTCCAGGAGTTCATAAGCTAGTTGTGGGAAATGAGACACGTATACAGAAAACTATCAGAGAGGGCAATATATAGGAGCCATAAATGATCAGGGAAAAAGGACCACAGGACCTCAGAGAGCAACTATGGTGGCCATGAAGGTTTCATGGGGCAAATAATATGGATTTTATTTAAACGGTATTGCATATGGATAGGACTTTTAGCAGGCAAAAAGGGGGAAAGGCATTATAGGCATGGGAGAAAAGTTAATTCATACCTCAGCTTAGAAAGTAAGTTTAGCAGTCCATGAAACATAAATAAATGCATTTTAAGGAAACCTTAATGAAATGCACTATAGGATAAATTATCTTTATTATACAGATAATTGTTATTTTTTCTCAATTTAGTAAACATATCACCAAATCTGACCATTCAAAGGGAGAAAAAATATTAGTTTTAACAAAAATACACCTCATATATACAGTTTTCTCTGCTTAGAAAGTTCCTTTTTTCAAGAGCATTTACAAGAAGTTAGGTCCATAGTCACTGTGGGAAAAGCAATAAAATATGGAAAAAACAAGGCATGCTCAGGTGGCAATGAAGAGAAAAATATAGCTGAAATTCAGGGGGGCAGCCAGGTGGCACAGTGGATAGAGTACTGGCCCTGGAGTCAAGAGGACCTGAGTTCAAATCCAGCCTCAGACACTTGACACTTACTAACTGTGTGACCCTGGGGAAGTCACTTAACCCCACTGCCTAGCCCCCTCGCAAAAAAAACAAGAAATGAAACTGAGGGAGAATTAAAAAAGAGAGAATGCAATCAAATTGTGGAAGGTTTTGAATGCCAAGTGGAGTTTGAACATTATCCTAGAATCCACTGACAGATTCTAAGGACAAGGATGACATGGTCCAGGGGTGTTGCAGAGTAGTTAATCTGAGGGTATTGGGTAGGAAGGAAATACTGGATTCTAAAAGACTAGGTAAGATTCTATTGAAATAGGCCAGAAATGTGGTTAAAAACAAAACAACAAACAAACAAAAATCCCTATACACTAAAGTGGTGGCAAGAGGAACGGAAAGGGACAGATGTGAGCCAGTTGTGTACCTGAGGTTCTAAGAATTCACTTTAAAGGAAAATAATCACATCACACCGTTAATGCCTTGAGGAAAAGCAGTGAAGTCGTCCAGCTTCCTTCACCCTTTTCAACCCTTCTCGCTGCTCAGTCGTTTCAGACTCTCCATGATACCATTTTGGGGTTCTCTTGGCAAAGATACTGGAGGGGTTGGCCATTTCCTTCTCCAGTTCATTTCACAGATAGGAAACTGAGGCCAACAGGGTTAAGTGACTTGCCCAGGGTCATAAGTGTCTAACACTGGATTTGAACTAGAGTTTGGGTCTTCCTGATTCTAAGGCCAGCCTTGGAATCTACATCACCTAGCTGCCCTTCTCAACCCTCCAGTGGAACCATTCCCTGAAACCCACTGCATGCCAGGAATACCTGATTCTCTTAAAATGAAGCAAAAGCAGCAGTCTAGACAGAAATGCATTCTCTTGGTTTCCTTTAACAGTCTGCAAAATAATTAAATAGCAAGGTTTATTTAATCAAACCACAATTCATTTCATCAGAGAAGGTGCTATCCAAAAGACAGATGCCTGTAAATCTAAAAATTAAGCATAAGAGTATGGTAGACGCTAAATGGCAGTAAGATTTCAGCACAGAGTCAATAATCCAACCTTCCAAAAAGGGGACACAAGTTTAAAAAGCACAAGTACACTTTTTCCATATACAAATAGCCACTTCTTTTGAAAAGGGCTATTCCTATTCACAAAACAGCCCACACTTCCATTACAGAAGTCAACATTCAATTCTAAAAACTTCATATGTAACTCTACCAGTTTGTATCATCTTTTGCTTTACCTTCTCCTAATCACAGAAACTGCAGACCTATGAACCCCAATCTGGCACATGAAAGGAAACACATTTTAAGTCTTTTAAATTACACAATCTTAGTGTATGAGTCTAAAAAGGCATATTAAAAAGGCAACTACCTTAACTATCTTAAACTACCTTGAAACACCTAAGAAATCTTTATCCTGGTTCCCATTTCATAATGTTCTAGGATCCAAGTCAGCAACATAACTCCACATTAACAAAACAAAAAATCCTAAGAGTACCAATCTTGGTCCTTAGAAAACATGATGGCTTTCTGAGATCAATCATCACTTTTTAAAAAAAATTTTTTTTACTTTACTGTTATACAAAATGAGAAAAGAAAAACAACTGCCATGGACACAACAGATCATAAGAGAGGATTCAATATGAAACAAATTTCCATTTCAAGAAAACCTATATAATAAATACTACCCATTGTTTCCAAAGCTGCCCAGCTTTCCTTTGCTTCCTTGTTGGTTTTCTTTTGTTACCTGCCGTGGAATTTTTACTTTATTTTTCCCCTCCCACCCTAAAGAAGGTTACTATTAAGCATGGATATATATAGATATCTATAAAAAACACATGTACACTCCTATACTTATTCTGTGCAAAACCATACTATCTTATTTCCTCCTACCCTTTGTTTCTCTGAAGGTAGACAGCATCTTCCTTCAT
Organism: Phascolarctos cinereus; assembly: GCF_003287225.1. Classification (NCBI taxonomy): domain Eukaryota; kingdom Metazoa; phylum Chordata; class Mammalia; order Diprotodontia; family Phascolarctidae; genus Phascolarctos; species Phascolarctos cinereus. The sequence goes on from NW_027555847.1 coordinate 179,482,196, forward strand.
AAGTCCAAATCTTTCCATGTTTTTCTAAATCAACCAGCTAGCTCATCATTTCCTCTACAACAGCAATATTCCTTTCTGGATTCAAAGAACATTTTTCTTCATAGGATCTTCAAGGTTAATTTGGGTATTTATAATAAGTCAGAATGACTTGGTTGATCAAAGTTGTTTTTAAAACAACTCTGTTGTTAGCATACACAATGTTTTCTTGGTTCTGCTGCTCATTTCCCTCTTTATTATTCCATGCTTTTCTAAAATCACTGAGCTCATCATTTCTTATCACTTATATCACTTTCAGAACTAGTGTGCAATAGGCATTTTAGTACTTGCATTTGGGGAAATAAAGCTAAATACATTAAATATTCTCATTGCTGTTACTGAACCAATTTGTATAAAAGGAAGGACCAAAACAACTAATAATGGCAATAAGCCAAAACTAGAAAAATAGGAAGCAGTGGGTGGGGTATTATAGAAATCCTATTATTCTACAGGCCACAGAACTCAGAAAGTAGCATAATCCTCTCCTATCCTTCCTCAGAATTATGTGCAAGGCAGTAGCAGTTACAGACTTTAATAGTTGATAACCTAACAATAGTACCAAAAATTTGCTCAGTAAACTTTTTAGGTTTTTCATAGCACTCATAGTACCTGCTACTTTTTTTTTTGTACTAATATATATAGGGTGAAATATGATTCACTCACTCATGAAAGATCAATATCTACACATGAGAAATACCATTATTGATCTTTCAGTGTTGTATGCTGGTCTTCAGGTCTATGGCATATTAATAGTAGTTAACCAGTAATTCATTTTAAGGTATATGGTTGGTTGGTTTTTTTTTTCTCCCTACAGAAAAGATTCTAGGAGTAGCTACACCTTGAGAGACCTATCAAATCTGTCTGTTGATTTCCTTAAAATCAGACCTCTAGCCTCATCTACCAAATGACACAATTAAGCAATCTCCTAAAAGGTGTACCTAAAAATAAGGTTATTTTACAAAAGAAATCCCCAAGACCTGTCTGCCCCGTTTCCCTCTCTCTCTTTCACTCCCTCTTAGCTGCCCAAAAGTAAACAACAGGCATGAAAACTAATTGCTGAACTTTCAGTGGTTAACAAAGTACTAGAAACATAGGAGGTACCCACTGATTGGGCTAAAATGGCTGTGGTGCATGAACATAATGAAATAACATTCTATGTTCTACAGAGAACAATATGAAAGTTCAGGAGAAGCACACAAAGATTTACAAGAATTTATATAGAAGAAAGTAAAAATTAGGAAAATAATATACATAGTGACTGCAACAACGTAAGCAAAAAGAAATCCCTGAAGTGCTATGTTGGCCCCAGAGATAAGTAGAAATGTACAGCCCCAGAGAAAACATACCTTTATCCCCTCTTTACAGAGTTTGGGGACTATGAGTATGGAATATGGCGTATACTCTCAGACATGGATGATGTGTTAATTGCTCTTGAATTATTTTTTCCCTTTTATGTTCAAATCTTTGTTAGAAGAAATAGTTCACTTGTTAGGAGAGGGGAGAAAGATATATTTCGAAATGAAGGTGGTATAAAGCAAAAGCTATCAATAAAATAAGAAAGTTAACAGCTGAGCAATGAGTCCTAGATCTCCAAGTCACTCTTATCAACTAACATTAAATGCTTAAGCACATACTGTGTTCTCAACAATTCGGTGTTGCTATAGAAGATCCAGGGTAAAAGCAGAGTTTATTCTTTCAATCAGTCCATAAGCATTTACTATGTTCCTACTATGTGCCAGACATGCTAAACTCTCAGGATAAAAAAAAAAAAGGTAAAATTAGTCCCTGACCTAGAGAAGCTCACAATCTTATGGGGGAGACAGCATGCATTAAAAAAGTAATACGCATGATAAATAGGAGAAAACCAACAGAGGAAAGACAGGGAGATTGGGAAAGGCTTCCTTAGGAGGAGAGATTTTAGCTGGGACTTGAAGGAAATCAGGAAGCAGAGGTAAGAAAGGAGGACAACAAGAGAAAATACCTAAAGCCAAAAAATGGAGTGTCTTATTTATCAAAGTTGATGGAGAGAGGGGAAGAAGAGATATGGTTCAAGGTTTCTTGGCATGCCACATGGGAGTGAATGTTTCACTATAATGACAAGGCTTTCCTTTATACCACTATTACTAAGTGGGTTTCTGGTTCTACCTAATTCTACCTGGGTACAATGTTGTTTCCCCAAATTGAGAGGAAAGCCCAACACCACAGAGATACATAAAATCTAGGTAATTGAAGAGGACATTTTTAGGATCCTTCCACTGTCTGGAAGAGAGGCTACATGGAACATACACATATTTTATGATTTGTGATTGCCTCCACTAATGGAGACTGAAAGCCTTCTACCACTTGATAGAATGTCTCTGAAAGTAGTTGTGACCAAAAAGTTCGTTAACTGGAAGTCAACTTAGTGATGAGGCTATCTCCAAACTTACCTATTTTATTTCTCAGGTGCCAGACATACAAAATGTACTCATTTGTAAAATGAGGTCACAAGACCATGGATTAAGAGCTGGAAGGGACTCTACAGTCCATCTAGTTACAGGAGAACAGATTTAGAACTGGACAGAACCTCTGGTCAGCTAGTCCAACATCTCATTTTACAGACGGGGAAACTGAGACCCAGGGAGGAATAAGTGACTTGCCCACAGTCACACAGGCATGGAGTATCATAGGTGGTATTTGAACTAAGTTCTTTGACTCCATTCTGTTGCTCACTCTTCCACACTGCTTCCCTCTTGAAAATCCATTCTGTCTCTGAATCTATGATCCACTGCTGGGCAGGTTCTTGAAGACTACTGAGCTTGCTAGGTGGTCCTAAGACAGCCTGTATACAGCCTGTGAGAACCCAGCATCCCCTGGTCCACAACTCAATGAGGCATCTGAGAAGGACTTTGACTGGCAGTCTTACTTGAATAAATAGAGAAAAATCTTGTCTTATGCAGTGACGTCCTGAAACCTCTCCAACATATATACAATTCCCAGATGGTAAAGAAAGGAGTCAGTTGGTCTCCTTAAAGAAACGAGAGACGTAGGCAGGCACGTAAGAATCTGATAAATGAGTCTGCACTTTACCTACTGTTCCACGCCATTAACCGATAACTGTAATTTTGTACAAGGGGGATGGACAATAAAGAGCAGAAGGCTCATCATAATCCATCATCGCTATTAGAAGAATGATTCAGAGAGCATGTCTTACCACAGTAGGTCACTTGTGCCATCTTCACGTACTAATGAAGACACATTATTAGCTAGCTTGTTTTTCTCCTTCCCTAGAAGTGGTATTGGGGCACAGCTACGTGGTACAGCAGAGTGAGGAATACTTATCTTCCTGGGTTCAAATCCAGCCTCAGACACTTACTAGCTCTGTGACCCTGGCCAAGGCACTTAACTCTGTTTGCCTCACTTTCACATCTATAAAATGAGCTGGAGAAGGAAATGGCAAACCACTCCAGTATATTTGCCAAGAAAATCTCAAAAGGGGTCATAAAGAGTTGGACATGACTGAAAAAAATGGAACTAAAGAGGTGGAATTATTCTTTCTTTTCTTTTGGAGGTAAGGCCAACTAGTTTATCCATACTCCTTTTTCCATTCCCTTTATCTTTCTGAAATGGTTAAGTCAAGGCTTTACAGAGATGATCACCAAGAGAGTCTCTAAAGAAAAGGGGCCTAGGCTAGGTTAAAAAATTACAGCTCAAACCAGGGCAAAGAAGAATGTCTTAAAGATGTTTCTGGTGTCAAAGAAGGCCCAGGGCCATTGTGTATAACTAGAACAAAGCAAGTCAAGCTTCAAATTGTGGGGGATACATGAAAGAGGAGATTAACGGAACAAAATGAAAGACCTTCAAAAGGAAGGCATATTGATCTAGCAAAAACAGCACTGGCAGGGTAGCTGAAAGACACCGCTGGGACAACAAAGCAGTGAAGAAAAATTTTAAATATTGCCTGTTAAACAGGTAAAAGTAAGATGTTAGAGGCAAGGAAAACCTTGACCAAAGGGTTGAATGAGTCAAGGTAGAAGTGTGTGAAGCTAGAAATTATCACCGAAACAAGGAGGAAGTAAAGAATGAGTAGCGGTTAATAAATAAACAAACAAATAATAAATACTGGGGCAGCTATGTGGCACAATCAATAAAGTGCTGGGCCTGAATTCAAATCTGGCCTCAGATGCTTACTAGCTGTGTGGCCCTGGGCAAGTGACTTAACCCTATTTGCCTCAGTTTCTTCTTCTATAAAGTAAGCTGGAGAAGGAAATAGCAAACTATCCCAGTATCTTTGCTGAAAAAGCTCCAAATGGGGTCAACAAAGATTTGCATACAAGATACAACTCAAGAAACACTGGAAGGAAAAGGTTTGATATTTTTAAAGTCATTAATGCACCTAGTCAAGGCATCAGCCTAGTCCAGGGATTCTTAACATTTTTTGTGTTATGCCTTCCATCCCCACCCCCACCCCCAACCTTTGGTAGTCTAGTTTAATCAACAGACTGTCTTCTCAAAAATGTCTATAGGTATATGAAATAAAATATGTAGGGTTACGAAGAAAACCAATTATATTGAAACACAGTGATCAAAATTTATATGTAGTTTTTATAAAAGTCTGTGGACTTGTGGATAAAAACCCATGGCCTGGACACCCCCTCATCATTGACAAACACTAAGGCACTGGTAGAAGGAAGGAATTTTTCCTCTGGAGATAGAAAATGTTCATATTTTCACTCAGTGACTGACAATTTTAAGAGACATGACATTCCCCAAACCTTAAGTTGCCTTACGTGAAATAATGATCTTTCTCCTCTCTATCGGTGGATGCTCCCTCTTTAAAATTACTCACATTTGCCCTCTCTGAAAGAACGTAACTAACTAGATGAGAACACATGGATTCAGGGAGAAAACTCTAAAAGGACATACCATTTCTGAAATAAGTCCTAAAGAACAGCACCCAGGGAAATTGTGGCTATCCCTTCTCATGACATGGATATTATTTCTTTTCTTATATTTCCTTCTCCTTGGACAGCCAAGTAGTGCAATGAACCAGGAATACCTGAGTTCAAACCCTGCCTCAATCACTTAATATATATCTGATATTGGGCAAATCACTTAACTCTTCAGTCTCAGTTAATTCATCTTTAAAATGAAGATAATAGTAGCACCTAGCTCACAGCGTTGTTGTAAGGGTCAAATGAGATAAGATATGAAGTGATTTGCAAATCTTAAAAGTGTTACATAAACTCTAGCTAGTATTCCTGATTTAACAGCACCTACCTACCAGGGTTGTTGTAAGGATCAAATGAGATTATTATAAATTATAAAGCACTTAGCATCGTGCCTGGCATAGAGTAAGTGCTATATAAATGTTAGCTAGTATTATCAGTTCCTGTGCTCTCTTAGTCAATAAAACTATCGACACAATCTCTGTTAAATACCTATTGTGAGCCAGGCACTACTCCATGCATTAGGACCTCAGAGACCACAAAATCCAATCTTGTTCTATAGACAGGAAACTGAAGCCTAAAGTAGTTCAGTGACATACCCAAGATCACTAAGGTGGTAATCATCACAGGAAGGATTTGAACCCAAGTTTTCTGACTTCTGAACTTCTGACAATGCTTTCTTATCCTATCCCCCTCATGACTCACTGGCCTAAGGCTTTGGACATAGTGATACTCCCCTATCATTGCTGAATGCTGTCAGTAATACTCAAGCCCAGTGACAGATGATGTCTGACTAGATTCTAGTCACAACTATGCCAACCTTTTCTCTCTCTAGCTCCATTTTCTTTCAATAATGGCTAGGAGACGGGGATTTTTGAGCCCGAGAAATTTTTACAATGAATTCCTACTCCAGTGCCTCATCACGTACCCATAAGTTCTCAAAGGCTACATCACCACAGCAAAAACTCTGGCAGGTCAATCCATCAATCAGTAAACATTTATTAAGCATCTAATAAGTGTCAGGCACTGTGCTAAGCACAGAAAATACAAATACGAAGAATGAAACAATTTTTATTATGAAGGAGTTGACATTCTAAAAGTAGAGGCAAGGGCATTTATATACAAAATAAACATAAAGAAATAAATATAAAGATACAAGGTAATTAAGGAGGGTGGGAAGAAGAGCATTATAGTAGCTGGGAGGATCAGGAAAGGCTTCATGGAAAGGTTAGTTAGTACTTGAGCTGTATCTATGCAGTAGACGTGAGGAGGGAGTACACTGCAGACGTGCAGTTGGCCAAGGCAAAGGACTGGAGATGGAGTATGGTAGATAACAGACTGAAGGCCAATTTGGCTAGATCACAGAGACTGGAAAGAAAGGTTGAAGCCAAGTAACTTTAAAAGCTAAGCAGAAACTTTAATTCTAGAGGCAATAGGGAGCCGTTGGAGTTTACTGAGTAGGGGAGTGACACGGTCAGATCCCCACTTAAGAAAAATCATGTTGGCAGCTATGTGAAGGATGGACTGGAGCAGGAAGGAAACAAGCATTTACAAAGTGCTTACAGGCACTTTGCAAATATTATCTCATTTGATCTTCACAATAACCTAGTGAGCCAGGTGCTATTATTAACCCCATATTACAGCTGAGGAAACTAAGGCAAACAGGTTAAGTGACACGCCCAAGATCATACAGTAAGTGTTGCAGGCTGGATTTGAACTCAGGTCTTCCTTAATTGAGGCCTAGTGATCTATCCACTGTACCACCTAGCTGTTCCCAGCTTACGCAGGGAAGAGAATTGAGGCAGAGCAACAGTTAGGCGGCCACTGCAGTAAGACCAGATGAGAAGTGAAGTGGGCCAGAACTAAGGCTATTATTTGGTAGAGAGAAGGGGTCAGTTGTAGGAGATGTCATGAGGGCAGCTAGGTGGCGCAGGGGATAGAATACCGGCCCTGGAGTCAAGAGGATCTGAATTTAAATCTGGCCTCAGACACCTGACACTTACTAGCTGCGTGACCCTGGGCAAGTCACTCAACCCCACTGCCTAGCAAAAGGGGGGAGGGGGAGGAGAGATGGAGGGAGAGGGAGAGAGAGAGACAGAGACAGAGAGACACACGGGGGGGGTCATGGAGGTAGAAAAGCAAAATTAGCCAACTGGTCAGATGTGTGAGAGGAGGGAGAGGTCCTACCAAACTGGTGATGGATTACATGTCATTGCCCAAGGACCAGGCTAGTTAAGTGAAGAGAGATTCACCACCAGATTGTTCTTGGGGTAATAGCTTTCATAATCGCAGCAACTCTGAAAGACCAATTATCAAGTTGAAGAAGGGCTGTGATCTATAGGCCAGAGAAGTACTCCCACCTACAAAATTACAGATCCCTGAAATAGTAAATTAAGTATTATATCTACTATCACAATGAATGCACAGAATGTGCCAGGTGTGAGTGGCACACACTTATAATTCTTTAGGAGGCTGGGAGTTCGGAGTTGCAGCAACACTAAAGCTGACCAAGTGTCCACACTAAGTTTAGCCCCAATATGGTGAGCCCCTGGGAGGGGCAGAGGAAGGCGGTCTTAAAGAGGGGTGAAACAGCCCAGGTTAGAAACAGAGCAAGTCAAAAATTCTAGACAGATTGTCAGAGGGACCAGGCCCATGAGTCCTGCTTCCAGCCACATGAGAGACAGGGACAGAGAGAGGGGAGGAGGTGGGGAGATAAAGAGAGAAAAAGAGAGAAAAAGGAGGAAAACACAGAAAGGAGGGAGAGAATGAGAATGCATGGTATAGAGAGAAAGATAAAAAGGAGTAGAGAAGAAAAAAATTCAATAGTGCTTTAAAAAATACAACGCGCAGGTTTCATCTCTGTAAAAGAACATTTTCTATAACATTCTAGTTTCCATAAAACTCCTCCCCCAACTTTCCCCCCATGCATTTCCTATGCCTAACCAAGAAAATTATGTGTAGGGAGTGACAGAATATCTTCTCCTCCTCCTTCCTTCTGCTGTTTGAGTAACAGGAGAAAATAAAGTGCATTGGTCCCAAGGTATACATTAACATGGTGAGTCTAACAACTGGGAAAAACTAGAGAAATGAGAATAGAAGTAAGTCAGAGTCTGAGAGGAAAGCAACAGCAACAGGGTAAGAAGATGTCTTTGCTATCTTCTTCTTCTTCTTTCCACTGGGAAGATGACCCAGAAATTCTAGAGAACATTTTAAGACAGTATTCAAGAAATGTCAATAGAATAAAGGAATATGCTGACTCCTCCTCCAGTCCCCACGCGTCAAAATGCAAGAGATCAAGACCACGGATAGTGACATTATGCACAACTGTCCTCTAAAATCAACTGAGAGGGCATTAATGATTCTAAACTCAACTACCTCTCTCATCTCTATAAAACATATGCTCTATCCGTTAGTACAAAGAAATATTTGTTGTTCAGTCTTTCTCAGTTGTGTCCAACTCTTTGTGGCTCCATTTGGGGTTTTCTTGGCAGAGATACTGAAGTGGTTTTCATTTCTTTCTCCAGCTCATTTTACAGATGACGAAACTGAAACAAACAATGTTAAATGACTTGCCCAGGGTCACACACCTAGTAAGTAAGTATCTGAGGCCAGATTTGAACTCGGGAAGATGAGTCTTCCTGACTCTAGGCCTGGTGCTCTATCCACTGCTCCACCTAGCTGCCCCTTTCACATAAATACACATTTGTATACTTTGCAGCATCTTTATATATCTGTCTAGATGAAAGCTTAACACTGAACAAAGACATTTGGGACACTATACATATTTTCTGAAAAAGATACTACAATATCTACAGTACTATATAGTATCTGCAGATTTCCAGATCTATTGTATAACAGTAAAGTGGATCCAGAATTGAATGGGAGGAGGGGGGAAGGTGTCTTTGTGAAGCAGCAGAGTTGTTTTTACGACCTTGAATTTCTTCTTAAAATAAGGAATCACCTTTTAAATATCAATATTCTACCAATATTGCTGTATGCCTGAAATTCAAGGAAAAAATTATAGGCTCTTCAGAATGGAAAATGAGCATCACTCAGGAGACAACGAAGAGGTGCATGGTGGATGGGGACAGGCTTCAAAGTATTACAAGTAAGGAATTCTGGAGAGCCAGAATAAAGGATTTAGCATAATAAATAAGTCAAAAGGAAGATGTACCAATCAACTGGTAAAAAAGCAAGAGGACAATCAAAGGATAACCCTTGTGTTCTGCTGGTATCCTCAAGATGATGAAAGCAAGGAGGACATCTAAAACGAGAGTAAGGCAATCAATAAGTATTTATCATGTTGACCACTGTGTCCACACAGGTTGGGCAGGCATAGACAGCTTGCAATCTGTACCACTGAAAGGGATGCCAACATTGACAAAATCACAATATTCGAATATAAAATAGTTATCATGGTGGTCTATAAAAGTACCTAGGGTATCACGTGATGAGAACCTAAGAAGGGAAGAAGGCAGGATTTCACAGATACCTGTTTTCAGCTGACCACATCTCCACATTTATCTCACTGACTCAACAGTAGGGAGAATATAAGATACCTCATTGTTTATTCTTGCTTGCTTTGAAAAAGGTACTTGATGTAACATCATAAATCACAATCCGAACGGCTCTCCTCCAAGATGTCTCCCACGAACATAAAAAGGTTTACATAGAATTTCTTGGAAAAGATCAAGCACAAAGTCGGGGGTCAATGTTCCTCTGATTGCCATAAGGTGAGGTACAAAGTGGAGGAAAATGCCCAATGAAAGCACTCATCACTGGTACAGGCACAGCCTATGCAAAATTCAAATGGAAGAGAGATTCTCTACAGGTTAGATTCATGTATGCAGCCTACTGCGTCCCAGAAGTATACAAATACCTCCTCAACAAGATCCAAGACCACTTCAAAGAGTGGCCTAGTGGTAGACGTGAAAAATACTGCATTCTGCCCACCTTACAGTTAGATAAGCAGCCCATTCAAGCAATTCACAAATACATGTATTTGGATGGGCACTGCAGATGAATAATGAGAAAGGCCCAGAACTGATGATGATGAAAAGTACTGGATTCCCACTTGTCAACTGGGGCAAAAAAAAACAATGAATTAATGGTTTTTTGAAATCTTTGCAGCTTTTCAATGACTAGCACTCACTCTCTGCCCCCATAATCTCCAGTAGAACTCTCTGTTATAACAGAGAAATACAGATCAGCAAAAACTGACATACTGGCCACATTTGATAATATATGCTTCATCCTGCATCTACACTCTGCCGTTCTCCACCAAGAGGAGGGAGGATAAAGAATCATAGATTTAAAGTTGGAAAGGCCTAGTCTGACCCCTTCATTTTATAGATAAGGAAATGGAGACCTAGAAAGGTCAAGTGATAGTAAATCCCTGTAAAAAAAGAAAGTATCACTTCTCATTTACTTTTGCATCTCCCCACTACCTTTCAACAATCTGAACATAACAGATTCAAAGGATTAAAAATCTATCTAGGACTAGGAAGGCCAACAAAGGTAATCCAGTCCAACTCTCTCACTGGACACTGAGGCTCAGTGTGGATGTCTCCAGAGCCTGAAATGCTCTCCCTTCTCAATTTCACCTCCTGGCAGCCCTGGCTTCCATTAAAAACCAGCTCAACTCCTACCTTCCATTTAATATATATTACACGCATTAAATGGCTATCATAACATATGTTCTTTAATATACTATGTTCATTAAATTTCATGTTATTTATAATTGTTATGTATTATATTTTGTTGTATTCATCATATATGTGTACATAGGGATTCACATGTTGAATGTCTAATTTTTCCATATTATCTCCCTCATTAGAATATAAGCTCCTTGAAGGCAGGTACTATATTTCTATCTTTCTTTGTAGCTCCCCAGCGCATAACATAGTGCATGGCACATACTAAGACCAAGCTACGTAATTTCTCTGGGCTCAGTTTCTTCACCTGAAAAATGAGAAAAGGGGGCACAGTGGATAGAGCGCCAGCCCTGAAGTCAGGAGCACCTGAGTTCAAATCCGGCCTCAGACCAAACACTTGACACTTACCAGCTGTGTGACTCTGGGCAAGTCATTTAACCCCAACTGCCTTAAAAAAAAATGAGAGAGTAACACTATTAAGTCTTTTTAAAATTTTTATTTATTTTTAATTTATGGAATAAAATAAGCATTGCTATAATACAGCATAATAAAAGATGATTGCACATGAAACTGCAAATCTATTACATACAACTTGCTATTCCTTTTAAATATGAGTTATCTTGTAATTCCCCCCCCCAGAGGTGGCTACCATTAGACACAAATAGGTATATATATGTATGTGTATACATATGTACATATATACATATATAATCATTCTATATATACGTCTATTTATCAGTTCTTCCTCTTGATGCACAGTTAATACAATAGTTAAAATGACTTATTTGCTCAAAGTTGTTCTTAAAATAATATTGCTGTTAAATGTATACAATGTTCTCCTGGTTCTGCTCATTTTGTTCTTAATTATTTCATGTAAGTCTATCCATGTTTTTCTAAGATCATTGAATCATCATTTCTTACAGCACAGCAGTATTCCATCACAATCATATACTACAACGTCTTTAGCCATTCTCCAATTGATGAGCATCCCTGCAATTTCCAGTTCTTCCAAAGTCCCTTCCACCTCTGGCTCAATAATCTAACTTATGGCAGGATTTGGTCATCTGCATACAAGGGGCAGACGCTCTGGATGTGGGATATTCTGGAGGCCAGGAAGACTGCTTTTTCTGCTTTGCCAAGACAAAGGCAGCCTCATGTAACCATCTAAACTAAGTATCAGAGATGCCTACTCAGGAAGGGATAGGGATAGGACCTGGATCTGTTACTTCATGGGAGAAGGAATTCCCAAAGAATGAAACTCCCTCCAGAAGGAGTATTTAAGTAGCCAGCATCATATAAGTTGTTCTTATCCTTAATCCTGAGGCTTTTCTGTCAAGTAATCGATATTATCAAAGCAAAACTAACCTGCCTTGGGGCAGCTAGGTGGCGCAGTGGATAGAGCACTGGACCTGGAGTCAGGAGGATCTGAGTTCAACTCTGACCTCAGACACATATCACTTACTAGTTGTGTGGCTCTGGGCAAGTCATTTAACCTCAACTGCCTCACTTAAAAAAAAAAACTAATCTGCCTCACCAAAGATCTACCACTCAGCCAAAACAAAATTAAATTAAATAACCCAGCTTCAAATTTACCCCTTGGGTACTGCGAAAGGTCAGACTTCTACCTCACAGCCTTCCCCAGCTCAGGTGATCAAGGATATGGACTGGATCCCTTGTTTTACTGCTAAACTATGTTGATTTGACTCCTGGCCTTCTCTGAGGTCAGACAGTAGCCTTGAAGGCAGTTGGTGTGATATCACTCCCTAAAGTCATAATCAGAAAATGCAGGAACAATATGTTTCTCTCACCAGACAATCAGGACAGAGCTAGTGTAGACATCAAACATAAAGTCGACCTCAGTACCCCACTTCTACTTTTTAATGCACATTCAAGCACAGAGTGGGGGTAATGCCGATATCCACCCTGCAAGCACACTTTTTAATCATTTTTCCCCTCTCCTCAGTGCCTCTTTCTGTCACTTAATTCTGCCTTTGAGAAGTAGAGCTCCACAGTATTTCCCCTGAAGCAAGAAAGGAATTTTATTTTGGGGCTGCTGTTGTTCCAGGGCCGAACTTTTAGCTTGTCATAAAGTTAATGTGCTATTCAGTGTTCACTCTAGGTAAGACTGTAGGGCTGTGTATTTTCTGCCACCCCTCAAAAGCCCATTACCTGTAATTACCCATTACCATGCATAATTATTTCTCCTAGCCTGGTCTATGACCTCTAGGACTTTATGCCGTCACAGCTCACTGCACCATCTTATCAAATTTGTGAAGGAAGCTTTTTTGACCTTTACTGCTTTTCAATGCATGGACAAAAGCTGCCTGTAAATTGTCTAACAGGTATAGCATGATTTATTACAGGGACACTATGGGAGCACACAATACATAATTTAGTCAGGAGCATTCCAAATCACCCACCCCTTCTTCTGGGCCCAGCCCACCACTGGAAGGCCAGCCGTTGGGACACCAGCAGCAGCAGCCACTACCTTGGAGAGCCGGGTACTCTCTCTCCTACCCCAGTCCACCAACGGGTAACTGGAAGACAGACCAGTACCACCCTCTACCATTGCACTAAGCAAGTCACAAACCTTTCTGGTCCCCAAACCAAGCCTCACTGCCCACTGTCCAGTTCCTACAAGTTATAGGATGCCCAGTGTCAAATGCCTTTACTGGAGTTATCCCAAAGCCTCTCTGATCCTTGAACCCATTATCCTCTGGGTAGGGGAACACCCATCTGGCCTGACAAGCTTATTGGGAATTGCCATTTGCCTTGGCAATCTCCCATGTCAGAACCTAAATACTACCTGGCCTTTCTGTCATGAAATGGGCATGAACATCTTTTATGTGCTGTCTTCATCAATTAGAATATGAATGGCTTGAGGTCAGGGAATGTCTTGATTTTTCTATTTAAATAGTTTTTGGAACATAGTAAACAATTAAAAATGCATTTCCATTTTACTTTCCAGAATTATCTATTCCACCTGTTAAGGCCCATCCTTAAGGTAAAAAGAAACTAAAACATAATTAACTTTCAATTAAATCAGAGGAACTCTATTAAGTATCTGTTTCCCTTTCCTTTCCTCCTTCCTTTCTTTTGTCTTTTAGTTATATCACTACCTAAGAGCACTTCTACCAAAAGAAGGAATGGTAACAAAGAGGAGATAAAATTCTAATCATAAAGCCAATATGTATTAAGTAGATTTTAAAAAACCAGAAACTTTTAAGGGGGGAAGATAGTTTGAAATTAAAAGCTAAATATATTTATTTCTATTATTCATGGACTTAAATCATACATAATAATAAACAGCATTCATATGTGTATGTATATATATATATACACGCATGTGTTAAGCATGAGTAAATATGTATTTATACACAAGTTATATGTATGTGTATATAAATATATATTTACAAGTTAAAGGTGTGTGTACATGCACACTACATGCATGTGCTTTACAATTATCTCATTTTATCCTCACAAAAACCCTGGGAATTATATTATTATTAGTAATTATTAATGATATTATTCCTATTTTACAGATGAGAAAACCGAGGCAAATACGGCCAAAAACCTAGTAAGTGTCTGAGACCAGGGTTAGATTTGAACCCAAGTCTTCTTTCTGACTGCAGTGTACCCCCTAAATACCTCTCTGTATCCCCAGGAATAAGAAGGAGGAAATTGAATTTGGCTTATTTTTACTTCTGCTTTACATCAAGAATAGTTATTTAGGATCTTGGTTTTAGAATCACAAGAGGATTCAGAGGATATTGAATCTAATCCTCTCATTTTATAAATGAGCTTGAACAAATCACAACCTCTAGGAAACTCAGTTTTGTTACCTGTAAAATAAGAGAACTAGACCTCCAAGTCCCCTTCTGTGTATGACCTTCTTATCCTCCCTAAGAGATTCCTTTTGATTACTGGACATTCTGTTAGATCAGTTTTCCCCCATCCTCCCCCCCAAAAAAAAACCCTATTCCTTGGACTCCTGGTTTCCCCCCAATGGCAACAGGGGTTCTGTGAGAAATTTTTAATGCTAGCCTTCATATCCTCAGATTCTGAGGGAAAGAAAAAAGACAAAGTTAGAAACAAAACAGAGTGGAGAGTGGTCTTTTGTCTCTGAAGGAAGCAAGGAGAGGCCCCAAGAGCAAGTCAAGAGTGGTCAGTGCACTGACCAAGGTCCAGGGCTAGATAAAACACTTATTAAGCTAAGGGCTTACAATATACCTGGTACTGGGCTAAATCTCAGGAATACGAATACAAGCAAGACAGTACCTATCTTCAAGTAACTCACATTTTAATAGCAGCAGACCATGGCTAAAGGGAGGCTGGAACACGTAGCAGGGAGGAAGGATATTGGGTTGGGAGCCCTTTCTAAAATGGTGTTCTTAAGCAGGGGAGCGACCAATAAGAGGTGGGCCCAGGGCAGAGGTTTCTGAGAATCCAGGCAAGAGAGACTGCTAGAATCACAGCTCAAATGAAAGCAAAAGTCCCAGTGTAAATCAAACCAATGCTGTCCAAACTTCGGTGAAACATCTTACAGAGATGCAGAGAAGGGTCTGAAACCAAAAGCAGAACCCAACAACTGTAGAAAGAAAGGCTTGTGTGTTATTACACCCTTCTCTTAGCCCTCTCAGACATGCTAGGCTCCTGAATGGTCCACACAGAATCACTATTCAAAGACTCATCAGTTCAAACCCATTGCCGGCACAGGGAATAATGCAAATTGAGCAGGACAAGAGCAATGTTTGGCTGCAGTCTGGCTGGACATCAAGTGAGAAAAAAGGGAATAATGTGAAACAAGACTGAGAAGGCAGGCTGGAAGCACCCTGCGGGCCTGAAATAGTAGGTTGTGGAGTTCATGTTTTTAAACTCCGGAAATCATAGGGAGCCATGGAAGACTTTTGGGGAAGGGAATGATTTTCCAAAGCACCTTCTCCAGACCATCAAACCACTCAAGCCCAGTCACAATGACAATAATTGTCAAATTAAATAGTAATCCAAAATGAATGGAGACTAGTTTGAGGTTGGAAGGAGGAACAACTTTAAACAACCCCTTGGAATTAGATCAAAACGGTCAAAGGCTTGAGCTTTCATGCTTGCAAATGGACTAGAATTAAGAACATTCTTAATAACAGCTCTTTTTTTTTTTTTTGGCTAGGCAATGGGGTTAAGTGAATTGCCCAGGGTCACACAGCTAGTAAGTGTAACAGATTGTTTTTTTTAATAGGTTCTTTCTTAACAAATTCTATTCTTTTTTTCTTTTGTGAGGCAATTAGAGTCACACAGCCATTGAGTGTTATGTGTCTGAGGCTGGATTTGAACTCAGGTCCTCCTGATTTCAGGGCCAGTGCTCTATCTACTGTGCCACCTAGCAGCCCCCTAACAGATTCTATTCTTAATAACAGATTAATCACCTAAATTTGAAATCTGGTAAGTACTATAGAAATGACTGACCAAATATAGCATAGTTATCCTTTCCACATCACAGAGGTTAAGGGCATGGCACGCCTGCAATCTGGAACATCCTATGAATTTGCCCTCCTAAAATTATAGTTGATGAACCCTCACCAGTGGGTTTGCTATTAACAGACAGCAAGCACCAAGCAAATTTATTTACTAAAATACAACAGTAAGAATGAAAGCTATTAAACATTCTTCTCATAAATCTTAAGTATATTCTTCCATAAATATACACAGAATCCACGGCAAGAGTGGTCATAAACTTATGAATATACTAGTCGTGAGGCATTACACATGTAAGAAACATGTGGCCAAGGCTGTTCAGACTTCAAGTAATGTGGCCATCAATGTCCTTTTCCTCCTCATGAAGTCCTTATTTATACTGTTCCCCACTGAGTGCAATATCCCTGCTGGGTGGATTGCTCAGCTGAAGCTCCCAGGGACCATGCCTCTTTGTCACTCAACTCAACTGCTAAGGTTAGCTCCCTACCTTGAAATGTTGCCTCAATTTATCCGTGTGTGGCTCTGGTCTGTTAGATGTATCTCAACTGTGCCCTCTTCTGGGAAAAGTACAGCTAATGGGAGTAGGAGGTAGCAATCACAGAGTAATCCGTTTTCTTCTTTTTTTTTTAATTAAAAAAAAATTTCTTTTGTAATCCTTTTTGAGGGGCTAGTTTCTTTCTCATCTGTAGTATCATTTCCTGAAGTGACTATAAGAGCTGGTGAGCTTAGCTTTTTTTTAAAAATAACTTTATTTATTTGTTTGTTTGTTTGTTTATTTCTAGGCTATTGGGGTTAATTAAGTGACTTGCCCAGAGTCACACAGCTAGTAAATGTCAAGTGTTTGGTCTGAGGCCAAACTTGAACTCAGTCCTCCTGACTTCAAGGCCGGAGCTCTGTCCACTGTGCCACCTAGCTGCCCCTGAGCTTAGCCTTTTAAGAGCCATCAGGGCCATGGCCAATCATTCAGCAAATTCTGTCCATTCTAGTTCAATCAAGGACAGATTTACATGCAGTACCAATGAAGGGATGACAAGGTGTGGGCCACATCTATAAAGATAGTTTAATACTTTGTTATCTATCCCTCATTTTCTGTGATTATTTCCCGTGCTTCCTAGGCTAAGAGGGGGTCAAAACTTTCTCTCTCCCCCCATTTGCTTTCTCCAGGTAAACATTTGCTAACTATGGAAAAACCAAAAGGAGTGCTTGGTGTATTCACGGTCTCATATTCTAATGACCTGGGAAGGCTTAACAAAGATCACACTACCTCTCTTATCAAGAGTCCTATTGCCACTTGGACCCACATTAACAACAAAGCTGCTTCTCTATTACATCCTGAAAATGACCCAAGTGGCAATAAACTGGGAAGCCCTAGGGACAGAGGGTTACTCCAATGAGCTACCTTCTCTTCCCGCTTCCCATTTAACAATAAAGCACTTGGCTCCATTTCCAGAGCTATCAGTTACAGTGGTTCCAATTTTATCTAGCTTTATAGTCTTCTTTTCCTCACTAACTATATTTAATCTAGGCACAGATAATAACCAAAGTATTTTTCAACAAAGTTTCATGCCTTAAAGTTTTTATAATGGGCCATGTGCTACTAAGATTCAAATGGCTATACTTAATCATTATTAGCCAGGATGCTGCTTTTCAAAAAATATCAAGCTCTAATAACATGCAACCTTGCAATAACTCTTGCCTAAAGATGGTTTAGGTGCAGCAATAAACCCTGCCAAAGACTGGATGAAACACTCTACAATAAGATCAAAGATTTAACTTCTGTATCTTTGCTTTGCTCTGATCCCAGGCCACCACTAACCATGTCAGCCATCTTGAAAACCCATGGCACTGAGTGTAGAGGGAGAATTAGAGATGAAACGAAGGACAGCTCAGTCCAAATCCATCTGTCACCACTACTAAGGAGAAAAACCTGAAAAACCTAAGTCCATGAATTAGAAGCATCCTTTGGTTGTGTATGTGTCTCTGTGGAAGGTTTCCTGATCCTCCCAACTTCTAGTCATGTCCCCATAAAAATAATTATCTTAAATTTACTTTGTCTATTTGTACATGTCTCTCCTTACAGAATGTAAGATCCTTGAAGGAAGAGATTGATTTTTGTCTTTGTATTCTTAGTGTCTTAATAATCTTATGATCAGTTGTTTTTGCAGTGGTATCTGACTCTGTGACCCCATTTGAGGTATTCTTGACAAAGATACTGGAGTGATGTGCCACTTCCTTCTCCAGCTCATTTTATAGATGAGGAAACTGAGGCAAACAGGGTTAAGTGACTTGCCCAGGGTCTCACAGTTAGTAAGTATCTGAGGCCAGATTTGAACTCAGGATGGAGTCTTCTTGACTCTAGGCCCAGTGCTCTATCCACCTTACCACCTAGCTACCCAATAATCCTAAGAGCCTTATTAAAAAACATAATTTAAGTGTCTGTAATCATAGACACTTAAAAGACTGTGGACTGCTTGACTGATAATGAAAAACTATAGGACATCATTTGAACTATAGGAGGTTGAGAAGGATGACTAGCACAGTGGATGACAAGAGCCAAGAATCAAGCATCTTCATAGGCTAAAGAACTGAGCTGAATCTAATAAGATGAAATTCAATGGGTATAAAAGTAAAGTCTCAGCCTTGATCAAAAAAAATCAATTTCACAAGTATAAGATCTAGGTGGGGGACACCTAGTTAGGGAGCAGTTGTTCTAAAAACTATCTGAGGGTTTAGCAAACTGCAAATTCAATATGATTAACAAGTGAGATGTGGCAACCACCCAAAAAGGCTAACGCAAGCATAGGCTGCATTAAGAGTGGCACAGTTCTCAAGAATAGGGAGGTGATCATCCCTCTGTACTCTGTCCTTGTCAGACCTTATCTGGAGCATCACATTCAGTTCTGAATGAAATAATTTAAACAGGACATTGATAAGCCAGAGGGTTTTCCAGAGAAGGGCAATCAGGATGGTAAAGGGCCTTGAGTCAATGTTATTTAAAGATTGGTTGAAGGAGTACAATGTGATCAGTCTGAAGAAGAAAAGGCTAGAGGGAGCGGGATATAACAGATATTTTCAAATATTTGAAGGTCCATCACATGGAGAAAGGATAAGGTTTGATAAGGGCCACAGAGGATGGAACCATGGCCTAGAACTTGCAAAAGGGAAAATTTAAGCTTGTTATTTAAAAAAAAACTTTCTAACACTCATAGAGTTGTCCCCTTATGTCAGGGGCTGCCTTAAGAGATGATGAGTCCCCCCTCTTCAGAGGTCTACAGGCAGAGCCTCTGCCTTTATGACCCTTTGGCAGCTCTGTTATTCTTTTCTCATAGGGATTCCTTTTGTGTATGGGTTGAACTAGATGGTCACTGGAGATCCTTTCCAATTCTCAAATTCTATGATTCTATGTTTCTGTGAGACACTGCTTCTATCTAAATCTTCAATACAAAACAACACAACTTTGAGAAATCAATTTTGTCAATTAATCACAAAGTCCAGGGGCCTTAAGTGTTCATCAGAAAACCTGATGCAACCCTCAACCTAAATAATTATTACTTAGGACCAGGCATATACTGTTAACTGCCATTTTTAAAAGACAAGAAAATACAAACGTAACTTTAGCCAGGAAACTGATTACAACTAGCTTTTTCTCATCTAAAATTTGCTTTACTGTGCCACAGGAGAACCAAGTCCCTTGAAAAGTAACCTTGTTCTCCTATACTCTATCTCCACTAGAAAGTGAGTACTGATATCAATCTCAGCTCAGTACTCGTCAAAACAGATCTCCTGGAACCTTAGAAAAATCTGCTGGTCCAGTACATCTTGTAACTTACATGGAGGTCAGCAGTATCATGTTAATTCTTCAAAAAAAAAAAATTACACAGTTGTAAACCTAATATAAGGCCTATCTTCTAGAATAAGTTTGCCAAGTCTGTGGGCAGTGGCTGGCATAACCCACAAGTACGTCAAATGCCAACTTCACCAATGTTTCTCAAGGCTTATCCTGTTGCAAGAACAATACTGATTTGAGTATCAAGAGAAAAAAGACTCAGCCAAAAAAAGAAAGAAAAAAATCCAAGGAGGCGAGAGTCATCATCTGACCTCAAAAACATAACCATACTCCTACTAAGATACAAGTTGTAAATTCAGTGATTTGAATTTTAAAACTATCAAAAGAGCGATGAAAACAGTACTACAAAACAAAAAGAAATAGGAACCTGAAAATCTTAACTATCTTAAGACATGGTGGGTGTCAAATTTCTTTTTTATATTACATTTTATAGACTAGAATATAAAAAAGAGAGATAAGACTCTAATCTCGTTTAAATCCTAAGAATCTCTCAAATTATTTTCATAAATATAAGGGATAGGATTTCATTGGCATAGGGAGCACCCTCTATTAAGCAACTTCTAGAGCAACGAGAGGTAAAATAACCTATGGTCACAAAGCCAGTATGTGTCAAAGGCAGAACTTGAATCCAGGTCTGTCTGGATTTAAAGAGGCCCTCTAACCAATACATTATGCTGCCTCATCCAATATTCACAAAGCTACAGGCTTTTAGGTTTGAAGGAAACCCTAGAAAGTCAATTTGTCTATTCTCTGACTTGAGGCCAAATGAACCATCCAAGATAGAGGAGAAATCTGGTCTACATTTAAAGGCCACCGGAGTCTACAGACTCAACTGAATAATAAACTTAGATGGCCAGGACATGACAGTGAGAGACAGAGAGAGAGAGAAAGAGATGAAGAGAGATAAACACAGTACTCTTCCCCAATAACTGAATCACCTTAGAGAGAAAGAATTCAAGGTTTTATTTATTCACAGGTATAGACTTAGAGCTGAAAAGTCCCCCGGAAGTTATTAATACAGCCATTTCCCACATGAGGACATTAAGGCCCCAAAAATGTGTTTTCAAATTCACAAAGATCATTCAGAGTCAAGATGGTAACCCATGTTCTCTGATCCCAGACCGAGTATTTTTTCTATTGCAACAACAATAACTAATGTTTATATAGCATTTTAAAGTTTACTAAGTACTTTACAAATCTCATTATCTCATTTTATCCTCACAACTCTGAGAGGTAGGTGATATAATTATACCCATTTTACAAATGAAGAAAGTGAAGCAGACAAAGGTTAAGTGACTTGCCTAGAGTCACTCAGCTAGTAAGTGTGTCTAAGACTTGAGTACAACTCAGGTCTTTCCAACTCAAGATTTAGGACTCTATTCACCGTGCCAATCAAATGTTGTTCTCTTTTTTTAGTTTCTTAGCTCCTAAATTGTGATCTGTTCTATCTTCATTCAGCTTTTAATATTTGATATTGCAAGGACATTTATCAACACTTTCCCATGTCTATCAAATCTATATTTTTTCCTGTTTCAGTTGTTGTATTTGTTTGCTATTCCACATTTTCCCTTTACAATAAATTACTTAAGTATAATAATTTTACATTCTTTCCATTATAAGGGCCTGGGTTCAAAGAAAACTGTATAAATAGTAGACTTTCAACAGAAAGTCCACTCAGAAATCACTACAGAAAGAGACATGTAACTGATTTAGGAGTTAAAGGGACTATGTATAAAGTTACTATACTGGAAACTAACAAGAAAGTCTTGGTTCTAAAAAGACCAAAATAAGTGGCAATAAATTTGGAACATTGAATCTACAACAACAACAAAAAAAAAAAGAAAGGAAATGAAAGAAACAAGAAGCTCCATCAGCGGCTTCTTTTTAGAACAGAGGGACCAAGAAACTGAAAATGAGCATCCACAGAAGCAACAATGTTATGGCGAGAGGATTTCAGAGCTGTCAAGATTTGAAACAGTGAAAATATTATAAAAGATGCTTTTGTGTAGGGGGAGCCACCAAAAAAGTAATCAAGGAGAAGGCAGAGAAATGTATTTCTAAGCAACGTGCAAGTATCATACTTTTTGTAACTGTTTATCATAAAGAGATTTGAACGTTCGTGCTCACTCATGATTCCTCTCTAATAAAGATAGGATAGACCATTTTAATATCATGCTCACATAGACATATGTTCACTGGAAGTTCAGCTAGAAAGTCCCTCGTGTGTGTGTGCATGTGTGTGCGCACGCACAACCATGAAACAAACCCCAAAAAAGTAGAGGCTTAGATTATCACAAGCCAAAATAAAGATGTTACAGATTTACATTCATAGCTAAAACAAACCAGATGGATAGATAGACAAGGCTAAAAAGTGATATTCAACAGTGACAGGGAATATGATTATTTAAGAAAAATCTAGGAAACAGTATGAAGAAGCAGACTATTAAGGTCTGAGGGGACTGAAGGAGCAAAATTAATAAGAGAAACAGAGTCAATGTAGATTAAATATAGAGGGTTTTAAGCCAATTATAAGAGATCAAAGAGAACATGAGAGGGGAGGAGTAGATTTGCAAGTAACTGGGTTAGGAGACCTTGGGGAGAAATATGACCAGGATAAAATCATTATAGCTTACACTAAAAATAATACAGGGAGTGAGCTTATAGAAAGAATTCACAAGGGACCACTCAAAAGGGAACAGCAACATGGTCACAGAAATCAAAAATATTTTTTAAAAGCTCACAAAACTTTGGGAGGGAATGTGGATCTAATACATTAGGACAAATTATTTAATGGTTCTAATCATTCAATACTTCCGCATTAACAAAACAAAATGTATAAATGAAAACTTCCAGAACCTACAGCTTGCTTTCCAGGCTATTATTTCTTCATAAGCAAACTACACTATGCATTGTTACACGGTAAACAGCCAAGAACTCTAAATGACTAGCTTAAGCTCATTCTTCACTACATTTTATATTTCTAACTTTGTCCCTCCCAAGGAAAAATGTGACATGGCCATTTCTGCAACATTAATTTCTCATAGCTACCTCATGACTGAAACCTTCCCCAGATTTTCATGAGACTGTACCAGATTATTGAAGAAAGGACTATAACTGGTTTTTACACATGATGCTAATAAGGAGATGACCACATTATAACTTTGGGGAATGAACTGAAAAAAATCATACAGCCTCAGTTAGCAGTCCTTTAGAAATGGTTCAACACTAGGAAGATTAGTTAAAATCTTGCCTTCAACACTACTAGCGGTGTGATCCTAGGCAAGTCACTTAACCACTACTGCCTCAGTTTCCACAACTGTAAAATAGAGATAGGGCAGCTAGGTGGCACAGTGGATAGACTGCTGGGCCTGGAGCCAGGAATATCTGAGTTCAAATCTGGCCTCAGACCCTTATTAGCTGTGTCACCCTGTGCAAGTCACTTAACCCTTTTTGCCTCAGTTTCCTCATGTGTAAAACGAACTAGAAAATAAAATGGCAAAGATACTAGAGTTGCTTGCCAAGAAAACCCCAAATGGGGTCATGAAGAGTCAGACACAACTGAAATGACCATTTTAACACATGTTAAAGGGATTTAGTATTCCATAAATCCCAATACCAGAAATAGTAGTGTGGGATTTTCAGCTGAATGGGCCACCAACACCCAAAATACGTAGTACTATGATAGCCCTCATTTCTCCAGAAATAAGGCTCTGGCCAAACTAAATGCCTCTCGACAACACAGTCCCTTGCACACAGTAGGCACTTAATGTTTACTGAAGTCCAACTAAATTCCAGTCACCTCCAGAAAATTGCCCAAGAGTGACCGAAGTTTTTAGGCGATAATAATTCATGAAACTGTCTATTAAATGTGTTGGAAATTGTCATGAGAAGCAGTAAAGGGAGTGAGGTTATTGTTTAGCTGTTTTATAGTTGTGTCCGACTCTTCATGACCCCTTTAGGAATTTAAGAACAAAGGTCAGCTAAGCCATACATCATCCCTGTGGACATGGCTAGAAGTAATTCTTCCTCAAATCTCTCATGCTACAGCTCAACCGCTCCTATACCCTTAATCATATTTTACTTTGTATTAGAGATAGAATACAAGCTCCTTGAGGGAAGGGACTTTTTATTTTTGTCTCTGAATCCTCACATAATTAATAATAGAAGCTAGCCTTTATTTAGCACTTTAATGATAACAACAGCATCTGCCTCACAGGATTGTCGTTAAGAGCAAATGGGTTAATATTAAAGTGGTTTATAAAATCTAATTTTCCAGATGAAGAAACTGAGGCACAGAGACTCTGCCTTGCCCAGAGTCACACAGCTAGGGAGCAACGGAGGCAGGATTTGCAATCTTGCATTTCCTACTCAGAGCCCTTCAACACCTAGCACTCCCCTTTTCATCTCTCCAGTCTTCCCTCCTCTTATATTCCCCTTCCCAACAAATAGTCTTCGATCCAATGACACAGGGCTCCTTGCCATTCCTCATACAAGACTGTGTTACACTCCAGCTCTTGACTCTGGTCATTTTCTCTGGCTGCCCTCTCCCCCTTGCCTGAAAAGCTCTCCCTCCTCATCTCTGCCTTCTGGCTTCCCTGGCATCCTTCAAAACTCCCACTTTCTACAATAAACCTTTCCCAATTTCTCTTAAGTCAGATGCCCTCCCTCTGTTGATTATTTATCTTGTATAAAGCTTATTTGCGCATAGTTACTTGCATGGTGTCTTCCTCATCAGATTGTGAGGGCAGGAATTGTCATTTGCTTTTCTTTACATTCCTAGCATTTAGCACAGTACTTGGCACTTAATAAATGATTTTTTTTTTTAAAAAAGGTCCTTCTGACTCCAATTCCACCTCTCTAAACTACCTCAAAGGCTGGCATAGATGCCTGGCATTTAATAAATGCTTACTGATTGTTTCTGGTTATTTATGTACATGTCTCTCATCTCTAACTTTTTATATATACCAATGGGGCCTAGAATAATATCTTGGTTGCTGAACTCGGTTGAACTGAATTGACAAGGAGGCAGGAAGAAGCATGAAACATGATGCATCAAGATAGGGTTTGGGGGCACTATTAACAGAGTGACTTATTCCAAAGTAAGAAGTCACATCTCTGAAAATATACTGTCTTCCAGAACCCCCAATGAAAGAGTTGTAAGTAATCATTCTCTCTTGTAATCTAGAGACTCCTTTCACAAATTATCTCTGCAACGGCAGCACAAGGAGGGCTTGGGAAACAAAGCCTGGTCTTCACAAATTAAGCAAAGGACAGGGGCAGATCATATCTACTTTCTCACTTGTACTCTATGGGGAGAGAAGGACAGAAAATGCTCCCAACTCCTCCAGGGCCCTGTTATCGAAGTAACATTCCAGAGCGGTCCTTCACAATAGACTATCTAACCTGCTCTCAACAGCACAACAAATGGGATAACGGCATGTCCTCCTTGCCTAATTGTCCTTCTCAGGCACAGGGTTTTGTTGGGGCTTTTTTCTTTCAGTTCTGACCAATTTTTCTCCTACTTTCAGATGTGAGCTTTTGTTCCCTGTCAAGCTGAGCTCCATCCCTGTAAATAATCCCTCCCTCCATCTTATACTACCTCTCAAATATTTATAGCGACTGTTATTTTTCTTTTCTCCAAGACATTCATCATTTTTGTTGCTGTTCTTTTCAATTGTTTCTAGTTTAACTACATCTTTTTTTGGGGGGCAGGGTGGAGACAGATCTGGGATGCTCAGTGATGACAAGAGTCTACCCAAATCCATTAGTACCAGAATAAACAACAGCTTCTCTATTCAAAAATAAGAAGCTAGACTGTTTTTGAAGAAGAATATCTGTTCTATGTGTCTTTCACACTTTAATCCAACCACTTACTTATCTCTCCAAAAACACAAAAGGATAAAAGGCAGCTAGAGATGGAGTTCAATATACAGAGGAAACAGCACCTGCCCTCAAGTAGTTTATAGTCTACTAAAGGAACACACAACATGTACACAAATAAGTAAAATATACAAAGAAAATAGAGATGGAAGAGGTTCACTATCAGTTGATAAATTATTATTTTTTAAACCTGACCACAGCAATCATGAATTACAGTGTGGTATAGTGAAAAGAGACCAGGGTTTCAAACACTGGTTCTCATCATGGGATGTGCAACCTTGAGGAAGTCACTTTTTACTCTCCTAGTCTTACTCATTTATATGTAGTACCTACAAGCTACTATAAACTGTCTAGGGTACCAAAAGTAAAGGGGCTTGGATACTTCATGTTAAAATTACTAGCACTTATAGAGTGCTTTCAGGTTTGCAAAGCTGATTGTCACACAACAGTCCTAGGTGACAGGTGCTATTATTAGTACAATTTTTATAATTAAGGAAACTGAGTCAGGCAGAGGTTAGAATAATTTGCCAAAGGTCACACATCTGATAAATGTCTCAGGCCAGATTTGAACCCTCTTCCTGATACCAAATCCAGCATTCTATCTACTATACTGCCTAACTGCCTCTAAAAGTGAGTAGAGTAACAAATTTTCTTACCACTTCCCAAGATTGCAAATTTTAAATGCTATATGAAGGTACCATGCATTTTTGTGCAACTGTACTTCAAGAAGCAAGTTTATGAAAGGTTTAAAGAAGAATAACGTGCGTTCAATACGAACCCAAACAGAAAAAGGATTCCACATAACTCTGAGGGGTATTGCAAATGCCCCTGTTTTTACTGACATCCTATGATTTCATTAAGCCTCAGAATGCTATAGGGTCTCCTCCATAAGATTCATAACCATTCAAAATATACTGGCTTAACAATACATACAGGAAAAAAAATTACTTTCCCAGATTATCACATGCAGTTTTGTAGACAACCTATCACATTAGCATATCAGTACTTATACTTTGGACAGATACTGCAGATGGAAAACCAGGTACCTAGAATTAAATAAACAGAATGAAGACAGAGGACCATACTGCATTTAAAAAATTGAACAGCCAGCCCCAAATGTTCCATATAACACAAAACTCATCGTTTTAATGCCAGTATCCTCC
Organism: Phascolarctos cinereus; assembly: GCF_003287225.1. NCBI lineage: Eukaryota > Metazoa > Chordata > Mammalia > Diprotodontia > Phascolarctidae > Phascolarctos > Phascolarctos cinereus. The sequence goes on from NW_027555847.1 coordinate 179,509,173, forward strand.
CAGTTATCTCATACAGCCATAAATTAGAGCACTCCATGACCACTGAAGAATCTCAGTATAACTAGTGACCCAAAGGACAAGGAAAACACACACATGACAGGGGGTAATTGGACTGCAGCTTTTTACCAACAATGACTTCAGTTTAAGAAATAGAACAAAAAGATCTCAAGGAAATTTATGATTGGAAAAGGAGGTGGATCCAAACACATATCAAAAAAAATTTTAAGTGTCAAGGGGAAGAAGTGAGAGCTTGAGTGTTGTGATGGTAACTACAACAAGTTCACAACAATCTGGAGAGACATCTCCAGATCTCTACTGGATGGATCCTGGCTATAGAGTTCAGGGGAGGTCATGAGTAAGAACTGCCCAGAGAATCATCAGATCCATGGTGATCCGCTCCTCTACAGGAAGTGCCCACCCATCAACGATAAGTATCAAAATACAATTAGTATTCAAAGCCATTAGTATAAAAATACCATGATTATTACTAAGATATGGAGGACTGCAATCTTTGTCAGTGGAGGAAGTACCCAGCATGATAAAATAATAAATATTTGGAAGCACACTGTCTAATGCTTCTACAACTTATGTTTTTAACCCATTCCTTGCCCAGACAGAGCAAAAAGCACAGGTCTAGGATCAAAAGAAACCAGAGAATGAAAAAGAAAAACTTTTGATAAAAATTAAAAACACAAAGCCTTCATATTTTGCTCTAGTTACTCCTATAATTGTATGCTTCAATGATCACATCAAGTATAACACTCTCTGACCTTATGCTACATTATGACTCTGAGACAGCTGACCATGTTGCATGGTATTTGTTCAACAAGAACCTTGAGTCAATTTTTTTAATGGCAAAAGTACTATCTTTTTTAAATTAGCAGCAAGGTGTAGTGGATAGGTGGTAGGCCTCATAACTGAGACCATCTGGGTTCAAGTTCAACCTTTGACACAGGCCAACTGTGTGACCCTGGACAAGTCACCTATCCATCCTTTCAGGGCTCTAAGACAGGAGTTCTTAAACCTTGTTTTGTTCCGTGGACCTCTTTGGTGAAGCTTACAGATCCCTTCTCAGAATGTTTTTAAATGCACAAAATACATAGGATTATAAAGGAAACCAATTATATTGAAATACCGTTATCAGAATTTTTTAAGTTCATGGTCCCCAGAGGTTAAGAATATAGGTCAATGAACAACTACTTATTAAGCACCTACTATGTACACTGTGCTGAAGATACAAGAAAAGGCAAAAAGCAATCTGTTCTCAAAAAGCTCACAGTATAATAGGGGAGGAACCATGCAAACAACTACATACAAACAGGATAAGGCAGGAAAATTGGAAGATAATCAACAGAAGGAATGCATTAGCATTAATGGGAATGAGGAAAGGATTCTCGTAAGAAGGTGAGACTTTAGCCAGGACTCAAGGGAAGCCAAGGAGCCCAAGGAGATAGATTTCAGGAAGAAGAGAATTCCAGGGAAGAGGGACAAACGCTGAAAACGTATCATCTGAGGAGTGTTTCAGGCAAAGAACGGCCAAGAAGACCAGTCACTGGATGGCAGAATACGCCGGGAATGGGCTGGGGTGTGGAGGTATGGAGTCAGGTATGAGAAGACTGAAATGATGAGAGCAGGCCAGGTTAAAAAGGGCTTTGAATGCCACACAGAGGATTTTATACTTGAGCTTGGAGATGACACAATTTACAAATTTATATAATTTATATCCCCTATGGGGAGGGGAACCTATGGCCCCTTAATAAAAGGATTTGTTCTGTAAAACTTGGACTCGGTCAAAAGGCTGCACCCAAGGACCTAAGAGGCCACATGTGGCCTCGAGGCTGCAGGTTCCCCACCCCTGCCCTAGAATTCATTACAGATGTGCTGGGGGGAGGGGGTTAGGAGAGGGTGATAAGCACCGTTCTGTACTTTAGGAACATCAATCTGACAAGTATGCCAAACTGCACTGTGTGAGTAAGTCCCCGACTAGGAGCTCCGTATGTGAACAAACACCACAGGTCTATTCCTGATCTCTATTCCATTAAATTTGTAATTCTCTAGAACCATGCAGCAATTCCTGTTCTGAGTCACTCTCATTATCAGTACCTGTGTTTGCTATCCTTTTTGGTATGATGCCCAAAGCACTTACATTGTCCTGAGAGACAACATTTTCGCTACTCATTCATTTGCTTTTCCCCCCCCTAATTATCAGCTATCTATCGATTGCATTTTTTCCCAAGTAGTCAAGATAGCATAACACGGATCTTTTCAGCTGCCTTTAATCTCCAAGGCCTTCACATAAGGTGCTCTACAACAAAAACCAGCTTAGCTCATATTCCTTAAGGTTCCTCTATTTCAGTTCAGGCAACTAGATGGCACAGTAGATAGAGTGCCAGGCCTGGAGTCAGAAAGACTCATCTTCCTGAGTTCAAATCTGGCCTCAGATGCTTATAAGCTATGTAATCCTGGGCAAGTCACTTAACCCTGTTCACCTCAGTTTCCTCATCTGTAAAATGAGCTGAAGAAGGAAAATAGCATACCACTCTAGAACCTTTGCCAAGAAACCCCCAAAAGAGGTCAAAAAGAGTTGGACACAACTGAAAATGACTGAACAACAGAAATGATATTTCCACACATCAACCAGACCAGCAGAGCTGATTATCAGAATGAGCTGAAAGACCTGGAGAATTCTAAAGGGATTATTTCATCAAAAAGAGATCAAATATACTTGGTAAAGTATATTCTGTATTCTTTAAAACTTGGTGATCTCTGCCTGGCTCCCTGTGGGTTACTTAGTTAGTTAGTTAGTTAGTTAGTTAACCAAGATATCTGATAAGCTCAAACACCCCATACTTTTACCATGGCACATAAGAGAAGTTGATTGTATATGGTCTGGCTGAGTGGAAAGCCAGTGGACAGCATTAAAACTCAAATGAGAAGTTTTTTGTTTCCCTTCAGCCAAAAGTCAGAGCTATGAGCTTACTTCCAAGTCTTAAGAATTAGCCACAATTTAGAAAAAGAAATATAAGACAAGAAGCCAAGGAAAATATAACACTTCTTGGCTTAGAAAATATTGAAGTGAATTCATGAGAAAAAGAAATCAGAGATCACTTAGCATGTCCCTAAACACTTAGGTCCTTAATGAATAAGGTCCATAAGGAACATAAACTTAAAGCTAGGAAAAAACCTCATAGAAAAGTTCTTTCTAGATGAATGCCACTACTTTATAGATGAGAAAATTCTGGCCCAAAAAGACCTGCCCATGGCCACAAAGGCAGGTCACGAGTGGCAGGTCCAAGATTCAAATCCACCTTTCTATGGCTCAAGATTCAGTGCTCAGTCTGAATCAAAGCCACACTTCAGAATTATCAACATTTATTTGTATAACTGTACAGTGCTTTAGAGTCTACAAAGCAGATTCACATACATCATCTCTTTTGATCCTTACAACTATCCTAAGAAATTGGCAGGAAAAGTGCATTACCCTAATTTTACAAACAAGGAAACCAAGAAACAAAGAGGCTGACTTGTCCAAAGTCACACTGAGGATTGCAAACCCAGTTGTTAAAACTTAAGTTCAGCGTTCTTTCCACTATACCATAGCTCATATTATCATTCATATAAACAGTAAAGACATGGTGGCTTCAGAGGAGGCCTTGGAATTAGGAAGACATGAGCTCAAATCCTGCTTCAGAAATTTTAATAGGCACTATATGACTCTGGACAAATCATTTAATTTCTTTCAGCCTCTATTTTTTATCTATAAAATGTAGATAATAATAGCACCTCCCTAACAAGATTGTTGTGAGGATCAAAAAAAACAAAGATAAGCATTTCACAAGCCATAAAATACTATGTCAATGATAACCAGTAGGTGGAGGTAGAGGTGGAGATGGTGGTAGTGATGGTGGTGTTAATAGTAATAACAGCAATGTACCACAGTGGATAGAAATGGCCTTGTTCCATGCAGGCTGTGTGACCCTAGACAAGTCATTTAATATTAGTGCCCCAGGCAACTGAATTAAAGACATAAGCTGCAAAGCAGGTATTAACTTGCACTGGTAGGGGAAATCTCATTGGGAGAAATCAGATTCTAGTCACCTCAATATAGATATGGTATTGTCAATTATTTACATAAATACATAGTACACAGTATGTAGAAAAATATATGTCCAAGAGGACTTATTTTCACTATTATATTTTTTTCGATTTCCATTTTTTCCCCCAGAAGGAATCTAGAGGTAGCAAAATTCTCTAATCTCTCTCTAAAATGAATCTGCCACTAATTGCTTTGTAAGTGAAAGGACATAGGAAGTCAGGATTCCCTGAGGTCACAAAAGACTTCTCTCAGACAAGTTACTAAACAAAAGAATGAAAAATATCCTCTTTTTGCTTCCTCTCTTCCTTTCTTCTTTTTATTTTTGTTTTGTTTTGTTTTTAGGCAATTCGGGTTAAGTGACTTGCCCAGGGTCACACAGCTAGTAAGTGTCAAGTGTTTAGTCTAGGCCGGATTTGAACTCAGGTCCTCCTGACTTAAGGGCCAGTGCTCTATCCACTGTGCCACCTAACTGCCCCCCTTTCTTCTCCCCAGCTAGACTTTCAGTCAAGAGATCAAATTGTCACAGTAACAAAGGACCACATGGTAAGATTCAGACACCACAATGAGCCCCACGCAGAGGCTGATGAGAATTCTGAACTCCTCAAAGCCTGCTCGCCAGATAATGAGCCTGGGATAATGCTCATCACACCTGGATTTCTTTATTCATGAGTCTGAGACAGGATAAAGTAGATACCCATTCCCCCTTTCTTTTTTTAATTAGCCTTGAGTGTGAAGTCTTGGGGGTGGGGGATCCCTATCTGCACAGAAGAGGAGAAAACCAGAAGAACTAGAATAGGATAGTTTATTTATTTAATCTTCCTTTTAATTGTATACTTTGTCTAATAAATTATATGATTATGTACTGAGTTATCTAAATCTACAGATGCTTTAGGATGTGGCTTGAGAGAGGAAATGCTGCTAAGGAGTGGGGGCAGCAAGCCTTCTATAACAGATTTTATATTTTAATATCTGATTAACGTGCCACTTCATCTCTTTAAATAATAAACTAGAACCTGGTCGGCAGGGTTTTTTGTTTGTTTGTTTTTTTAAATCACTTCTACGATAAGCATAAAAGCTAAGCCGCAAAAGGAGCAAGACTCCAGCCATATATCCATATAAAGGGATACTTCAATATGTTTGGGGAAGTAAAAAAAAAAAGTAGCACCCACCAGACAGTAACCAGAGATCAGGGAACAGTAGATCAAGTAGAAAGCCACCTGGTGGCCAACTAAGATATTGCACACTGAGCTAATCCAAACCTCTTGGCTGGAGAATTAATCCAAGGATAGCTGTGTCCATGAGAATAGTGGCAATGCTGAGTCAATGTCACACAAATCTTGTGCTTCACAGAAATGCTATTAATAATTAGACTACATATAACAGATGGAACAAAATGAGAAGTAAATTGTGTTAGTAAAGACATCAATACTGGAAAGTGTTTATTAGTGTATACACATAACTTGCTATGCTGTCATTTAGGAACTTTTATCACCAGTAAATATTCAGAAAAACATACCTAGTACAACATCAGATAAATCAGTACATATCTTCACACAAAAAACATATTGGTTATTCATAACTGCCTTAGAAGTTTACTATTTTCTCAAGATTTTTCATTCTACTTACATGGAAATGTGTTTTCCATGACTACACATGTAAACCTATGTCAAATTGCTTGCCTTCTCAATGTGGGGGAGGGGATAGAGGGAGAGAATTTGGAACTTAAAATTTTAAGAAAAAAATATTAAAATTGTTTCTGCATGTAACTGGGAAAAATAAATATCAAATAAGATGTTTTAAAAGGATTATTCATTCTAACTATATGGTATGAAAAAATTATGGCAAAAAAATTGTGACTCTCCCCTCCCCAGCTACACTCATAAGATAGACTGAATATGAAAAGTAATTAGTTTTGTTTGCATCAATTAACATCCTTGGCTTTTTAAATAAATACTAGTGGACAAACTAAATATATTTTAGAAACTGCAAAGTAAGAAAAATCTACCATCTTATTGTGACATACAGATTATCATTGATGTTTGCCTCTGACATAAAAAAATTCAACCCTGGTGAGTCAAAAACTAGATGGCAAAAGAAACCACTGAAGGAACTGCTTTAATTCAGTGAGCCAGCTAACAGCAGCACATGTGCTTTTAAACATGGATTGTGACATTAAATCCTTTTTCCTAGTTTTCCTTTTCCCTGTCAAATCAGCCTCAAAAACTCAATGTCACTATTATAGAACCCAGTCCCAAACAGGATGTAAGACAAAGAAAAACAAACATAAGGGGGAAAAAAAGATGACAAAGATCTGAAGAAGAGAGAGGGTAGAAAGAATAAAAAAAAAAGTTCTGTCTTAAGTGAGTTTAAAGGCAATGAGACCTTTAAGGAAACTGAGATTCAGGAGGGGCTTAGGAGACTAAAAGGTCCTAGATGACCGACAAGATGGGTGCAGAGATTTCAAGGGGGAAACATAGTAACATATCTGTAGATCCTCAAAACTAGTAAATTTTCTGACAGGGCAACAAGCTTTTAAAAAAAAAACTATAGATATCTGGGTCAAGTTTGACTCTCCCTCCCAAAAAAATAAGTAAAAAAGAAAATGGGCTGGTCACACGGTGAGAGCAAAGCATAAGCAATGGAGGAAAGAAATAAGGAAGGGAGGAAGAAGGGAAAAAGGGGAAAGAAAGAAGGAAGGGATCAAGAAAGGGAGAGAGGAACAAAGAGGAAAGAAAGGAGGAAGAGAGAAAGGAAGGAAAGGAGAGAAGGGAGGAATGAAAGGGAGAAGGGAGAAAAAGAAGAGGAAGGAAAAGAGGAAGGGAAGAAGGAAAAGAGGGAAGGGAGGAAGAAAATGAGGGAAGAAGAGAGGAAGAAAAGGTGGGAAGGAATAAGGGAGGAAGGAACAAAGGAAAGATGGAAAGAACAAAGGAACAAAGAAAGGAAAGAAGGCAAAAAGGAAGGGCTGCAAATACTGGACTTATCCCTGCGTCAAAGAGATGGGAGAACCTGGACAAGTCAGATTCTAACAGAATTATCCAGCATGCATAGGTTGTAATCTGCAATGATGGAGGGAATAGTCACCTTGATATGGTCATAAATACACTTGAGAAACTGAGCAAAAAGGTACTTATATTATCTTTACTAAAAGATTTTCAATAATATATGTGCTATTCAAAGCAAGTTTTTAAGTTGCACTTTTTAAACTGACATCATGTTATACACAAAAGTCCTTTTCACTACCCCTAGTTTTTTCTCTGAACTGTACAAAAGATTAACAATAAACTATTTTTTTTTTGTTAAAAAGAAAAAATGGCACCGCCAATTTTCTATGGCCACCCTCACTCTTTTTGAAGAAATGCTTGTCACAGGAGGTCTGAAAAATTACCTCAGGCTTTCTCAGGCTCTCTAATACTTTTGGCCTGTCAATAATATGGTTACAACGAAGAAAGCCTGTCTCTGGCTCCCTACATGATTTGTGTGACTCCTTCAAACACTATTCCTCTTTCACTGAAAAATGCATGTGATGATGGAGTATGAGAGGAAAAAAGCCCTGCTACACCTCAAGTTACACATTTGCAATAAGGAAAAATCTACTACGTCCCAAGCAATGCCACATGAACTCTACTTCTCTCATGAACAAGTAAGTATCTAGTGTTATTTCAGGAGATCCAGCAATGCTTCACTTTACTCATGGATCAGCTCCCTCTCTAGACTTCTCCTTCTCCTCCTCATCAGCCTTTCTACCCTGGAAAAGCATCTGTCCTCAGACCCTCCTCTCCGGATTGGTGAATCCTGAGACAGACCTCTATGTCAGAAGTCCCCTCCATCATGCTTCCCCTCACTCATAGCTTGGCTTACTTTGCCAATTTTTCCTCTTCTCCTCCTCCTCTTTTCTCTTTCTCCTAGAAAACTGCACTTTCTCTGCAGTGGGAATACCCTCCCCATTCCTTTCAGCTCCCCTTAATGTACTGTTTTCCTTTATAAAAATGTAAGCTCCTTGGGCAGCTAGGTGGCACAGTGGAGAGAGCGGCCCTGGATTCAGGAGGACCTGAGTTCAAATGCAGCCTCAGACCAAACACTTGACACTTACTAGCTGTGTGACCTTGGGCAAGTGACTTAACCCCATTGCCTAGCCCAAAAAAAAAAGAAAAAAGAATGTAAGCTCCTTGAAGGCAGGAAGGGTCTTGCTTGTTTGTATTTGTATCCCCAGCTCTTAGCACAGTGCTTGAGACAGTAATCCCTTAATACATGTCTGTCCATCCTTCCTTCCTTTTCTATCCATCTATCTGAGTCTAAGAAAATTTAACTGCAGTTTTTGTTTCAAAATATTTCCCTAAATTTAACAAGTATTACAACCGTCATGTCTCATATCATTGGATTTTCTGTTTTGTTCAGGGGTCAAGGAAGGGGTCCAAACATAGTGTGGAAAATACTGTCCAAAGACATAATCAATCTCCAACGTAAAGCCTTAAAACAGTTGTCTCCAAACGTTTTTGATCATGTGTCCCCAAAATATGCATATTTATTTACAAATTACATACATGATTATTGTACATCACATATATCATTTACAACAAAAATATATGCAATGGTTAGATAAGCTCTTAAGAGGATGAGATAAACATGAAATAAATACATTTTGAATAATTTTTACTTTATTGGTTAAAAAAACTTCTTTCATCAAAAATATTATTAATGATCTTTAGTGACAGCAATGGGTCTGGATATACTTCATTATCTTTTAAAATCTAAGTTTAACATACCTTTGTTGAAATTTACCAGCAAATTTCTATCTTCCCTGGTAATTAGATGATATATGTGTATTTGTAAATATATTATGTGTGTATGTAAATATATATATATATACACACACATATATATTTAGGCATACATTATATATGGAGAGAAAAATGAGAGAGACAGAAACAGAGACAGGATAGATAACTGAAAATGGACTTAAATCCCACAGAAATTCTTCATTTGGAAGCTTTTTAAACAGGTTGGAAAATTTTGTTTCCAAAGGTTGGTTGTTTTTTTTTTTTTAAAGATAAGAGTTTTTACAGGTGACATACATTGTTTCTGGAAACAGAAGTTTGGTTTTTAAAAATCTTGTTAACCATGATGGCTTCATACTATCAGTAGTTAATATCTAAAGATATAACATACATTTAAGAGTTCATGGCTGATGATAGTAGATATAAATCCCTATTTCAAATAATCTTCATAATTTCTAATTTGGGGGCCAACTTCTGGTAAGGTCTTGTGTATTGTCACCAATCTTCTTATAATGTAGCTGATGAAAAGACTGTACTATAAAGTGCTGTTTAAAGTTCCTTAACTTGCAGAACCCTAGAAAGCAACCCAGGCTTTTAGGCATTGCGATCAGAATCCTTTCCAAATCAGACCTCACAAGCCCGTTTTTATTTTTACTAGGTGGCCAAAGGAAATAGTTCAAATAAGTTATTTCTAGATGTGCCTGGAACTAGGCAGAGGTACTCTGATAAATATTTACAACCAGCTCTCTCCTACAAAAAGTACACAAACATACTTTTCAGTTTCATCTGCGATGTTAACATTTTCTCCATTGCTTTCTTAAGTCTAGACAATTGACAAAACAATAAATTAAGTCCTGATTTGTACCATTTGCCAATTTGCTCATATTGAAAATTTAACAACTGAGTTTCCAGGTGGGTCAAGCTGGCTCTAGTACTGGCTCTAGCCTCTGACTGAAAGTCACACGCCACACAAGTTGCCCATCTTTCATTTTACAGCTGAATTATAAGGTACTTCCCCTTCATGCATTCTAGGGACTAGCCAAAATAGTACTCTTGCTATTCCTCACACCCATTTCTGTGCCATCTTAAAGGCTTAACCCTACTACATCTGAAAAAGAAGGTGACGTGGGCCCATAGATGAGATGACATGGCAACTAGGAAGGAAAACAGCCAAGAAGACAAGGGGAAAGAAGGAAGAACTAGACTGCATGATTTGGGACTCAAAGTAATTCCTATCATGTAGCACTATTTCTACCTAGTATTGCTTCCCTCACAAACTGAAGAGTGGGGCACAAAACAGAACAAAAAATAGGAGATGATGGAGCAAGATCTATACGGGTAATAACACAGATACTGGCTAGAATAGGAAGCTGAAACACACTACTCAGAAGCTTTAAGTCCAAAAAGAAAAAAAGATTAAAGCAGGAATAAATCCGAGAAATTAGAAAATAAAACTCTGGAATAAATAAGAAGGAAAAGAATGAAGAGAATAAATCAAAGAAAATTTCTTAGGAAATATGCAAGAGGAAAAAAAAACATAAGACCCTAAGAAGTTGTAGAAATTTTGAATTAGTCACATAACTGAGAGAGGAAAGAAAATGACAAAAGAAGGGGAATAGATAACTAAATAAATTTTAAAATGAACAATTTAAGTAAAAATAGGGAAATAGGAAAGGGGAAATGGGGGAGACACAGAAAGAGAGCCTGTGTGAACAGAGCTGCATTTTAAGCAAAGGAGTTTAAGCAAAACTAATCTCAGTGACAAAAAGTATTCACTTAAAAGAAGGGAACAGTTTCTAGCAATACTACTACTAGGTCTGCATCCCAAAAAGATCCAAAAAAAGGGGAAAATACCAATTTGTACAAAGGTATTTATAGCAGTTCTTTTTGTGATGGCAAAGAATTAGAAATTGAGGGGATGCCCTTCAATTGGGAAATGGCTGAACAAGTCGTGGTATGTGATTATAATATTACTATGCTACAAGAAGTGATGAGCAGGACAGTTTCAGAAAAACCTGCAAAGATTTATATGAACTGATGCAAAGTGAAATGAGCAAAACGAAGAAAACTTTGTACACAATAACAGGAATACTATACAATCATCAACTATGAATGACTTCACTATTCTCAGCAATATAATACAATTCCAAAGGGCTCATGATGGAAAATGGCATTCACATCTATTGAAAGAACTGATGAAGTCTGAATGCAGATCAAGGTATACTGTTTTTCACTTTTGTGTGTGTGTGTGTGTGTGTGTGTGTGTGTATGTGTCTGTGTCTGTGTGTGTGTTTCATTACATGACCCATATGGAAATGTTTTCCATGACTGCACATGTACGCCCTATATCAAATCACTTGCTGTTTCAGGAAGGGGGGGAGGGAGACAGGGAAAGAATTTGGAATTAAAATTTCATTTTAAAACTTAATGTTAAAAATTGATAAATCAAGGAAAACAAACTTAACTGTCATACATTTAAATGAGAATGTACTAAACATTCCAAGAAAATAAGAATGGAAAAATGGGTATAAAAACAAAACCCTTTAATCTGTTCTTAAAAGAAATAAATATAAAAGGCAAAATCACAAATAGAATGAAAATAAGAAACTGGGACAAAATTTATTCTTCTGCAAATAAATCCTAAAGAACAAAAAGTTGCAATCATATTATTAGACAAATCAAAACAAAAGATCACAATACTGAAAGATGGTCAAGGAAATTATACTGCATTTAAAGGAACCACAAACACTGAACCAATATAAATGTTAAACATATTTGTACTACTATATTCATAAAGGAAGAGTTAACCAATCTGCAAAGACACAGATGGTAACACAATAATAGTAGATTATTTAATGTTCCTCTCTCAGAGCAAGACAAATCAAACAGCAAAATGAACAAAAGGGATACTATAGTTCTAAACAAACTGATGGAGAATATAGAAATAAAAGATTTATACATCTTCTGAATAGGAACATTAAAAATATATATTATATATTAAAGACCATAACAGCAGCTAGGTGGGGCAGTGAATAGAGAAGTGGAGCTGGAGTCAAAAGGATCTGAGTTCAAACTCAGCCTCTAACACTTACCAATTGTGTGACCCTGGACAAGTCACTTAATGCCTCAGTTTCCTTAGCTGTAAAATGAGGATGAATATTAATAGCACCTACTCACAAGTCTGTTGTGAAGATCAAATGAGATAATATTTACAAAGCCCTTTGCAAACCTTAAAGTGCTATATAAAAGCTAGCTATTATTATTATTAACAATATACATGTTTACCAGAATTGCATGGCACCTTTACAAAAATAAATCATTAAACACAAGGAAATGGCCAATACATGTAACAAAGAAGAAACATTAAACCTATCCTTTTACAGACCACAATGCAATAAAAATACTAATTCAGAGGTTACAAGAAAAACCAAAATATCTAAACATAGATTCAAAAAAAGAAATCCTAAGAGTGAGCCAAAGAATGAACAACAAATAATTAATAGCTATAAGAAAGACAATAAAATAATGAAACATTCATCAGAGGAAAAATTAATTAACTCTAAAAACATTAACTAAAAAACAGAGAATTAGTTAATTTAATACTAAAATTAGAAAATTATAAATGAACAAACAAATCCAAAATAAACACAAAGAAAAAATCTTGAAAATAAACTGAAAACCAAAAGACTATATAAATGAGAAACAAAAATAAAAGCTGGTCCTTTGAAAATACTAAAATAAAAGTTGATAAAGTTTAGCCAAACTGCTTAAAAAAAAAGTAGAGGAAAATCCAATCAACACAATAAAAATTGAATAGAATGAAATCACAATAAAGTAGATATAAAAAGGACTGTCAGAACCAATATACTGTCTGAACTATATATAGTTATATGCCGACAAAACTGAGAATTCAAAAGAGGATTATGTACAAAAATCTAAAATATCCAATTTAACAGAAAATTCTCCCCCTCAAAATTTAAATAATACAATCTCCAAAAAGAAAGAGGAAATTAAAGTAGCTATAAAGAAACTACTAAAGGACTAAGGGAAAGTCTTTGATTCATATAAATTTACAAAAAAAAAAATTCTATAAAACTTTTCAAGTAAACATCTATACTATATGTTCTCCAAAACTGAGAAAGAACTCTACAGAAAAAATGTAGTCCTAATATCAGGCCAAGACAAAGCAAAGAAAGAGAACTATAAACTACTATCCTTAAATGAATATATATAAAATTTATTTTTGAATATTTATGAATGTATTCAAAAATTTTACATAAAATCCTGGCTAAAGGACTCCAGACTACAGCAAATTATCTGTTATACCAAAATTCTGGCTAAAAGACTAAAACAAATTATAAAAATTATGCCAAAATCATTTCTTATGATCAAGTTAGACTTACATCAGGGATGTTCAAAAAATCTTATAGAGTCACCGAAGAAATTAATAGCAGAAAATTAACTGTTTCAGATTTAATTTTATACCAATCAAACTACCAACAAGTCTTTACAGAGTTCTGACAAAAATGACAAAATTCAACAGGAGGAACAATGTATTTAGAATATCAAGAGATGTAATGGGGGGAAAAGTAGGAATAAAGGATAAATAGCACTTCCAGACCTTGAACTATGTTATAAAAGCAGTAATTGTTTAAACCAGTGTTATCAAACTCAAATAGAAACTGGGGCCACTAAATTGTACGTAAAAATCCCCATCACCTCATATTGACTTAAAAAACTACATATTAACATTATTTATATTCTACCGTACTTTCATTTATTTTGTTAAATTTTTCCCAATTACATTTCAATCTGATTCAGGTAGCACTCAGAGTAATACTCCCAGGCCAAGTGTTTAACACTTCTAATTTAAACTATTTGATCCTGGTTAAAGAATAGGAAAAAAATATTTTTTAAAAACTATCTACTAGAACAGGATAGACAAAGAACAATAAAAAATAACAACTCAATAACCCAATATTCAATAAACTCAAACATATAAATTACCTAAGACAGAAGGCCTTATCTTCCAGTCTGGAAGACTATCTAGACCAATACCTTACCCTACCCAGACAAAATGTTGTCACACCAGAAACTCAAAATGGACATATGATGGGAATACTAAAGAACTTATCATAAAAAATTAGAAAAGAACTATATCAGCTACCTTTCATAGCTATGGCTAGGGGATGAATTCTTAACTAAACAAGGGATGAAGGCAATTACAAAAGCTATACATAAAATTTCATTAAAAATAAATGATTACTGACTGATTGAATGATTTGATAAAACAGCATAGTAGCATAGTAACATAAGTAAAAAGAGAACATCCCCTTCACAAACTTGGACCTCACTCTCCCTCAAAACAGCACCCAAACATAGGCATGTTCATGGGGACGTGTATTCCAGTGGAAAACCCAAGGGGAAAAGCACACAAATAGGAAACACGGTGCCAGGGTACCAAGGTGGAAGGAGAGATCACAGCACCTCCTGATGAAAGAATTCCACTGTTCTCTGATGACTCTTGTTTCTTACAATCCATTATTTCCTTGCTCCAGCTAGTCTTCAGCTATCTAGTTATCTTTAGGACTACCTACCATCTCAGGGAGGAGGTTGGGACTAGAAAGTCTCTCCCCAACAGAAAACTCAGTTCACAGTCCAATGGGTAATGCTGTGATGAGTAAGCCTTTTTTCTAGGCAGAGGAAAGCTCCGGATCTTTTAGCCAATGGCTATAAAACCTGAAGCCAGCATGTCTCAAAAACTGGACTTTCACAGAGCATGACCATCAGGAGCTAAGCCATTCGAGCTCTGAATTCTCCAGAACTATGCAGCCTCTTCATCCTCTATGTTTACTGCCCTGCCACAAAACTCATACTGCATTCCTACCTTTTCTGCCTCTTGATCTGAGAACTAGAATTAAATATAAGCAAGACTATATACAACTACCTCTGAAAGGATGTGAATGCCTTCATCCACCATTCTACTTACCATCCCTATGACTTCCCAGACCAAAACTCTCTTTTCTGACCACCACTTCCCTAAACGTTGTTTCCCCCATTAGAATGTAAGCTCCTTGAGAGCAGGGACCACCTCACTTTTCTACTTGTATCCCCAGCACTTACCACAGTGTTTGGCACACAGTAAATGCTTATTTTTTTTCACAAACTTATTCATGCAGATGTTCAGGCTAAGATCACATCTGTTCTTCAATGATTCTCTTTTTTCCACTGTTTCCTCTGACTTCCTCAATTCAATTCTCATCTGACTTGTGGTCAGAAATCACTTTAATTTTCACTATTTATCATACTCTGTTGTGCGTGGCAAGCAAGCTGAGTTAGCTGCCAGTTTCAATACCAAGAATTAGTTTTTGTACCAGCTGACCTTCATGCCACAAACTCCCTCTTTTTTTTTAAACCACTTCTATATGTTCTTCCTCCCATACCACCTTATACTTACTCTCTAAAATATGTATTCCTATAGACACATATATGAACTTGTCTAGCCAATTAGAATGCAAGCTCCCCAGGAGCATATTTTTTCAGTCTTTGTACCTTTACCTCCATCACCTAGCACATACTCTCTTAATATCTTGTATGTACCTAATTTTTTACCACTTGTCTCCCCCATTAGAGCATGAGCTCTTTGAGAGAAGAGACAGTTTTTGCAAAAGTGTGTCTGGTACACAGTTAAGTGTTTAATAGATGCTCATTGTCTTCACTTGATTAGGTTAGCAAAATGCCTGAACACAGGAGGCCTTCAATAAATGTTAAATGAGGGACAGCTAAGTGGTACAGCAGATAGAGCTCCGGCCCTGAAGTCAGGAGGACCTGAGTTCAAATCCTGCCTCAGAGGCATAACACATACTAGCTGTGTGACCCTGGGCAAATCACTTAACCCCACTGCCTAGCAAAAAAAAGCAGAAAACAAACAAAACAAAATAAATGCCACATGATTCATTTATTCATTGATCAGGGATAACAAAAGGTATCTGAACAAAATTTATGTTTTTGTCTGTTTCACAAATCTTAAAATTTCATCACCCAACGGCCAACCTGATGATAGAGGACACAGACTATCACCAATTTCCACATTCAAACTGCTGGCACAGCCTGGGTTCTCAAGCCCTAAAAAAGCCATTTATAAAGATTTTCAAAGAGCATACTTTGACATAGATTCAAAACAGTGGCTTATCGAAGAGCATTAATAATATTTGTATCTTCTTTATTGCATTCAAATTTTAATTATTTATCTTCTAATGTTTCTGTGACCCTTTGTGAATTATTTCCATTTCAAAAACTAAAATATAGGAATGATTTGATTTGCACTTAAGTTTTTAAAACCACATGGCCACTAACTTTTTTCTCTTCTGCCTGAATTTAGAAGCTTTTCATAAAACCAATTAAGTATTAGTGGCGAGGGTCCCAGGAAACAAATTCCACAATCAATCTTAGTGAAAATACTTTGACAGTTTTGTTGAAAATGTTTTAATAACTTCATTTGAGTATATAAAGAGAGATGATTTTCACCTACATGAAACTGAAATGGTGTATTAACTTTGGATAAAAGCTTCATTTGTTAATAGGACTTTAAAAAATATTTTCAGAGAAGCTACAATTTTTATTAGTCAATCAAGCAAGCATTTATTAAGCATCTACGATGTGCAAAAAGGGTACAGTGAGGACAAATGGGGAGCTGAAGAGAAGCCCCATCTAATGTTAGAGGCCAAGCTCATCTGGTCAAAGCAGCAAAGAGAAGCAGAACTAGGGAGAGGCTCCAGCTGCCAAGAGGGCAGGCCAGCATGAGTGGGAGGTGGTTTCATCAGGGGGAGCAGGGGAGTGGCAGCTCCCCAAGCCAGAGGGCTCCCAAAGGGAGGACACGGAGATAACATTCAGGGTTTCACTTACAATGAATAGAAGGGGGGAAAAGTTTCTTAAGGAGGTCAGAGAATCTGGACCATTACAGGCATCCAGAAACTGTGATAAATAACTGGCTACCACAGATGCCAGAAATTAAGGGGACAGTCCTAATAACTACTCTGTGATCCCATCATAACGTCAGGATTCATCCCTATCTTTCCCTCTGCAAGTCCCACTATTCAGAAGGAGGAATTTTGCTCATTTTCACAGGAAGACTAAAAATACCACCAGGCAACAGCAGGAGCAACCAGGCCTCGGTGGAAACCTACAAAGTTTACAACAGCACATTTCTAAGCCTTTTTCACAAACACCATCAAGTTATTCCCCCTTCTTCCTAAAAAGAGGTACAGTACTACATAAGACAGGGTGCAAAATAAAACGACCAACATTGTTAATCTCAGGTGACATTCCCAAGAAAACAGGCAGCCCAAGAATTACGTACGTACCTGCTAACACAGGGGTTCTTAACCTTTTTTTGTATCAGAGATCCCATCCCTTTGGTAATCTGGTGAAACCTATGGACCCTTTCTCTGAATAATGTTTTTAAATGCATAAAATAAAATACATAGGATTAAAAAGGGAAGCAGCAATATTAAAAATAAAGACGTGATTTTTTTCCTATCCAACTTTACAGTTCCTCTGAAATCTAGCCACGAACTAACCGTGAACTCCTTTAGGGTCCTCAGACACCAAGTTAATAACCTTTCTGCTAAAGAATCAGGTGAAGGTGCATTTCACTGGTTGCAGATATAGGGACGAGAGGAAGAGGAAACGATGAAACAGAAAAGGAGGGTGTTAGTAGTCTATAAGGTTGTCCAGAAAAATAATCGAGAGAAATGGCAATATCACAGCCTTCCTAAAAATAAAAAAAGTTAAAGCATTACACTAAAATGTCAAGATATAGCTTGTATGTATATCAATATGGAAAGAGCTAATTACTGGTAAATTATAATTTGGAATAAAAATTATTATGTACCTATCTATAGTTCTGCTTTCTTTCTGAATATCCCACAACATCTTAAAAAAAAGACTTTATGGATGTATATTCTTATTTACCATCTAATTCTACTAACATAGCTGACACCAATGAATGGAAAATGTTCCATAGCTAAGTCTGGGTGGCAATTTCTTTTAAAAGATGTCAAACACAGAGGTACTGTAGCATAATGAACACCCCACTGGGATTGGTGGCAGGAAGAACCATGTTCAAATCTTGTTCTGTGCCACTTACTTGCTATGACTACGGGAAAATCTTTTAACCTTTCTATGTGCCTCAGGCAACTCCCTAAGATTTATCTATTAAGGTTGTTAAGTTGGTAGAGGGAGTTCCTCACAGGAAATCACAGATCCTTCCCGTACTTTGCCGGATGATAGCAATTTTAACCCAGAAGATCAAGTACACACACCCCTCCCCCCAAAAAATCTCATTTTCTAGTCTTCTAGAACTCTTGACCAGTGTTTGAGAAAGGTAGGAAAGAAATGGACTCAAAGACATCAGGTGTCTAATAAGGCAAGCAACAGAAAGGCAAATCTAATTACCTACTCTTTAGAACTCTGACAATATGATAATAAAAAAACCCCCACAATTATTCAAGTATTTTTCATACTTGCCAAAGAATGGTTATTCTCTTAACAGCCAAAATGAAAGTGGTCTGGTAGAAAGAGTGCTGGATTTGCAGTTAGAAGCCTGGGTTCACATCCCAGCTCTACCACCGTATGGCACCAAGGAAGTCACAAACTCTTTGCCCCTTAGTGCCATCATGTGCACAATAAGGAGGTTAGAGAAGAAAATCTCTCCCAGTGCAGCTCCAATCTAAGCTGGCAAGAGGAATAAAATTGCTTTGAACATAGAAATCACTTGATCCGTATTTACTAAATCTACTAAAATTACCAGATATCATCTAAAACCAAGTGTTAGATAAATGTATTTAATCACTCTCCCCATAACAGTTCTCCTCATTATTTCCCTACTTAGAATTAAGAATATTTTAAAACCAATACCATGCACAGTTTTAAAGAACCAGTCATTATGCCCAAAGGGCTATAAAACTGTGCCATATCCTTTGATCCAGCAATACCACTGCAGGGTCTATATCCCAAGGATAGCCAAAAAAAAAAAAAGGGGGAAAAGACTTATTTGTTCAAAAATATTTATAGCAGGTCTTTTTGTGATGGCTGAGAATTGGAAATCAAAGTGATGTCCCTCAATTGGGGAATGGCTAAACAAGCTGTGGAATATGATTGTGATAGCATATTATTATGCTGCAAGAAATGACAAATAGGATGATTTCAGGAAAACCTGGATTTACATGAATTGATGCATAGTGAAGCGAACAGAACCAGGAGAACTTTGTACACAGTACAAGATGAAGAACTGCAAATGACTTAACTACTCCCAGAAACACAATGATCCAAGACAATCCCAACGGGCTAATGATGAAGTATGCTATGTGTCTCCAGAGAAAGAATTAATATTGATTCAATACAGACTGAAACATACTCTTTTTCCCTTCCCTTTTTTTCTTGTATTCAAGTCTTCTTGTACTAAATGACTAATATGGAAATGTTTTACATTATTACACATGTATAACCTATATCTGATTACTTACCATCTCAGGGAGCGAGGAGGGGAGGGATAGAATTTGGAACTCAAAATAAAATAAATTTGGAACTGAAAATAAAAATGTTTAAAAAATTTTGAAAAAGAACCTACCTAGGAGATCCCTGACAATCAGTAAGTGACCTCTGAAATTTTTCTATTTTAAAGAAGGTACTGCATTAAAAACATCAATTCAATCAAAGCATACTATTTTCACTTTGTTTTTCTTCGTGGTGTTTTCCTTTTGTTCTGTTTCTTCTTTTACAACATGACTAAGATGGAAATATTTCACATGATTGTGCATGTATAATCTGTATCAAACTACTTACCATCTTAGGAAAGGGGGAAGGGAAGAGGGAGGAGAGGGAGGGAGAAATTTTGGAACTCAAAATTTTATATAAAAAATTAATATTGAAATTGTCCTTACATGTAATTTGAAAAAAAAATACTATTGGGGGGGCGGGCAGGAATCAATCTTCATTCCCAAATGAACTCTCTACAAATTCCATCTCATTTTTTGGCTCCCACTGTGGATATTCATGTCTTAATTTTGCTCACCTCTTAACAAAACCTAAAAATTATCAATCTCACTAACGCAGAAATCTCTCCAACTGGCTGATGTAACAAATGGTGGCAAACAGGAGCAGCTGGGTGGCATGGTGGATGGAGTGCCCAACCTAAAGTCAAGTTCAAATCCAGCCTCAGACATTTACTAGCTGCATGACCCTGGGCAAGTCATTTCACCCTGTTTGCCTCAGTTTCCTTATCTGTAAAATGAGCTGGAGAAAGAAATGGCAAACCACTCCAGTATCTTCACCAAGAAAATCCCAAATGGGATCACGCAGAGTTGGCCGTGACTAAAATGACTGAACAATAACAAAGGGGCAGCTAGGTGATGCAGTGTATAGAGTGGTGGGCTGGGAATTAAAGGAGGACCTGAGATCAAATCCAGTCTCAGACAGTAACTGTGTGACTTTAAACAAGTCATAACCTTTCTGAGCCTCAGTTTCAGCTGCAAGATGAATGGGTTATCCTCGGTGGGGTCCTTCCAGCTCTAAATATATAACCCTAAGGTCCCCCCACTTTGGGGCTCCTCCATGTGGATAGCACTCTGGCTAGCAGAGGAGAATGGCGATCACTTCCTTACAGAGATCCTTCTCTACCTGAGTCAGCTATTATAAAGCTCTCTTTCTGAAACCAAAGGATACAATCGCCTTAAAAACTCTCAAGGTCCTTTGGCTCCTGAAGGAAGAAGAGAATCTGGTCACCCTCCTTTGACCTTGAACTTTCTATCCTGCTCCCACGCCTCCTGTGTGTAACTTTCCCTATCAATGCCTCTGAAATGCTCTGTCAGAATTTATGTTTACTTTGAGAATTTCATCTCTCCTAAAAATGCTCTTCTAAATGCCCTTGCAACTAAGGTCACCCACCCTGACACTCTTTTCCTCCACTAGCGAGATCTAGAGTACATTAGGTGTTCAGTCATTTCAGTCACATCCGACTCTTCACAACCCCATTTGGGGTCTTCTTGGCAAAGATACTAGAGTGGTTTGCCACTTCCTTCTCCAATTCATTTTACAGATGAGGAAACTGAGGCAAGTAGTGATTTGCTCAGGGTCCCACAGCTAGTAAGTGTCTAAGGTCGGATCTGAACTCAGTAAGATAAGTCTCCAAGCTGGGCATTCCATCCTCTGTGCCTCTTAGTCACCCAAAAATGTATTAGGATGGTCCCTAATTTTCTATTCCTGACCTAACTGAATCCATCCTCACCTAAATATTTTGCAATGATGCAATTTTATCTATCATCAATTTAATCTACAGTAATCAAGGCAGCTAGGTAGCACTGCGAATTAAAAGTGCTAGATCTGGAGTCAGAAAGATCTAAGTTCAAATCCAACTTCAGACACTCACTAACTGTGTCATCTTGGGAAAACTGCTTAACTGATGCTTGCCTCAGTTTCCTCAACTGTAAAATGAGGATCATAATGTTATCTACCTCCCAAAGCTATTGTGAGGATCAAATGAGAAAACATTTGTACAGAATTTATATTGTTAATTATCATTGCTGTTGTTATTACAGTCTCCCTGGAGACCAGTGACTACCACCCTCAGAATCACAGAACGCATTAGAAAGGAAACTTAGAGATTATCTTTTCTAGTTCAACACCCTCATTTTACAACTGTAAGGTCGAGAGATGGGTAAGGACTTGTCCAAGACTATACAGCTATGTAGGACACCCAGGACTAGACTTCTGACTACAAATCTGACGTTCTTTACACTAAACCAGGCCTTCTGCCCTCAACATTATGATACTGTGATGGGAAAGAATAATTCTATCTAACTCTGGATGTGTTCTTCACATCTACCTCCTCCTTGGCTCTTTCGTTTTTCCTGGGCTAAACTCCAAAACCCTAATTTCCAGGACCAAGTCGAAAGGATCAAGGATCTTCAACAAGTTGATTAAATATTGCAAACTGGTTAACTCCCATAAGAATCAACGGGAAGCCACTGCAGATAGGATTGAGTACAGGGGAATAACATGGTCAGATCTGTGACTTTTAAAAAATCACTCTGGTGGGTGTATAGAAGGTGGATTGTTGTGAGTAAAAGTGAGGAAGGGAGACCAATACAACAGGAGAATGGAGAGATGATGAGGCCCTAAACTAAAGTGGGGCAGCTAAAGTGGTACAGTGTATAGAGCCCTGGGCCTGAAGTCAGGAAGATCCATCTCCCTGGCCTCAGACACTTACTAGCTGCATGACCCTGGACAAGTTACTTAACCCTGTCGGCTTCAGTGAGCTAGAGAAGGAAATGGCAAACCACTCCAGCATTTCTACCAAGAAATCCTCAGAAGGGGTCACAAAGGGTCAGACATGACTGAAAACTGCTAAACACCAACAAAAAGTCGTGGCTCTAAGTAGAGGGAAAGTGTTCTTTAGATGGACTGCTGAGGATTGTAGGTAAGTCTGATGTTATGAAGACTTGAAAGTTTCCATGCCTTTGCACATTATTTGATAATATTCAGTAGTTATCCTTTCTCAAATTACTAAAAACTGTGTACATAGTCCTTATTTCTTTGGCAGGGATGTATACCTATTAGGGAACTTCTCGTTTTGGAGGAAGAGAAGTTCTTTAATGTTATTTTATAATGATTGTTATTCTTTTTTTTAGATTTTTATTGATTTCTTTTGGGGTTTTATTTACATTTACCCCTATATCCCTCTCTATCCCCTTCCCAAAGAGCCATCCCTTATAATGAAGAAAATACTAACCAACATTTTAAAAAACTATGAAATTCTATTGTGTCCCACGGACCCCTCACTTCTGTAAAGAAGGGGAGGCAGATGTCTTTTTCTATCTCTTCTTCGGGGTCTCCTCCATTTTAAGACTTGTATCATGATTTTGGGGGGTTTTGATGGGGTAGCATTTATCCACAGCCTTCTTTTCCTCTCTCAGTTTTCGCCCAGTAACTAAACCTAGTTTAATGGAGCCTAGGATTTGGAATATCCTTAAACCATTGTACATATTAAAGCAGTTCCCCTAAGAAGTAATGGGACTACAACAAGAACATACTTACCTATAGTACAGATGGTTGTTTCCTTCATGTCAAGTTTCTTCTCACCCAAGTCATCCTCCACACAAATCCCAAAGAATTTCTCTTTAGCAGATGTGACCATATTATTCAGTGAACTCCAGTGACTCCTTATTACTTCCAGGTTAAAATATCAAATCCTATTTTGACTTCAAAGTCCAACTTGGCCCCAAGCAATGAGAGCCTAGTCTGTAGAAACTGGCACAGTTTTGCTTTAATGCAGCCCTCCATACGGAGACTATCGGGCCCCCATTACAACTCTATCTTGCGTTTTTTCTACGTGTATATGCTTTGTCTCTGCCATCAGAATGTAAACTCCTTGAGAGTAGGGATTGTTTCTTTTCTTTTCTTTTTTTTTGGTCCATTGCCAGAACCTATGTCTTTTAACAGAGGCCTCCAAAAACAGGTCTAGGAAAAGCCCTTTAAAAGAAATATGGCTAAGGGCCAGGGGGTGGGGGTGGGGAGAAACACTAATCCTTTTGATTTAATATTGTATGTAATGTTTCCATAATTCAATTTTAGCACTTCCTTTGTATCTTAAAAATAAAAAGGTCCAAACTTGGCTCCCCTCGTCTAATTACCAACTAATACCTGAAAGGGGTGAGACTCAACAAAGAGGTTTACCTGAAGACGTAGTTGGAGTGCTTGGGGCCTGGGTTGGGCTGCTGCTCTCGGACATCAGGCAAGAGTTGCTCCCATTATTTTCTCTCTTAACAAGCAGTTCTGCAGCACTGGGCAAGGGAATAGGATGGCTGATCCCGAGCTCCTCCTCTTGCGCTTGCTGCCTTCTCAGTGCCACCTGAAAATTTGGAAAATAGAAAACAATTTTTAAGTACCTCCATTTTTTTTAACTTTTAGGTAAATTGCTTTTACAGACATTGTCCCTTACATTTATTTACAAAAGATTAATTTGGCATCAATCTTCAAGTATTAAGTGCCTACTACCACACACAATTCAGACATAGTGCTATCTGCATACAGTGAAGGAAAACAATCCATGCTCTCATGGAGCTTAGATTCAATAGGGAAGACAACATGTATGTACTTAAGTATATTCAGGATAAATAAAGGTAGTTCAGGGATAGAGACCACTAGCAGGTGGGATGATCAGGAAAAGGATTCACGAAGAAGAAAGCACTCGAGGAGGAGGTGAGAATATTCCAGATGTGGGGCGCAGCCTGGAAAAGGGCAGGAGATGAAATGCCCTACGTGATAAATGGTAAGAAGGCCAATTTGGCTAGATGGCAAAGTGAGGGAAGAGGAATAATAATAACTATTAGCTAACATTTATATAGCATTGACTATGTGCCAGACACGTGAGAAGGCACTTTATCTCTTTGGTCCTCACAATAATCCTGAGATAAAGGTGCTATTGTCATCCCCATTTTACAGAGGAGGAAACTGAGTCAAGTTTCCACAATTTGGGGTATCTGTAACTATAGTAAGCACCTTCACAGCATGGACTTTCATTTCTGTCTTTGTATATCCCTAGCACCCAGCCCAGCACCTGGCACTCAATAGCAGCTTTATAAATGCTTACTGAATAAATTAAGCTCCCTGCCCGCCTTCAGAAGGGAACTAAAATACAGTAGGGAATCCATGTACATCAATAAGTATACAAGCAAGCCTGTGATAAATGTAATAAAAAGAAATAAGTGCAGTGTCAAGAAGAATGAGGACTGAGAAAAATACAATTCGTTTAGACATTAAAGTGGTCCTTGATGACCTACCTCTAAGAAAGTGAATTTCCAAACTGTGATAGGGATGGAAGCATGTGTAAGAGATTAAGAGGGGAGTGAGTTATGAAGTCACCAACCTGCAAGTATGAAACGAAATAAAAAATCAAAGAAATGGGGTTGTAGCTAAAGGGTACATCAGGGGCAAACTAAGAATTTTTCCAATTTTGAGGCAAACAAGACAGCTGAGTGGGATAAAGTGAATTTCTACTAGAAAAGGAAAGAATAAATATGGGAGCAGGGTCCTCTTAGAGTAAAGAAAAGATGAGCTCAAGGGAACAGATAGAAGAAAAAACTAGCATTTACACAGCACTTAAAAGTTTGCAAAGTCCTTTAGATATATAACCTCATAGGTGTACTCTCAAACACCCTGGGAGGTGCTATTATTATCCCCATTTTACAGATGAGGAAACTAATTGTCTACAGTCATACAACTGATATCTAAGGCAGGATTCAAACTGAGGTCTCCTAACTCGAAATCATCACTCTATCCTCTATGCACCTAGATGCTAGTAATAAGCTAAAATAATGTAGTAAAATAGCAAGGTAAAATAAAATAGTCTCCCTGTGAAAAGGAGGATGAGATAGGTGTATATGCATAGAGATGTGTATACTATGTCAGTGTCTGCTACTTGGGGTAACTTGGGGACTGACTTGAAATTTCTTCCTATAGAAGGTAATATTCACTGGTTAAAGATAACGCTTAAAATGCAAATACACTGAGAGAATAATACACGGCACTAATCCTAATTCAAACATGGATATAAATGATTGCTATTAGAGCCTTTCTCCAGAGCTGATTTTGAGAGAAGAGCACAGCATGAAGAAAAAGGAAGAAGGAAGAAAGGGGAAGACTAGACAATTGCCTGAGAAGCAGAGCTGTTTACTTCAGTTTTAGTTTTACCTGGAGAGAGAAGGGTGGTCACAAGGGATGCAAAAATCACCTAATGAGAGAATGTGATCTGGGATAGAGTGCAGGCTTTACATGGCAAGCCACTCCAGTGTCTTTGCTAAGAAAATCCTAAATAGTGTCACAATTGAAAAATGACAAATTACCTAAGGAATGAGATATAAAACATATTTTGTCTCATTATTTCTAGAAAATAACTTTGCTCTGGGGGCAGCAAGGCCGCACAGTGGATGGACTCAGAAGGAGCCGAGTTCAAATTGGGCCTCAGACACTTATTTAGCAGTGTGACCCTGGTCAAGTCACTTAACTCAGATTGCCTCCCCAAAAAAGAAAAAAATAACATTGCTCTGGAATTTCCTGGGTTATTAATAACAACATTTTTTCTGTGCTCCTAAAGTAAGGAAAGGCAGAGGGGTGTAGGGATTTGTAATCAGAGGCCCTAGATTTGATTCCCAGCTCTGCTACTTACTACCTCTGAGAGCTTAGGCAAGTCTTCACCGCTCCATGCCTCAATTTCCCTATCAATAAAATTAAGGAAGTAGACTAAATGACCTCTAATGTCCAGACCTATAAACCAAAACACATCGGTGAGCAAAAGGACAAGTACAGAATCCCAAAAATTTAATTGCCACTTGCCAGGCTATTGAGTACAAATTCAGCTAGCTAATCTCTTGAGGTCCATTTCAATTCTTGGACTGTGGCTTCAGGAATTAGCTCTTTAGGCAGTCACGATGCAAAGTAGTAAACAGCCCTAGTTAGCCCCCAAACCACCATAGAAAACATGAAAAGTGCTAAAAAGTTCCTTGATTGAAAAAAAAAATCTTCTATAATACCAGCATCAAAATGTTAAAAGGTTTTCAACCAAAGTGGGAGAAAGGAAATTGGTCTTTGGAGATATCTAAGTCAATCAGTGCAAGACTTGACAGAAATACCATTTGTCCCCTCTCTAGAGAGGAAAAAAATGTTTGGCTAAAAAAAAATCATCAAAATGGGCTCCTAAAACACAAAATCAGTATTAGGTCAAGTCCAAAGCCCCAGATGCTACAAGGAAGACACCAGGGCAAAATCATCAGGGGGAAAAAAAAATAAATGTGTGTATTAATAATTTCACTATTCATGCTCTGAAAATGGAAAATATGATTTTAAATTAATGCCAAATCCTTCCAAATTTAAAAGTTATGGTATACTTTACCAGTCAGTAGCAACAGAAATCCAGGAACCTGATTACAAAGAAACATTTTAATAATATTAATACTTTGCATCTGAATAAATGCCTCATTTTATTCTCACAACCTTTTGAGAATATATCCCAAGTAAAAAGACTGACCTTTAAAAGCAGGATAGAGGACTGGTCTGACTGGTATATTATTTTCTCAATAGAATTTTTTAAAAGGTTCAAAAATTAAGCTTTCATTGATTTGCCTATGTTTATACTTATAAGTTAAACAGAGCTTCCCAGGTTAAAATGAAAAATGGGTACCCTACACATTTATTCTAAACCTTTAACAATGTGTTCACTTTTTAAGTTTACAAAGGACTTTCGTCAAAATATAGGTAATACAAGTATACTGTCCCCATTTTACCAAAAACCATGATTTTCCCATGATCATACAGGTTAAGTATGCAGCAGAGCTGGAATTTGTACTCAGATCTTTTGACTCTAAATTCCACTAAGCCACCTGAGAGTTATAGGCACAAAGGGGGTAAGAAAAGGAGAAATCAAAATGATCAGTAAGGCACTAAAGAAAAATTTGGAAGTCAGTTTAAGAAGTCTAATAAATTATAAAGATTATAAGTATTATTTAATTTAGAATTTAAAATTTACTTAAAATTACTTAAATACACTGCTAAGGAACAGATGTTAAACTTTGGTTTACAAACTGACTAGTATACTTAACAGGAAGAATGGGGCAAAAGTTTGAAATGTTTCTATACAAAAAAATGAAAAAGGATCTAGGAAATTTTGTTTATGAAAAAATAACTAATATTGCAAAAAGTCCATTTAGCAACTAACTTTTTTGAAGTGGATGTAATAAGAAAATGTACACTTTTGCAAGAGATTTTTAAATGGAATTTTTAATAATTCTCACCAGCAAAAACTTTGACAGAGAAGGAAAGTATATTAAGAATGTAATGATGTATTGGAGACCTCCATCCAAATTCTGCTCAAACATAACCTAGCTATGTGACCGGGAGTCTCATTTCACCCCTCCAGGAAAAAGATATATTATTTATCCAACATCACAGAGGTACTGTGCAGAAAACTCTTTACTAAACATTAAAATACAGAGAAATGTAAGCCGTTAGGTTAATAGTAGTAAGCAGATTTTTAAGGATTAACGTAACAGGAAAAAAAATAGTGTTATGTTCTAGAAATCCTGAATAGTAAATCTTAGAAGAACTTACCTTTCAAAAATAAAAATAGCCAACCAGTAGCCAATATTTATACAAAACATTATGGTTTAAACTTTAAGGTTTGCAAAGTACTTTATACAAGAATATATCATATATATTATCCATAATATGTATTTAATAATATGTTTATTAGTTATATTTACATGCTGTTATATTAACCACATTGTGTATGCTACATTAATGTACTGCTTTATATTTATCTATTATATACATTATGTATAATATATTTATATATTGTATGCATGGTACAATATACTTTATGCTGTGCATTTATACATTATATACACCATATCTAATATACAGATATATAATAATGTTATGTTCACTATATCTAACATTATATCCAATATTTTTATATAATTATATATTATTTCATTTGATGCGAACAGTCTACTAACACATTACAATGCAATTTTTTGTTAATTTTATTTAAAACTAAGAAAATTTATTATGAAATGTTAAATCTTCATAAACAATACTGGAAAGACCTATTTTGAAAAATTATAAACTCTATAGATTAAATGCTATGCTCCCCACAATATCTATTTTAAGGTGTATAAGTAAAAATCTATAATATTGTTTCTATCTACAAAAAACTTTTTAAAACCTACAAAAATGCTTTAAGTGAACCATTTCAATATATTTTGGTATATTCGAATATTCAGTATATTCTTTTCAATTAATTGAGATTAACTAAGAGATATCAGGAAAAAAATCACAATCTACTTCCATTACTTGAGTAGCATCCTGTTATCTTTAAAAAAAAAAACTGTGAAAATGCACCAAAAAACTACCTTTGCAATAAAATAAAAATACAAAATCAAAGGCATAAAAGTGTGTCATCTTTTTATTTTATCACTTTATTCTTTTACCACTAAATTTCAAAAATTAACATCTAAAACCAATTTCAATGAAGGATATTTACAAGTCTATAATCAAAAGTAGCAATGTTTGTAAATACTTCTTTTCATTCTTTAGAGTAAAAAATATCCTTTAAAAAGTGAAACACAAACCAGGTGGAAAGAATGTATTTTCCTTTGTTAGATATAAATACAGCCTCTTTTCAGGACGAGGAAGACAAGTCTTTCACAACAGACTAAATTTCTAAGCAGATTTTAAAACTTATTTTCCCTCTAAGATACCTAAAAATCCTTAAGGCAAATGTTTTTATTTTTAAAATTGGGCTTTAAAATAAATTATTATGTTTTGCTTAACTGTACTTAGGTGATACAGAGGTTCTTTTTTCCCCTGTGGGTAAAGGGAAATAAAAAGGGGGGGGAATGAAAGCTTGATAAATGAAAAAAAATAAAAGAGTTTTACAAATACATATAAATTCTAAGGGGTGGGATGTCAAAGAAAGCCTAATAAAACTACCTTTCCAAGTGAATCATATTGCATATTGGAGGGGAAGAGCACTGCATTCAGTCCAAGACAAAAAAAAAAAAACACTCTTCTCCTGGCTATTGCAAAAACTAAGTACACCACAAACTTTAGTTTTTACTACGAATTACTCACATCTTCCCCCACCACCTCCACCTCCACCTCCTCCCCTAGTTCTCCACTTCCCCTTGAAATACATGCGCCAAGAATGTCTCCCCCTTAGCGGTTTTCGGCGTTTCTCAGCCTTTCCCAGGGGATCCACCAGGGATTTGGGGGGAGTCAAAGGGGTCCGCGCAGCCCTCCCGGGAGTGTGCGCGTGTCCAGCTGCCGACCTGACCAATGCGGGGAAGGGGAAGAGGTATGTACTAATACTTGGCGCTTTATTTTTTTAAATTAATTTATTTTTAGTTTTCATCACTTGCACAAGCTTTTGTTTTCCATTTTCTCCCCCTCCCCCCCATGACCGCGCGCAATCCCATAGGGGCTCTCCACATACATTCATATTAAACGTTTTCACATTAGTCGTGCTGCTGGGCGCTTTAATTAAAATCCAATTTCGGCTCCTTTCTCAAATAGAGACCTCCCCCACCAAAAAAACAGGCTTTGTCCCCAAACCAATGAAATGAAGCAGCAGCAAAAGTTAGCCCCAAAGTTTGACGCCCTCTCCCAAAGACAAAATAAAAATAGAAATACAGCATGGGAGAGAATGAAATAGATGAAAGAAGGATGGAAAAAGGAAAGAGGAGAAAATAAGGGAAGAGAAGAAAAGAGAAGGTAAGCGAAGGAGAAGAAAAAGGGACCAAGAGAAGAATGAAAAGAAGGAAGAGGGAAGAGAAGGGAAAGGAGAAAGAGGAGGAAAATGGAAGAGAAGGGGAAGAGAAGAAAAAAGGAGAAAGGGAAGAGAAGGGAAAAAGAATAGAAATAGAAGCAAAAGGAGAAGGGAAGAGAAGGAAAAGAAAGGAGGAGAGGAGAAAAGGGGGCGGTGGCGGCGGGCCCTCGCACCCGGAAAGGCCAGCCGCAGCGCGCCCCGGGCGCCCCGACGCCCTCCCGGCCCCTCACCTGGGCGGCCATGACCCGCTGCCTCTCTGCGATCAGGTTGCACTTCTTGCACTGGCAGTCCCGCCACATGCAGAAGCGCTTGTGCCCCTTCAGGGGGGATGCGTAGCCGTGGTTCCTGCAGCGCGCACACTTGGGCAGGCGCGGGGACTTCTTCCCCGCTGCCCCCGACGGCCCTAAGCCGCCCGAGCCCGAGCCGGGGCCCGAGCCGCCGCCGCTGCCGCCGGCCCCGCCGCTGCTGCTGCTGCCGCTGCCTCCGGCCATCCCTAGCATGGCACCTGCGCCCTTCCCGAAGCCCCCGGCCTTGCCCCCGGGCCCAGGGTGCCCGTCGGACGACGTCGAGGGCTTGCTGTAGGAATCCTCGTTGGGCATGTCTCCACGATTGGGGGATCCCTCCCCTGAATCGGAAGGAGGATCAAAAGTCACCCCAAGGTCTCCTCTCCGCTCCGCCGCAAAGCGGGGCGCAGGAGAGCTGCGGCCTCGGCCTGAGACCCGAGGCGAGGCGCAGGAGCAGCGGCCCGAGCGCGCAGCTCTATTGCTGGAGATGCGACCGGGAGCTGCCGCGCGGAGCGTATGAGGGCGTGTGTGCCCGCTGGCGCTTTTCTACCCTTTCTCTCTCCCCGCCCCCACCGTCCTCTCCCCCACCACCTTTTTTTTTTTTCCCCCTTTGGCGCGCTTGGCGGGGAACTTTTGGATACTTTTTCAGAACGTTCCCGGGACAGCTAGAGGCGAGAGGGCGCGCGGGAGCCCCGCCCCGCCAACTCTTATCTCACGCAGCAACTTGGGCAGCTCAGGAACCGGAGGGCTGAAAAGCTACTGTCTCTGCAACCTTGTCCCTTCCCTCCCTAGCCCAGGACCACAGTTCCCTCCCTCTTTTACTCGGTAGCACAGATATGCACGGCCCTCCTTTCTCGCCTGGGGTTCCCAGTGCAAATATGAGAAAAGGAGGTGTAAAGAGAGTGGGCATTGTATGATCGTTTCAGGAATTAGGGCAGTAGGGGTGGGGAGGGGGGCCCTAATTCACACCCTCAACCCCATAGACTGGGGCCACTTGATGAATGGCTGCTAAAGTATTCTTCCAGAATTACCTTCTTCATCCTGTCACATGCATCCCCTAGCCTTTTAAAAAATTGTTTTTCATGGAAAATCCAAATTCCCATAGCCAGACCTTAAGAGTGCTCTGCTATATGGATTCCTCTTGTATTATTATCAATGCCATTGCTCTTATTTCCCTGCTTGGAACATCGGTTTGCTGTTATCTCCTATGTTCCTTAAAAAAGGTTCTCATTTTAGGGTCTTTGCACATACCAACCTGGAATGCACTTGCCTTTCATTTTCCCAAACCCCTGTATCATTAACTCCACACAACTTGAACATTTGCCCCTTAACATTTGGATGTTGATTTATTTTTCATTTACAAATATGCTGCTTTGTGAAATGTCTTATTTCAAGTTTTGCCCAGTTAAAGGAATTTTTGAAGTTAGGGATTGTGTCTTCTATTGCTTTTCTGTCCCACCAGAGCACCTAGCTTTCCTGCTGTTGACTTATCAATTCCCAGGTTCTTCGATAAGGAAAAAACTCTTAGCCACTGACCCTAAACAAGTCAAAGCAATGTTACCTGCCACTTCACTTAAAAGAAAATTTCCATTTATCTCCAGTGACCTTAACACTCTACTAACGATAATAATAAGACCATATATTTACACAGCACTTTAAATTTTTTTCAAAATCTATCAAATAAATTGAACCATTTAATCTCAACAATGCTGCAAAATAAATCATGAGTCAGGAGAGACTCCAGAGTTCATGTAGTCCAAATCTCTCATTTTCCAGATAAAGAAACTGAGGTCAGAGAAATTAAGTGAATTGCCCAGGAATATACGGGTAGTAAGTGAAAGAGTTGAGATTCAAACCTATAGTCTCTGACTCCAAATCCAATGTTCTTTCCACTGCCTCATACTGCCAGGGAAGCAACTTGATCAAGTTCACAATTAGGAAGAAGGTTCAGGGCTCTTGTCTTTCTCTCTCTCTCTCTCTCTCTCTCTCTCTCTCTCTCTCTCTCTCTCTCTCTCTCTTCTCTCTCTCTGTCTCTCTCTCTCTCTCTCTCTCTCTGTCTCTGTCTCTCTCTCTTTCTTTTTGTCTTTCTCTGACCTCTTTCTCTCTGACTTTCTCGTTCTCTCAGTGTGTCTCTCTGTCTTTCTTGCTGATCACATTGCTTCTCACTAAACAGTTTTTCATTCAAAAGTCATTGAGTACCTAATATGTCCATAAATATATACTATGGCTGGAATATGGTACCCAAACAAATTCTAAAATCACCAACAATTTTAAGTGCCTGCACTCTGCAGCCCGTCCACAGTAATCCTCACTCTGTGGTTTAATCATGGCCAAGTGATGACCTTGACAGTTACAAACAGCAGAAAAGAACCTGTGGCAAATCCTATTTGACTGCAAAACCCAGCAACAGCCTCTGTATCTGTTACCTGAACAGAAATGCTAGCTAGATTAAGAAAGCATCATCACCAGCAAATGGGCCACTAGATGCTGTGGAGGGGTTTTTGTCGTTTTTGTTTAGCTACAGGAACGCAAAAAGACTTTTACTAAGATGCAGAAGACTCGTGCTCTGCTTTAGTGAAGACAGAACCCGTAGCAATAAAAGCCTAGCTCCTCTCAAACCCTGAAGTTCATTGTTGGGAATAAAAAAAACCAGTACTTGGTTTCAAGAAGTTTACAGTCTAGAATGGTCCAGTGGAAAGAGCACAAGCTGTGGAGTCAGAGACTCTGGGTTAAAATCTCACCCCTCAGTTTC
The DNA here is from genome assembly GCF_003287225.1 of Phascolarctos cinereus. Classification (NCBI taxonomy): domain Eukaryota; kingdom Metazoa; phylum Chordata; class Mammalia; order Diprotodontia; family Phascolarctidae; genus Phascolarctos; species Phascolarctos cinereus. The sequence continues at coordinate 179,542,459 of NW_027555847.1, forward strand.
CTCATCTGTAAAATTCGGAGGTTGCAGATAGCGTCTGAATTCCCTTTGGGGTCTAGATCTATTATCCTAATAGAGGTGATTAAATAATTATAATAATAAATCCTAAATGGCCATGATGCAAGTTATAATATAAAAGTATATAGGAGATGTCTTAACAAAGAGTGGTGGGAGAGATTTAAGAAGACAAATCTCATTTACAGCTGGGAAAATCAAAGAAGGCTTCATGAAGAAAGGGACACCTAAACCAGGCTTCAAAGGAAGAGGGGAAGCCTTATGACACAGAAGAAATTTTTGGCATTATTGCTTGAATCAGAGAATCTTGGTTCAGATCGAAATCTGGTATTTACTGTAGATGTGACCTTGTCACTTTAATTCACTATCTCATTTTCTTCATCTGTGCAATGAAGGAGTTGGACTAAAGGACCTCGGAGGTCTCTTCTGGCTCTACATCTATAATCTTATGAAGATTTCTCAAAAGGGAAGAGATTAAGAGTCAGGAACAAACTTCTTATAGAAGTTTGTTTTTTTGGAACAGCATATGCAAAGACATGATCCTATAAGGAGGCTTTTTTGGTTGTTGTTGGTTTTTTTGAGACAATCTGGGTTAAGTGACTTGCCCAGGGTCACAAAGATAGTATCTGAGATCATATTTGAACTCAAGTCCTCCTGACCCCAGGGCCAGTGCTCTGTCCACTTCACCATCTGGCTGCCCATTTATTTTTCAAAAGGGCAAAGATTAGAGGTCAGGGACAACCTTATGAAGACATGAAGGTGGGTTTGAGTGAGGCAAGACCAGAAGCGGTAAACTGTCTAGTTTGACTGGAACCTAGAGTGTATGAAGGGAGAATGATGCACAATAAATGCGGAAAGGTAGATTTTGGAGTGGGAAAGGCTAGATTAATGGGGTTTGTGTATTTTTCAGTAAGCAATGAGGAGGAACATATAATTCTGGAAGCACTATGAAAGATAGAATGAAGATGGAGAGAGGCTAGAGGCAGGGAGGCCAGTTAAGGGACTGTTACAATAGTCCAAGAGATAGGTAATGAGGACCTGAACTAGGATGGTAGCATGGGAATGTGAAGTGGGAGACAGATGGGAGAGATACTACAGAACCAGAATCAGCGAGACTTAGCAGCTGTTTGGATGGGGAGAGGGTAGGGGTTGGGTTGACAGAGAGGGAAGAACCAAAGATAACTCATAGGTTTCATTGATATAGGGAACTCCCTCTGTCGATGCAGGTTGGCAAATACTTGCAATTTATCATCTTGGAGAATTACCTGACAGATTATGACTTATCCAGGGTATCACAGATGGTAAATGTCAGAAGTGGGGCTTAAACTCAGTTATTCCTGACTCCAAGGCCAGATATTTATCCACTAGGTCACACCACCTCTCATTGCACATGGTGGGTTTTTTAAGAAGTGTTTGTTGACAAAAAAAGGGGGGAGAGGGGCAACTAGATGGATAGAGTGCAGGACCTGGAGTCATGAGGACCTGAACTCAAATCTGGCCTCAGACACTTATTAGCTGTGTGGCCCTGGCAAGTCACTTAACCCCAATTGCTGCCCCCTCCAAAAAAAGTGTTTATTGAATGAGTGAATTAATGAATGAATTTCTCAAATCCCTCTGCTCTGGATAGAGCTTTCTTAATTTTTTCTTTGTATCTGGAGATAAAGTCTTTCTCCTATCCAGTATCAGTCCTATATTTATATTTTATTTAGGTACACAATTCAAGTTACTAAGAGAATTGAGGGGTTCAAACCCACATAAGTAAAAGCACATATACTCTCACATCATCCAGCTTGACACAAGTTTACAGTATTGAATGGCTCCTTCCAAATGGGTCTTATCATCATTCCTTCTTTAGTTTAACCCTAAAACCTTTTCTCCTCAGCCCCAACCCTTCCAGTTAGAATTCTTCTTCATAGTAGTTCACACTGACCCCGCCCCTCACTTTCAGTCCAAGGTCAGGCCATCTCCGCTAGCCCCCTTTTGGTCCCTGTAAGAATACAGTTCTTTCCTGTTGGGAACCCCAGTCCACCCCCGTTTGGCTTCTGGTCAAAAATTCTGCCTGCACAGCGAGTTCCCTCAACCAGCTCAGATCGTGTTCCTCTGGCTTCATCTCCTAAGAATCCTGTTTTCTCTTATCTCTTCTCTCTAGCCCTTTTCTGAATGTTCTTGAAGGCTGTTCCGCAGCCTTTCCATTCCAAAGCAACTCATGTTGTTCTCTCTATCAGCTCTTTCTTGTTGTTATTGTTGTTGGAAACATTGTTTTCTTTAAAAAAAAAAAGCGCACCTTCCTAATTCCCCACAACTAGACTCTCTTATTTCATACCATTAAGATATAAGGAGGTTTTATTCCTCTATGTACACTTAGGGTTCACATACCTTTTCAGGGGTTCTCCATATAGTTTTGTGCTAATGCCAATATCCACTTACTAAGGAGAGCTCTTCCCACCCCCATTTTCTTCTAAGACATTTAAAGTCCTCAAACTCAACATGTCCAAAAATGAACCATTGTCTTTCTCCCCAAACTCTCTTCTTTTCCTAACTTCTGCTTTGTTATAAGAGACTTTTCACAGAGTTGGGGGAATCTGTACATTTTTGTAATGTTAAATCAATAAAGCAACCAAAAAAATCTACTTCTTTGGCACCACTTCTTAAAAACCCACCATGTGCAATGAGAGGCAGTGTTGCCTACTGGATAAATAGCTGGCCTTAGAGTCAGGAATAACTGAATTTAAGCCTCACCTCCGACATTTACCATCTGTGTTGCCCTGGATAAGTCATAATATATCCAGTAATTCTCTAAGATGATACCAACCTGCATTGATAGAAGGAGTTCCCTATATCAATGAAATCAGTTCTAGTCCCTTTCCCTATGTGCAATGCATTGACCAAAGTATGAAATAAAACCCAACCTCTATACTCAAAGGACTTTTAGTCTAGTAGGAATGATGAGATTGGCATGCAAATAAATAAAACTATTTAGAATATGACTATCTACACGACCTTGGGAAAATCACTTAACTCCTCTGGGCTTCTGTAACACTAGGGAGTTGCACTAGCTGACCCACCTTCCAGATTTAAATCTATGTTCCTATAATCAAGGATGAGAAATAGGAGTGTTGCAGATGAGACGAGGAAAAGAATGCTTTTCAACTAGGAGAAGCAGAGACGGGAAGAGCTAGCATTAAAATTAGCCTTACAAGTGGGAATGGAATATGGGAACATAGAAATGGAGCACGGATGGAGATTCCAAGCTCAGCAATGGTACAGAGGTGATTAATAAGTGTTTGTGTAACATTCCCATGCCTGTCTTTCTGTAAATCCATAACAGGAATGACTCAATTTGAAAGAGGTCTTGCTCCACTTAATACAGGATCAGAATATAATAAGATTTAGAACTGGAAAAGATTTAGTAATCATCTACTCTAGGGGTTCAAAAATTTTTTGGTACCATAGAAACTTCTGGCAGTCTGGTGAAGCCCGTGGACCCCTACCCAGAATGCATAAAATAAAATTTAAAAGCATAAGATTACAAAGGAAACCAATTATATTGAAACATAGGTTGATATATAAATTTTAATTTATCATATTTTATTAATTGTTAATATTTTAATTATTAATTTAAAATAATTATTAATATATCAATTTTTTAAAAAATAAGTTCTCAGTCCTCAGGTTACTCTAACCCTAAACCTGATCTAATCCAACATAACAAAATTAAGCTATAGAGGTGAAGTAACTTTCTCAAAGACACAGCTATAAAGGCAAGACTTAAAATGAAGACCTCTAACTCCGAACAGTGTTCTTTCCAGTATCTCAAGGATACCAATGTAGTCATCCAGGTTTTCCATCTGTTGTCTATCATTCTCTATATTCATACATTTCTCTGATATTTTCTCTTTCTTGGAGTCTGGTTATCTGGTTATACTTTTCAAAATAAATGGTATAGACATATCTATACATATATGTGAATATATAATAACAAATAATAATAATAATTAACAGATCATAGATGGAGGAAATCATTAAAGGATGAAGTGTCAGGGGAAGGATTTGGAAATGAAATAGGCCCAGAAGACTTGATAAATAAAATTCAAATAGGCAGAGAGGAACAGAAGAAAATCCTACATTGGGGAACAGTGTGGACAAAATCTTGGAGTCAGGAATGTAGGGAGCTTACATTATAATGAAGGATACAACAAGTACATGTAAAATATATACATCATAAATATCAAGTAAATAAATACAAATATATACAAAGTAGTTAAATACAAGGTAGTTTCTGAGGGTGGGTACTTATTGTTAATATTGTTGTTTGTCCTTTGTTCTTGAAGAAGACGGGACATCAGGGGAGGTGATCCCATGTGCAAGTGAATTGGATTTAAGTGAGGGAGGGCTGTTCAAGACCTTAGCTTAAAAAGGCCAAGGTCTCCCACTGCATCCAGCTCATCTCCAGGGAGGAGGGTACTAGTGCTTAGGGGGATCAGGAAAGGCTACATGCAGAAGATGGTACCCTAATTTTGAAAGAGGAGAGAGACTCTATGAAGTACAAGTGAGGAAGAGCAACCATTCCAAGGGCATAGAAGTGGAATATGGAGTTTAATGAATGAAGAGAATGCCAGCTTACCTTGGTCAAAGAATACGGGAGGAGGAGAAATGTCCAATAAAGCTGGAAAGATAGATTACAGCCAGGTTGCATCTTTTTTTAAAAGCTAAACAGAGGGGCAGTTAGGTCTTGCAGTGGATAGAGCACCAGCCTTGGAGTCAGGAAGACCTGAGTTCAAATTTGGTCTCAGACAGTTATTAGCCGTGTGATCCTGGGCAAGTCACTTAACCCAGTTTGTCTCCAAAAAAAGGCTAAACTGGGCAGTTTATATTTGATCCTGAAGGCAGTAGGAAGCCATTGGAGTTGGGGGATCATGTGGTTATATGTTGAATATATGTGGTTATGTATTGAATGCATTGGAATGGTGAAAATCCTGAGGCAAAGAGACCAATTATGAGACTATTGCAATAATCTAGGGGAAAGGTATGAAAGGTATTCTGAGTAGAGAAAGGGAGTCAGATGGAAGACATGGTGTAAGGGTAGAAATTAGACTGCGTTCTAGGTCCTCCCAAGTTAGGTTTTGGTTAAAGTAATATTCCACTTATCTGGAGATCAATTGCTTTGAACTTTTATTTATTTATTTGTTTGTTTATTTTTGGTATGGAGAATAGAAGTGGAGATTTCAATGCTTATTTTTGTGGAAAATATTATAGTTATACCTATTACTAATAATCTGCTGATTCCTGAGAACAACCAAAATTTACCTGTAGTAAATGTGGCAACTAAATTAATTTTGTAACTTACAAAATTCTCTTTCATTTAGGGAAAATGTTTGAAAATTAAAGAGATATTTATATTTTATCCATGTCATATAGTTACTCAAATGCTTTCTTCCTTAATTGGGCCCTTTGGTGAAATTAGCATTATTATTATTATTACTTGTTTTATTGCATTTTTAAAAGAAAAAGAAAGAGTAATAGTAAATTCTAAACTAATTTTTAGGAGTTCAAAGATTAATTGGAAATAAAAAGCACATTTGACAGGGGTCTTACTATACCTTTTGTTCCATAGCTTCTTTCCAAAGGCATCGTTAATAAAAGAAAAAGGGAAATGTGAATAGGTCTTATGCTTATCAATGATACTGCTTGAAGGAATAACATTGTAGGTGAGTAAGGTAGCAGTCCATAATTTTTTCCATACATGTTCTACATGGTATAGAAAGACTTGGGAATAGTATAATGAATAGTTTGTGTCTGATTCAGAGCTATGAAAATTGAAACCTTAAATGGACACATATATCTGCTATTATGTATTTTCTACAAGGCTTTTTTCGTGTTTTAAAAGAAAGGCCTGTCAGATTTTCCTCTTTATTAGCTCTTGGAAAAAGCTTGGGAAGTAATAGATTAATTTAATTTGGGGTGAAGGAAATGTTAATTGTGCATCAGAATAAATTAGAGGGAGGGGCAGCTAGGTGGCGAATTGGGTAGAACACCGCCCTGGAGTCAGGAGGACCTGAGTTCAAATCCGGCCTCAGACACATAACACTTACTAGCTGTGTGACCCTGGGCAAGTCACTTAACCCCATTGCCTAGACAAAAATTAAAAAAATTTTTAATAAAACAACAAATTAGATGGAGCATAGTATGTGATGCCAGTGATTATATGCTTGCTTTTTCTTTCACTTCAACCTTATTAACTAAAATCATTATAAAATAATCTGCAACATGAAATGCCAAAAATATTTTAATTACTATTATTTATGTAGTATTATGATGCAAATTATTATAATGTAAATTATAAATTGATAATATACATAAGATGCTGGTAAGAGCCTATTGCTATGATTTAAAGCTCACCAAAAGGGCTGTCTGATCGAAAAAATGATTGATTGATTGATTGATTGACTGATTGATTGATTATAAACTCCTTGAGGACAGAAACTATATTTAGCCTCTATTTGTATACCCAGCTTTAGTAAAGTGTCTGGCACATAGTAAGCAGTTAATACATGTTTATTGATTGAACTAAGAGCTTATTGCCATTCCATTTGACAGAAGTCATAAATCTCAGTGTTGCTAGAATGGGGGGGGGGGAACAGGCACACCCAGATATTGGTTTTTTTAAATATAAATTTATTTATTTTTCGTTTTCAATATTTACTTCCACAGGATTTTGAGTTCCAAATTTTCACCCCATCTCACCCTCCCCCCACCCCATGATGGCATACATTCTGAATATCCCTTCCCCTAGTCTGTCCTGTCTTCTATCTCTCCCCCCTTCTCTTATCCCCTTCGCTTCTATTTTCCTGTAGAGCAAGATAGACTTCTTTACCCCATTTCTTGTATTTCTCATTTCCCAGTAGCATGTGAAAACATTTTTTTTAAACACATGTTTTTAAAACTTTAGGTTTCAAATCTTCTACCTTCCTCTCTCCCCACCCACCCTCATTGAAAAGGCAAGCAACTCAATATAGGTTGTACATGTGCAGTTATGCAAAACACTTCCATAGTAGACATGTTGTGAAAAACTAACTCTGTTTCCCTTAATCCTATCCTGCCCTCCCATTTATTCTATTCTTTCTTTTGACCCTGTCCCTCCTCAGAAGTATTTGCTTCTGATTACCCCTTTCCCAATCTGCCCTCCTCTCTATCATCCCCCTGCTCTCTTGTCCCCTTCTCCCCCTGTTTTCCTGTAGGGTAAGACAGATTTCCATACCCAATTGAATGTGTATGTTATTCCCTTCTTAAGCCAAATCCTATGAGAATAAGATTCCCATTCCCTCTCACCTTCCCCTTTCCCCTCCACTGTAAGAGCATTTTCTTTTCTGTTTTTTTTTGTGAGATAATTTACCCCATTCTACCTCTCCCTTTCTTCTTCTCCTAGTATAATCCTCTCTCATCCCTTAATTTTATTCTCCAGATATCACTTCTTCATCTTCAACTTACCCTGTGCCCTCTCTCTATATATCTTTCTATCTATCTATCTATCTATCTATCTATCTACCCATATATATAATTTTTCCCCTCCAACTACCCTAATACTGACAAAGGTCTCATGAGTTATAAATATCATCTTTCCATGCAGGAATGTAAACAGTTCAACTTAATAAGTCCCTTATGATTTCTCTTTCCTGTTTACCTCTTCATGTTCCACTTGAGTCTTGTATTTGAAAGTCAAATTTTCTATTCAGCTCTGGTCTTTTCATCAAGAATGCTTGAAAGTCCTCTATTTCACTGAATGACCATTTTTCCCCTGAAGGATTATACTCAGTTTTGCTGGGTAGGTGATTCTTGGTTGTAATCCTATCTCCTTTGCCCTCTGGAATATTATATTCCATGCCCTGCAGTCCTTTAATGTAGAAGCTGCTAAATCTTGTGTTATCCTGATTGTGTTTCCACAGTACTTGAATTGTTTCTTTCTGGCAGCTCATAATATTTTCTCCTTGACCTGGGAACTCTGGAGTTTGGCTACAATATTCCTAGGAGTTTTCCTTGGGGATCTCTTTCAGGAGGAGATCTGTGGATTCTTTCAATTTCTATTTTGCCCTCTGGTTCTACTATATCAGGGCAGTTTTCCTTGATAATTTCTTGAAAGATGATGTCTAGGCTCTTTTTTTGATCATGGCTTTCAGATAGTCCAATAATTTTTAAATTCTCTCTCCTGGATCTATTTTCCAGGTCAGTTGTTTTTCCAATGAGATATTTCACATTGTTTTCTAATTTTTCATTCTTTTGGATTTGTTTTACAGTGTCTTGATTTCTCATAAAGTCACTAGCTTCCAATTGCTCTATTCTAATTTTTAAGGAAGTATTTTCTTCAGTAATCTTTTGGACTTCCTTTTCCATTTGGCCAGTTTTGTTTTTTAGGGCATTCTTCTCATTGGCTTTTTGGATCTCTTTTGCCGTTTGGGTTAGGCTATTTTTTAAGGTGTTATTTTCTTCAGTATTTTTTGACTTGTTTTTCATGATTTTCTTGCATCACTCATTTCTCTTCCCAGTTTTTCCTCTACTTCTCTTACTTGCTTCTCAAAATCCCTTTTGAGCTCTTCCAAGGCCTGGGACTGATTCATATTTTTCTTGGAGGCTTTGGATGTAGGAGCTTTGACTTTGTTGTCTTCTTCTGGTTGTATATTTTGATCTTCTTTGTCACCAAAGTAAGATAATATAGTCTGACTCTTTTTGCACTGCTTGCTCATGATCCTGGCCAATTACTTGAGTTTTAAACTCTTTGTTAAGGTAAGAGTCTGCTTCCAATGTGGAGAATGTACTGTCCCAAGCTTCGGGGGTTTGTACAGCTGTTTTCAGAGATGCTTGTAGGGACCTGTAAATTTTCAGTTCTTCCAAGGTGGTATGATAAGGGGTGAGGTGTTTACTCCTTTCCTGGCCTGTGCTCTGGTCTGTTAGTGACCACAAGTACTCCTTTCTGTCCTGTAACTGTGAGGAGGGTTTTCTCCTCACAGCCACTACAAGCTCCACCACGTCAGCGCTCCTCCTCACCCCAGGACCACTGCCCAGAACTGTGACCAGATCCAAGCGCAGGCAAAGCAAGGGATTCCTGCCTCAGCACTGTCAAAGAGATCCCTGCAATCCCTCTCTGATCAGCCACTCAATTCCCCCTCAGTCTGTGGGCTGGAAGCTCAGGACACAGCCAACTGGCTCTGAGACCTAGCTCCTCTCTCACCGCAGAAACAGACTTTTCCCACTGACCTTCTAAGTTATCTTTGGCATTCATGGATTGAGGAGTCTGGAAAACGCCTCAGTCCTCTGAGGCCTGCTATAGGTTTGCTGTGGCCTGCAGACCCACACCACACTGCGCTCCGCTCACAGGCCGGTTCAATATACCCTTCTGATCAATCATCCAGGTTATCTTGGGCTGGAAATTTGTTTCACTCTGTCTTTTTGTGGGTTCTGCTGCTTTAGAATTTGTTTAGAGCCATTTTTTATGGGAATTTGGAGGGGTTTAGGGGAGAGCTCAAGCAAGTCACTGCTTTCACTCTGCCATTTTGGCTCCAGCCCCCCAGATATTGTTTTTTCTTACATGTACAATACAGTCTGCCTGGACGCAATCGTTTTGTACAGAGCAGTCTACCAGTTTTTTTTTTAAATAATAAAAATGACACTTAGAAATTAAGCCTTAAAGAAGTAATTATGATAAAGATTATCATCATTGACTGGACTCTAGGTCACTCTTCTAACTTTCTACATACCTTTAGAACCTGCCTACTAACATCTTTAGGGATATCAGTATTTTTATAGTTGACCCCTCTAATACTCTGATCACATAGCTCATCAGCCCCAGTGGCTTCTTTTTCTACTTCATTTCAACCACACTTTGGCACAGCCTTGACCCGTATCACCTCTAAGCTATAGAGGGCTACACACTATAGTGGACATCAAGCTGAGTTTGGAGTTAGAGGTCCTATGTATTTGAAACCTGGCCCTACTCCCCTTATTAATTCCCTGTGTGACTTTGGATGAGTCATTCCACCTCTGTTGGTTTCACCTTGGACAAGGTTATTGTATTAGACCTTATGGTTAACTGTTTTTCTTTGTTATAAGTAAGGATTCAACTTTTTTTTGAGAGGGGTAGGAAGTATTTCCCAAAAGGACAATGATTTAAAGACAAAATCCATTCGATAAATTTTATTTTTAAAAATTAGAGTATTTAAGTGAAGTGAGCAAAGCTAGAACATTAATAACAGCGATATTATAATGATAATCAAGAGACTTAGCTACTCTGATCAATACTATACAGTGATCCCCAGCAATTCAAGGGACTCATAATGAAAATGCTGTCCATCTCCAAAGAGAGAACTGATGTACTCTGAATGCAGATTTAAGAGTATTTTTTCTTTATTTATTTTTCTTGCTTTCCCCCTCCCACAACATGGCTTATATGGAAATGTTTTGCATGACTTCATATTTATATTGGTTGTCTTATTTCTTGCCTTCTCAATGGGTAGGAGAGAGGTAGAGGCAGGGAGAAAATTTAGAACTGAAAAGAAAAAAAAAAGAAAGAGAGGGTATTTGATCTATTGGACTCCAGAGCATTCTTCTTTCTAAATGCCCTTAGAATGACTACCAATGACTGCCCAGGTCCTTTCCAACTTATTTTAAATCCGTGATTCTCATAGATAGGTCTAGAGTAGGCCACATCCTACATATAACTATTGAGATCCTGTGATCTTCAGTTTTGAATTTTCACTCGCCAATTACCACCTATCCTACCTATTTTATATTTTCTTACACTAAAACTCCTCAGAATCACAGAATCTCAGATAGGAAGGGACCTTAGAAGCCATCTCTAGTGTAATCTGGCCCTAAGCAAGGCTTCTCTCTCCAACATATCTGAAAAGTGGTTTTCCAGCCTTTGCTTGGAGACTTCTGGTGAGGGAGAGCTCACTACCTTTATTCTGACCTCTAGTCATTTGAGGGTTGCTCTTTGCCTTCATTGTAGCCCGATCCCTCCCTATGCTTCCAAACCTTCTCACTCTTCTTTACTCTGTCACTTGAATGATTCTCTGGCCACAGGGGACAATGCTTCAAGAGACTTAGGAGGAGAGAACTGAATGCCTGAGCTAGTCCCCAGTACCTGTTCCCCTCACCCTGGGTTAATTAAGCAGGTAAAGCCGTCAAGTGTTGTCCTTTAACTGAATCCGAACTTCACAGAACAAATCCCCTTAATAAAAGGATTTGTTCTGTAAAACTTGGATTCAGTCAAAAGATCGTACCCAAGGATCTAGAGGGTCACATGTGGCCTCAAGGCTGCAGGTATCCCACCCCTGGACTTTAGCGTATTGACCATTGCCTTGAAAATAATAATACTAGCTAGCATTTATGTAGCACTTTAAAGTTTGCAAAATGCTTTATGTATGTTAACTTATTTGATCTTTATAACAGCTCTGTAACATAGATGTTATCAGTGTCTGTTTTCCAGATAAACAAACAGAGGAACTGAGAGATGATGAGGTGACTTGCTCACAGTCATACAACTGGTATCTGAGACAGGATTTGAACTCAGGTCTTCTTGACTCCAAATCCTGCACTGCACCACCTAGCTGTCGTATGTTAGAAATTGAAAAGAGAAAAAGGGGAGTCATTTGTACCCTAAAATTCTTCTATTAGGAGCACTGTTTTTAATTGTTGTCCAGTCATGTAAAATGAGCTGGAGAAGGAAATGCAAACCACTCCAGTATCTTTGTCAAGAAAAACCCAGATGGGGTCACAGTCAGATATAACTCATTTTACAGATGAGGAAACTGAGGCAAACAGGGTTAAATGACTTGCCCAGGGTCACCCAACTAGTAAGTGTCTGAGGCCAGATTTGAATTCAGGAAGATGAATCTTCCTGACTCCAGGCAGGGCACTCTATCCACTTCACCACCTAGCTGTCCCTACTGTTTTTTGTTTGTTTGTTTGTTTTTGGTGAGGCAATTGGGGTTAAGTGACTTGCCCAGAGTCACACAGCTAGTAAATATCATGTGTCTGAAGCCATGTTTGAACTCAGGCCCTCCTTGCACTAGGGCTGGTGCTCTATCCGCTGCCCCACCCAGCTTCCCCTGTCCCTACTGTTCTTAATAGACATGTTTTAAAAAATGGTAGCAAAAATTTTAAAGAAAGAATTTCAGTTGATGCCACTTCACCACCAGTTACTCTTTTGTGCAGCTCCTTATAATCTGTCTTCCATCACCATCATGTTACTGAAACTGCCTTCACAAAGCTTGAGGGATTTTTTTTTTCATCTTCATCCTCCTTAACATCTCCTAAGCATTTGATACCACTGACCATCACATGCTTTTGGACATTGTCTCTTTCCTTAGCTTCTAGAGCATCGCTCTCTTGTGTTTCTTCCAGCTCTCTGACCAATCCTCTCTCCACTTCCCTAGACCCTCATTCTCTTCCCAGTCTGAGTCCATAGCTATATTGCCTTGTAGCTAGATTGGGAAGTAGAAGGATTAGCAAGCGTGCCTACTGGCACCAAAAAAAAAAAAATGCTGGTTACAGCTAATTCTTTTGTGGGAAACAATTCATCTTTAGGTACAGCCTGATGATCCTCCCTCCACATTGTTATCCTGACCTCGCTCTGCGCAAATATCTCGTTCCCTGTTCCATGCCAATCCCCACCCCCATCCCTGAAGTCTTTCAAAGGCTTATGAACTCCATCTTCCAAGGCTGTCTAAGATCCCTTCCAGCACTACATTTATGAACTCGTGACATATGCATAGGTCATTCTCATAGATTTTGTAGAGACGGGGAAGTGGGAGTATGTATCAGTGGTTATTGATTGTTTCTCTGACGTTGTTATTACTAAAATAATATTTGTAATTTTGGGCAAGTTTTGAATACCTTCCCATCTTTCGGATCTTTAGAGTTAATCCCTCAAAGCCCCAGAATTTCTGTCCCTTCCAACCCAGAGCTCCTCTGTGTATGCTTGGTCTAATCTTGAGTGGCTCTTCTTTTGGTTTCTGTTCACTTCCGTCGATGATTTGACTATGCTGAGAGGTAAGAATGAAAACAGGCACATCACCTTCTGCTGGTCACTGAGTGATGAATCCTTTGATCATGGGAACCAATTAAAGAAACAGGGGATAAGGACTGGACCTGTGGTTTTATTAGTAAGAGGAATTCCCAGATGAGGCAACTCCTCTACTAATACAAGTCAGCACTTGCTTTGCAATTTATAGTCTGAAAGAGTTGTTTGATTAATTCAGAAAACCATAAATTAACATTACCCAAGTTGTAGTGTATTTGTATTTATTTTATTTAATATTTCCCAATTACATTTTAAACTGGTTCTGTCATTCACTCTGGAATTTGGGAGGAAAATAAAGGAAATGATAATGTCAGTTTCTTCATCTGTTAGAAAAGAGGGAGGGAGGAAAGAAAGAACAAAGGGAGGAAAGAAGGAACAAAGGGAGGAAGGGAAGGAGGGAGGGAGAAAGGAAGGAAAGAAGGAAGGAAGAGGCATTTATTAAATAGTGCTTATTATGTGCCAGGCAATGCGCTATGCCTCTTTCAACATAGCCTAAAATAACATTGGCTTATTGTTCTTATGAGTTATATTGAACCTGCTATACACTAAAAACCCTAGATATAGTCCACAAATATTTCTATCTCTCCATGTCTTCTCTATCGTGTTTTGCTAAATTGATTTTAAATCCACAAAAACTTTACATTTATCTCTATTAAATTTCATCTTGTTAGATTTATCCCAATTTTCTAACCTGTTTAGATTTTTCAAAACCTGATTCTGCCATTCATTATTTTAACTATTCCTCTAAGATTTGTGTCATCTGAAATTTTAGTAAGGATGCTATCTATGTTTTTACCCAAAATTTTTAAAATGCCAAACAGCCCAGAACCAAGTTCCCCAGATCCCTAGGGAATTCTATACTGACCCATGAATGAGGCAGCTAGATGGCCCAGTGCATAGAGATTTGGGACTGGAGTCAGGATCAAATCCAGCCTCAGACACCTACTAGCTGTGTGACTTTGGGGCAAATCACTTAGCCCCTGTTTGCCTCAGTTTCCTGAAATGTAAATGAGAATAATAATACCTATCTCAAAAGGTTTGTTGTGAAACTCATATGGCATATTACTTGTAAATCCCTGAGCATAGTGCCTGGAAGATAGTAGGTGCTATCTAGATGCTAGGGCAGCTAAGTGGCACAGTGGATAAAGTGCTGGGCCTGAAGTCAGGAAGAGTCATCTTCCTAAGTCCAAACCTGGCCTCAGACACTTACTGACTGTATGACCTGGGGCAAGTCACTTAACCCTATTTGCCTCAGTTCCTCATCTGCAAAATGAGCTGGAGAAGGAAATAACAAACCACTCCAATATCTTTGCCAAGAAAACCCCAAATGGGGTCACTAAGAGTTGGACATAACTGAAAAACAACAGAACAACAACATGTAAATGTTAGCTATTATTGTTATTATGAAATTCAAAACTGACCTCAAATACTTCCTATTTGAACCTTGGGCAAGTTACTTGACCTTTATCTGCCTCAGTTTCCTCATCTGCAAAATGCAGATAATAATAGCACCTACCTCCCAGGGTTGTTGTGAGGCTTGGGTGAGAAAATATTTGTAAAGCACATTGCAAACCTTAAGGCACAAAAATGCTAGTTGTTATTATGAATGGTTACTTTTTGTGTTCAGTTTTTTAGCTAAACTAATTGTACAATAATCTTGCTCTTCTCTCTCCATCTTGTCCACAAGCAGAGAATGACAGACTGTTAAATGCTTTGCTAAATCCAAGTTAACTCTATTTAAAGCATTCTCCTTATCTACTAATCTTGCAACCCTGGGAGGAAGGAAGGAAGGAAGGAAGGAAGGAAGGAAGGAAGGAAGGAAGGAAGGAAGGAAGGAAGGAAGGAAGGAAGGAAGGAAGGAAGGAAGGAAGGAAGGAGGGAGGAAAGGAAGAAAGAAAGAAAGAAAGAAAGAAAGAAAGAAAGAAAGAAAGAAAGAAAGAAAGAAAGAAAGAAAGAAAGAAAGAAAGAAAGAAAGGTTGTACTTGATAAAGTCAAGCATAGGTAGAAATGACCAGAATTTTTTTCTCATTCATGTATTTATTCCACAAGCAAAAATAAATTATACCTTAAAGCTATAGCATTTAATAAGAGTAAAGGAGAAGTGCTGGGAAGTAACTGTGCAATAGTCCAGTCCAAAGTGCAAAACTTTTATTAAATGCTGTTCTGTTCCCATGGTGGAATAAATACAGAATCTTCATCTCTGGAATATTTAAAGAGGTCAGAGATCAGGCATATAACTCTTTTGAAATTGTATGACAAAGTTATGAGTATATGGATAGTTAACAGAAAATAATTTCTATTAACAGCATGCTGCAAGGTGGAAAAATTCCCCAAATTAACAGTTAATTAAATTCCCAGTGAAATTCTGGTGTCAGAAAGAACAGATTTTTGGCACCAGAAGTTAAAGGACTTCCTGTCACTGGTGCAGCTTCAACGGATAAATCCCCTCCTCCCTTAGCAAGCACGTCTGGTTACAGAAAAGCTTCCCCCACCTGCAGTCTCTCTCTCAGGGCCTCCGATAGGCACAACCAGAAATCCCTGGTGGCCTTATCCAGAAATTTTATAGGTAACACCATTCTACAATCTGACAAAGATGTTTGTGTCTTCCAATCTATCCATTTGCAAAGCTGATTATTCCATTTTAGCATCCTTTAACGTTCTGAAGTAAATAGTAGTATTTTTCAAAGGATGTGACAAAATAACTGCACTAAATGGAAAACTGTTTGTTTTGTGAGTGCCTTGCCTTGATTTACAAAATAATAGCTCATGAACATGAAGTAATTTTCAATTAACTACCCTAGGCATTTGCAGAAAATGCAAAACCAGCACTGAATGTTTCACTACTAGAAAAGTGCCCTGTACCAACTACTTCAAGTCATCACGTACTTTAGCATGGGAAGATGTTGTACATTTGCACTAGGAGGCTGAATATCTTGCCCTGCTGATGATCTTCTCTCCTCCAGATCTCCTCGCGTCCCATTTTCCACAAGAAGGGAGTGGAGGGCGTAGGGGGAGCTGTTCCTGTGGAATTATTTGATCACAGCGTGTGCCTACAAGTTCTGGTCGGAATGTGCTCTACATTCTCCCTGTGAACAAGGAAAGCGCACCAGCTCCTTGGCTAAATAGATGTTGCTGTCATTGAGTCATTTCAGTCATGTCTGACTCTTCATGACCCCATTTGGGGTTTTCACAAAGATACTGGAGTGGTTTGCCATTTCCCTCTCCAGCTCATGAGGAAACAGGCAAACAGGGTTAAGCGACTTGCCCAGGGTTACACAGCTAGTAAAAGCTACTTAATACTTATAGCTCAGAGCCAAGTTATTTGTTGGAAAGGTTTTGTATAGTACCTGTTGCCCATCAGATCACATCCTCCTAGCTGATAGATAGGATACTATCCCTAGATTCAAGTTAAAAAGACTTTTCTTTCAAAAAGTAAAATCAAAAATTACTGGTAGTTTATATTGTATAACCTTTCATGTACATATATGTCATTGTAGTTCTAAGGTTGAATAAGGGCAGCTAAGTGGCTCAGTGGATAGAGTGCCAGGCCTGGAGTCAAGAAGATTAATTTTCCTAAGTTCAAATCTGGCCTCAGACTAGTTGTGTGACCCTGGGCAAATCACTTCACCCTGTGTGCCTCAGTTTCCTCTTCTGTAAAATGAGCTGGAGAAGGAATGCAAACCACTCCAGTATCTTTGTTAAGAAAAACCCAAATGGGGTCACAGTCAGACATAATTGAAAAACTGAATGAAAGTCTTAGATAGCTTAAAATCCTATGTATTAATTATCTCATCTTCACATCCTTGAAAGGAGTAGAAATGCAATGTATTATTGGAGAGACTATGGGACGTGGAGACAGGAATTTAAGGCTTAGATTCTATACTAGTTGTGTGACTTTATTTTTTTTCCAAGTGCTTATATTTCTTTTTTTATTAATTTATTTTGATTTATCAACAATCACTTCCATAAGCTTTTGTTTTAAATTTTTCTTCCCCTCCCTCCCACCTCCCTCCCCAAGACAGCCCACAATCTGATGTAGGCTATACATATACATTCCTATTAAGCATATTTTCACATTAGTAATGTTGTAAATAAGAATTAGAACCAACAGGAGGAACCACCAGAAAGAGGAAACAAAACACAACAGAAGAAAAAAAATAGCAAATAGCATGCTTCAATCTGCATTCAAACTCCATAGTTCTTTCTCTAGATGTGGGTAGCATTTTCTATCATGAGGCCTATCCTTGCATTGCTGAGAAGGGCTAAGTCTATTAATATTAGTCATCACACAACATGGCTGTTACTGTGTACAACTTTCTTCTGGTTCTGCTCACTTCACTCTAGTTGTATGACTTTAGACAAGCCACATTTAACCCTTTTTGAGCCTCACTTTCCTTATCTGCAAAAAAAAAAATGCGAAAGTTCTTACAATGTCTACTTTATCGGATCATTCACAGGATCATAATTATAGAGCTGGAAGAAACCTTAGAGACCATGTAGTCCAATCCTTTCATTTTACAAATGAGGTAATTGAGTGACAGACAAGTTAAGTGACTTGACCAAGGTCACACACATAGTAAGTAGCAGAGCTAAGATTCAAACCCAGGTTCTCTAATTCAGATCCAGCACTCTTTTCATTTTGCTTTGTGTATTGTAAAGTGTGACATAAATGTGAGTTGTTACTATCAGCTATGTCCGTTAGACTGTATGCTCCTTGAGGGCAGGGCGTGCTTTTTGACTTTCTTGATATTCTTATCACTTAGCACAGTGATTGACATATGGTAAACTGTTATTAAAGGCTTATTGACTTACTGATGGCCAAATGGCATAAAGAAAATGCAGGTAACATAAAATAAAGTACATGGTAAACCTCATAGTTACATAAATTTAAGCTATTATTAAGAGAAATAGCAAGATAAGGGCTAATGAAATGAACATTGGACTTGGAGTCAGAAGATCTGAGGGGAAATCGTAGTAGCCAATTCCCTACATTATTTTGTAGACTGTCTGGTGGTAAACCTATATAGACCTGCATAGACTTTCCTTCTGATTTGGCAAAGGCATGACTGCTTAACCAAATGATTTTATTGACAAGATTGTTGGCTAGGGCAGTGATTCTCAGAGTGGGGTACGTGGACCACCAGTGGCCTTGGGAGGGTAGGGAGAGCTAGTCCTGATAAACTGGGCTAAAGTACACGACACATTGAAATCAATGTGTTTAATTTTTGAGTATATTTTACATTAAGATTTGGGGCAGTGAGGCAACAAGGTGGTGCAATGGATAGAGCACTGGCCCTGGAGTCAGAAGGACCTGAGTTCAAATCCAGATTCAGTCATTTGACACTTACTAGCTGTGTGGCCCTGGGCAAGTCACTTAACCCCAATTGCCTCACCAAAAAAAAAATTGTGTGGTATTGGTACTGGGGCAACTAGGTGGTGCAATGGATAGAGCACTGGCTCTGGAGTCAGAAGGGACTGAGTTCAAATGCAGACTCAGACACTTGCTGTGTGACCCTGGGCAAGTCACCTAACCCCATTGCCTAGCCAAAAAAAAAAAAAAGATTTGGGGCAGTAGATAGAGTGCTAGGCCTGGAGTCAGGATGACTTGAGTTCAAATGTAGCCTCACACACTGAATAGCTGTGTGATCCTCACATGGCTGACTTTCCCTAAATTGTAAAATGGGAATACTAACAGCACCAACCTCACAGGGTTGTTACCAAGATCAAACGAGATATTTGTAAAGCACTTAGCTCAGTGCCTGGTATGTAAGGTGCTATATAAAGGCTTATTCTTTCCCCTTACAAATTAACAATATCTGAAATAATAGCCTTTCTAATTGTTATTTGTCCAGTCCTGAACTCTGCAAAACTGTTGGTTTGTTTTGGAGGAGTTTTTTGGCTATCAAAAGAGGTGAAAAACGAATACTTTTTTAGACTTTTTGCTCTGCTGTCATGGTTCTTAGAGAAGTAAAAAATTATAAACCACTGAACTAAGGCAGCCCAGAAGTACTGCATTTCTCTAGGGGAGCTAACGAGAATGAAATCTCACTCCCAGCAAAAATGAAGGGCAAGAATAATTTTGTAGTGACCTGCATAGAATATAGGATGTTAATATTTCTGTCACAGCCAAGTGACTGTTTATCTTTGCTCAAATTGCTGGCTGAAAGAAAAAGTAAAAGGGGTCAAGGAACTCTACTTATCAAAAGAATTAAATGTTCCTTTATAAAACAGAAGGAAGGCTCAATGTGAAAACAAAGGAAAAAAAAGAGAACTGAAAAAGCATAGGAGAATCCTGACTTGTGTCAGGAGATGGAAGAGTGGAAGGAATGTAACAAAAGCACAGGGACAAAGGATCACTAAAAACTTGGTGGACACATAAAAGGTTGTTCCCAAAGAAGAGGAGCTGGAAACTGACGAGGAAGTATCTGCTTTTACTGCAAGGAATATTGTGGGAGATCTAGAGATGCTTTCAGGGGTGAATTCATACAGGAAGGGTCCGAAGAAGAAGAGACAAATGGTCAGTGAGGGTCTTTCTGGTTGCTTTGAGGTGCTGGGTGTGGAAAGGCAAAATTGAACTTATATCTACTTTCTCTCTCAGCCTTCTTGCCAGAAGCCCCTTCCATTCTTTACTACATAGAAGTAAAGTGTCCCCCTAACACCCCACCCTCATAACTCAAGCATGTGAAGACTTCCCCTGACAGGACTGAGTTCCCCTGCTGAGGGGTGCTAAGGCAGCTATGTATGGATCTGAAAACAAGAGTTGAGAGGTCTGATGTCTTAATGAGGCATACACCCAAGAAGTGTGAAAGAAATTCCTAGAACTTACCAAACTAGATGACGACCACCCAATTCTGGTCATTTGTGTGAGCACAAATGATATGACCTAAAGAAACTTAGCTGCCTAAGTATAAAGATTAAGCAGTCGTAGGTAAAAAATTTAAGACCAATGGATTAGAGATAGGATTTTGTCGCTGATGCCAAATGTCAGCAAAGGGCTTCAGAAGAAAGGAGTAGATTTTTTGGTTGTTTTACCAATTTGTTTTCTTTTAATGTTACAAAAATTTACAGATTTCCTCAACTCTATGAAAGATCTCTTATTACAAAGTAAAATAATTAAGTAAAACCAATAAGATAGTGATCTCATCTGAACGTGCTTGCAAAATTCCATATCTGTAGCACCCTTATCTCTCTCTATTTAAAAAAAAAATTAACTAAAATCTATTTTCTGTCCCTCCAACCTGCACCCTATTGAACAAAAAATAGAGCCTATCATCAGCTCATTACCCTTAGCTAGGCATGTTCACGAGTTGAGACACTGGCCCCCTTCTCTGCACTCCATGCAGAGTAGTCTGTAATTGCCATTTAACATCTCCCCAGTAATCCAATTGGTGTTTCCTTTTCTTTAATAGGAGTAGATCTATGAATCCTTCTTAGCTCCGTGAGAAAGGATAGCCATGGATGGGAAGGGGCTCAGAAATACTAGGACTACTTTAATACTGTTGTTGTTCGTTCTTCATTTTGAAGAGGACCAGTGACATCACAGAGTGATGTCTTGACTTGCACATGAATTGGATTTAAGTGAGGCAGAGTTGCACAAAGTTGTCAGTCTAGCTCTTTCTTCTATAGTCATGGAAGACCAATGGCAAGACAAGAGTTAGGATGACTGGTGCTGGCTAGGGACGCAGTGGATGACCCTGGCATCTTTGATGTCTGACCAAGTTCTAATCATTCCATAGCACCCGTTTCAGCTGCCTTCAACAACAAATTATTTTCATCCTT
Source organism: Phascolarctos cinereus (assembly GCF_003287225.1). NCBI lineage: Eukaryota > Metazoa > Chordata > Mammalia > Diprotodontia > Phascolarctidae > Phascolarctos > Phascolarctos cinereus. Next base: position 179,563,325 of record NW_027555847.1, read on the forward strand.
CCATTCTGTCAGGGAAGTCTCACAAGCTTGAGTTATGAGGGTGTTAGGGGATGCCTTACTTCTATGTAGTAAAGAATGGAAGGGGCTTCTGGCAAAAAGGCTGAGAGAGAAAGTAGATATAAGTTCAATTTGCCTTTCCAAGCCCAGCACCTCAAAGCCAGTAGAAAGACATCAAATAAACTAAAGGGAGCAAAAGAACACCATGAATTGAAAAAGTGGTAAAGAGGGAAGACTTTCTTGCATAAGAGGCATTAGTGTCTAGTGATGTCTAAGCTCACCCTACCCCCTCCATCATCTCAAAGTAGCAATAAATGTGCCAAATAGAGTAAAAGAATAATATCAAAAAACAAAGAGGATATAGGAAAGGCTTTGGAATAGTTAGTGACATCACATAAATACCATCAGAGGGGCAGAGAAAGAGAAAAACTGACCACACAATAAAAAGAGAGTCAATACAACAAATCAGTACTATGGGATGAAGGAAATCCACTCAAAAATCTGTGGTAAAGGGGAAAATACTACAATAAATTCACTAAGACTTCCAAAAATGGAGCAGCAGCAACAACATTGAGAATGATTCAAGACAGCAATAAAAAAATTAAAAGTAGAAATAAGGAAAAGGATCAGTCAGAAATAGAGCTTTCAAAGACAAAATCAGCAAGAGAAAAGAATAAGTAATGTACAGAAAATGGCGGAGAAACTCCCCTAAACAAGAGCTCTTCAAATAAAGAGAATGGCAGATTTGGGACTCAAAAAATAAAAAAAAGTCCAAGAAAAACTGATTAAACAAAACCAGAAGATCGTAAGATTAACATATATATATAATATCAATGATATTTACATCAAATTAATATAGTAATGATATATTGCTATATTTATGTAGTATAACATCTCATATATAATCTTTCCAAGCCATAAAAATTGAACTTTAAAATATTATATAAAGAGAAAATAACCCTAGATCTTTCAGAAAAATATAAGGAAATAAAAATCTGAATATCATGCTTCAGGAATGTAATATAGGAAAACTCCACAGAAGTATTGAAAACGCAGGACAAAGTGTAGAAACTCCAAGTTTAATTTAATCAAAAAACAATGTGATCAAATTATGGAATTTAGATTTCAAGTAAAAAATATTCCAGACAATCAAAAGAAAATCCTTCATTTAATAATGAAAACAAATTACAAATGCTCAACTTCTCCTTCTGTATGAGAAATAAAATAACACTACTTGGTCTATTTCCAAAGACAATTAGGGGAAAAAGAAAATAACTTATATGTTCTAAAGTGTTTATAGCAGCTCTCTTTGTGGTGGCAATGAACTGAAAATTGAAGGTATGCCCATCAATTGGGGAATGGCTGAACAAGTTGTGATATATGATTTTGATGCATACTTATGAAAAGGCTTACATGAAATAATTAAGAGCAAAATGAGCAGAGCCAAGAGAACATTGTATACAGTAACAGTAAACAATAAAAATAAAACATAAAAAATGAAAACAGCAAAAAACAAAACAGTATTGTTTTAAGAACGACTGAGCAAATAAGCTATTTTGACTATTATAAATACTGAAATTAACTATGAAGGACATGAAGAAAGACTATCTGCATTGAGAGAAAGAACTGATAAACAGAATGTATACAACAATTTTACAAATATGCCCATTTGTATCTAATGAAATATTGACTTTCAGGGAAAAAAAAGTTATTCCTTCAAAAGCAACTAGAGGCTAGTGAAGTATTTCATATGCCCATGTACCCACCAAATAAAAGTAAGATGAGAAAGGTAAATAAAGGGGCAGCTAGGTGGTGCAGTGGATAGAGCACCGGCCCTAGAGCAAGAAGACCGAGTTCAAATCTGGCCTAAGACACTTACTAGCTGTGTGATCCTGGGCAAGTCACTTAACCTCAATTGCACACACACAAAAAAAGTAAATAAGAACATCTGGTAAGAAAAAATATAATCAATGAATAAATTGCTTTTGTGGTTTGGGGGCTTCAGAACTAGGCAAATCAAGCTGAGAGATAGAATGAGTGGATCAAAAAGCTTACATAAAAATTACATTAGAGAGAAATATAATCATGAGATAGTATATACAAATTTATGGGATTTAGCTAAAGCACTCCTTGGGGAAAGTTTATCTCTCTAAGATATATTTTTTAAATAAAAAAAGATAGGGTTAATGAATTAGGTATGCAGTTTTAAAAATAACATTGACAAATGGAAAGCAACCAGAAAAGAAGAAATTTTTAAAATCAGAGAAGAAATCGATCAAATTAAAAATACAAAGACTTGATAAGCAAGGAAATTGATAAGCAAAGCAAAGAGCTGAGTTGTTTAAGACTAATAAAACTAACAGTATTAACTGATCAAAAAAGAGAGAACATAAAATCAAATTGCAAAATTTAAAAAAAAGTGAATTCACAAAAAATGCCAAGAATTTTTTTTAATTTCAGAAACTAGTATATATATACATATATATATATATATGTATATATATATGTATATATATGTATATATATATATGTATATATATATATATATATATATATATATATATATGTATATATATATATGTATATATGTGTGTGTGTGTGTATATATATGTAATCATGTCCAAGAAAAAATGAAAATTTAAAGCAAATGGATAATTATGTACAAAATATAGGGGTTGGGACTCAATCTGTGATTTAATTAGTATAAGGAATTCTTAGTTAAGGAAACTCCCTTTCCCAATTCAGGTGGCACCTTCTTTGAATCTTACTGTCTCAGTGAATTGTCTACAGCACCAAGGAGTTAAGTGTCTCATCCAGAGTCACACAGTCAATATGTGTCAGAGGTGAGACTGAAACCTAGGTGTTCCTGGCTTCAGTGCCAGTTCTCAGTCCACTACGCCATGATGTCTTTTCACAAATCTCACAAAATACAAAATACTCAAATGACAAAACAAGAAATAAAGATCTTAACTCAATGCTAAACAAAAAAATCAAGTAAATGATGAATTAACTATTGAAAGGGTGTGCAAAGGGGACTCTTGGTGTAAATGAATTATATAAAATGTCTTAAAACCGGATAGCCATGCTATAAAAATTCTTCTCAATAATTGAGATAGAAAGCATACTTTTTACCAAATATGGTGCTTTTAACTAAATCAGAGAAGGGTAAAAAAAAAAAGAGAGAATTATAGCCCAAGTGCACTCAAGAAAGAATATTTATGCCAAAATGTAAAATAAAATTTTAAAAAACAATAGCAATATACCCGCAAAATATTGATTATTATCAAGTTGGATTTATAGCGGGGATGATAAAATGGCTTGATATTTGAAAACATAATTAATTTTACAAATAACAATCCCTACATAATTATATCAATAAAACCTGAAAAATATTTTGACAAAATATAGCACTTATTCATATTTAAAGCCCCCCAAAGAATATGAATGCAAGGATCCCTCTTTGATATGATCAAAAGCGTATTTTTAAAACTAAAATCTATAATTATTTGCAATTGACAAACACTGGAAGCTTTCTCAGCATGGCAAAGGATAAAACAGGCATGCCCCATCCCTTACTATTATTTAATGCAGGACTTGGAACACTAGCAATAGCATTAAGATAAGAAAAAGATATTAAAGAAATAGCAACAGAAAGAAGACAAAAACACTCCTATTTTAGGAGATAAAATAAATAAAGAATATTTTAAATCATATTTAAACATATCATATCTATCATATCATTATTTGAAAGTCCCAGAGAAGCAGTAGAGAAACTTACTGAGACAATTAATAGCTTAAGTAGTAAGGCATAGTGGACAGAGAATTTGTCTTAGTATCTGGAAAGCCTGGGTTTAGTCCTAGATCTGATACATACTGGGGGTGTGACTGAGCAAGTCATGTAACCTCTTAGTGACCCAGGAAAGTCACTATAAGACCATAAGTTGCAGAGCAGGTGCAAATTGGCCTTGGTGAAGGGACTTTCCTTGCAGGAAGTTACATGCGCCAAACACAAATAAAAAAGTACAATAATATGTAAATTTAGTGTTCTGTCAGTCAAACTATCAAGAAACTACCCTACAAAAATTAAACAAAATTATTGCAAAATACGTTTAAAGGAATACAAGATCGAGAATTTCAAGGAGAGAGAAAAAAACTGGGGTTGCAGCCAAAAATATCATACCCAGCAAAGTTAAGCATAATCCTGAATGAAAAAAAAAAGGATATTCAATGAATTACCAGACTTTCAGGATTTTATTGTAAAAAAGACCTGAACTTAACAGAAAAATTGTCATACAAGATCCAATCGAAATATAAGGTACATATCAAAGACTAATTACAAGGGATTCAGTAAGGACAGACTGTCTACTTTTTGTATGAGGAAATATAAACTGGATATCTAAGATTGTAATTAGTAACTGGGTAGTTCTAAAGAAAGATTGGGATAGACCTGAGCAAGATGTGATTCTAAAAAGTAAAACCATCTAGGAAAAGGTAAAAAGAGTAATTATCTTAAATAAATGAGATGCAAGAGGAAGAACTGACGTGGAGGAATTGGATAGGGAAGAAGGCTAGTAGTTCAGGAACTCTACTCTCATTGGGAATGGGTTAAAGAGGAAACAATACATACATATATACATATATATATATATGTATATATATAATATATATATATATATATGGATATAGATATAGATATATAAGCATAAAAGACCTTTAAATTCGGAAAGGAAAAAAAGCTAAGGCGGTAGGGATGGGTTAGGGATTTTTAGAGGGAACCCTACTCACATCAGATCTGGGTTAAAGAGAGAACAATATATACATTTAGAAGGGAATAAAAGTCTTCCAAATTTATAAAGAAATAAGAGGAATAGGGAATAGGATGAGGAGGGGGTATAGAAGGGTGTCTAGATTAATAGAGATGGGATAAAAAGGGAACAACATATATATTTGGAAGGCTATATAAAAGTCTACTAAATTCATAGAGAAACAAGAGGGCAAGGGGAAAGGGTGGGGGGAGAGGATAAGGGATGGATCCTTGGGGAGGCAGGTTAAGTAATAGATGGGCAAGGAAGTGGGTAGAAGTAGAGGAGTCAGGAGAGATGGGAAATAAGAGATATACACAAACATAAAATAAAGATCAGGAGTAGAATTTATTAGGGAAAAAAGTAGGGCTAGTAATCACGATCTCAGATAAAGTTAAAGCTAAAACAAATTTAATCAAAAGAGAAAAATAAGGAAACTACACTATATCAGCCATATTCATCAATATTGTTTTAGACTATTTAAAATAACTAGAGAGCATAAGGTTGGAATATTGCCGTGGCACAGGAAATGATGCATTAGTGGATTTAGAAAAATATGAAAAGACTTGGACTTATGAAGAAGATGTTATCCACCTTCAGAGAAACAGAGGACAAACAAGTATAGTATGGTCTTACATAGATGCATATGAATGTATATGTGTGTATATGTGTATGATTATAGATATGTATGTATATGTATAGGTATGTAAGTATATGTATATCTATATGTATGTATATGCATGCTTATGTGTATATAATATATACCCAGAGACACATATGTGTATATATACATACATGCGTGCATGCATGCATGTAACTGCACTTAATTGTAACCTCCTTGAGGGAAGAGGGGGAGAAAGGGGAAAAAAAAGAACAAAGTAAAAAGTGCACAACGAGAACAAAATAAAACCTACAAGGAAGTAAAGAAAAGACGGAAAGCTCTGAACACAATGGATAGTATTTATTATATAGGCTTTCTTGGAATGGAAATTTATTGCTATATATTTTTAATCTCATGTTCTGCTGTGCACATGGCAGTGCTTTTTTTCTTTTCTTATTTTGTATTTAAGTTTCAATATTTAAGTTTGTTCTTCCTTTTGTGTTTAAATTTAAAATAAAAAAAAGGAATTTCAAGGACAATAATGGGAAAAAGGAGGAATGATGAAAGCATAGCATTATCAGATCTTAAGCCATATCATAAAGCAATAATCAAAACTATTTGGTGCTGGTTAAGATAGATCACTGGAACAGTAGATCAACAAGACCTGTAAGCAAACAAACATAACCAGGTGTTCTATAAATCCAAGAACACAAACTACTAAGGGGAACCACTCTGTTCAGCAAGAATTCCTGAGAAAAATGGAGCACTATTTGAAGGAAAACAAGATTAAACCACCATTTTACAACACACACTACAAAAATCTCCCAGTGAAGAAGCAATATAAAACAGAATCTCACAAAATAATTAGAAGAGAAATAGCATTAGAGAACCTTTCAAAACTATGGGATAAAAGAATAAATGAAATCTAACAATAACCACACAAAATGCTACAAATAAGAGAAATACATATTAAAGCAATTCTGAGTATCTCTTCATTTCTATCAAATTGAACAAATTAAGATTGGAGAAGGGCAAATATCACAATTTTTCAAACAGAGAAGAGAATGGAATCAGGAAACCCCAGGACGGTAAGTCCTAGTAAGTAATAAGTACTTTCTCTTCCTCTGTTGTGAATTCTCCTTTTTCATGTTTGATTTTGGAAATTTAGTATGTCTTTTAAAAAAAAAATCAAGTTCATTGCTTCTTCTGTTGTTTCCTTTTTTTAAAAAGAGAAATACTAATTTCCAAAATCACACATGAAAAAGGAGAATTCATAACAGAGGAAGAGAAAGTAAAGGGAGTGATTATAAACTATTTTGCCCAATTATTTGAAAACAAAATGGATAATATAAACGAAATGAATGGATATTTACATACCCAGATGAACAGAATAAGAAATTGGAAATTTAAATGATGCAATCTCAAGAGAAGAAATTGACTGATCAAAGGATTTGTTCATTTCCTTTAATAAAAGGGTTTGCTCTGTAAAACTTGGATTCAGTCAAAAGGCCCCACCCAAGGACCTAGAAGGCCACATGTGGCCTTAAGGTCACAGGTTAGCCATCCCTGGACTAAATCATAAAAGGACTTTCAAAGGAAGGGAAAAACCCACCTATGAGCAGACAGGCTTACAAGTAAGTTATATCAAGCATTCAAAGAACAAGTAATTTCAATATTGCATAAACTGTTCACAAAAATTGGGAAAGAAGACATACCAGTAGGCTCTTATGAAATGACATCTGAACCAAGGAGATACACATAAAAGAATGAAAACTATAGAACAGTATTTCCAATAGATATCAATGCAAAAAATATAATATTAGCAAAGAGACTACAGAAAATATTTGCTGATTTCTACTATGTATAGAAAACTGATGGATGTTGTATGGGGAATACAAAGAAAAACGATAGTCCTAAGGAGCCCACAGCCTATTGAGGAGACAAAACATATACAAAAATAAATAAAGTTTATGCAACATAATACAAGGTGATTTCAGTGGGGAGACAGCATTAAGAAGTGGGGGAGGGGGACCAGGGGAGGGTCAAGAAAAGCTTCCTGCGGGAGTTGATGCCTGTTCTGTCTCTTAAAGCAAGTTCAGGATAAGAGATGGAGGTAAGGAGAGAGGGCATTCCAGGCAAACCACTTGCACAAACATAGAAAGGCAGAAGATGGAACATCATACACATGGAAGAGTTAGGTCTGTTTAACTGGAATGGAAGGTCCTGAAGGAAAATACTACGAAATAAGATCAAAAGGTAGATGGGGAACCAGTCTGGGGAGGGCTTTAAGAGAATTTAATGTTTTGGGGCAGCTAGGTGGCACAGTGGATAGAGCACCAGCCCTGAAGTCAGGAGGACCTGAGTTCAAATGTGGCCTCAGACCAAACACTTGATACTTACTAGCTGTGTGACCCTGGGCAAGTCACTTAACCCCAATTGCCTAAAAAGCAAAAAAGAGAGAGAGAGAGAGAGAGAGAGAGAGAGAGAGAGAGAGAGAATTTAATATTTTACAAAAAAAAATTTCTATTTTGGAAGAATCTTCTATTTTATCTTAGAGGCAATAAGGAACCATTGAAGATATTTGAGCACAGGGAATGATATGGTCAGATCTACTTTTTAGGAATTCTATACCAATTTGGCTGCTATGCAGTGGACAAAATGGAGATACTGGAAGCAGAAAGACCGATTAGGAAGCAACCAAACAGTCCAGAAAAGAAGTGATAAGGGCTCTATAAGTGAATAAGGGAGAACAGATGAAAAAAAAAATGTAGTGGCAGCTAGATGACTCAGGAGATAGAGCATTGGGCCTAGAGTTAAGAAGGCCAGAGTTCAAATCTTGCCCTCAGACACTTACCAGCTGTGTTATCCTGAGTAAGTCACTTAATCTCTGTCTGCCTCAACTCGTCTGTGAAATGGGGATAATAATAGTACTGATCTCCCAGCATTGTTGTGAAGGTCAAATGAGATATTTGCAAACTTCAATGAACCTGGGGGCAGCTGGGTGGTATAGTAGATAGAGCACTGGCCCTGCATCAGGAGAACTTGAGTTCAAATTTGGCCTCAGACATTTACTAACTGTGTGTCCCTGGGCAAGTTACTTAATTCCAATTGCCTCTCCACTCCCCAAAAGAACTAAATGTACCTGTCCTGGAACCCTGCCTTCACAGGGCTTCCCTGCCTAGCTGTTAGTAACATCCAAGCTGAAATCTTGGGCTCTAAGTTCTCCTGGCTTGAGTCCCTAGGTCCTGGACTCCACTCCATGAAACTAGAACTGAAAAGGGCAAACAGAACAAAACCAAAACCCCAAGCCTGTGCCTCAGGGCCATAGGGCCTAAGAGAATTCCCCAATTACTGTATGATACCATTCAATAAATAAAGAATCCTTCACGCCTAGGCACTGTTGGAAGAGTAAATGAATGTGCCAGATAGATTTAAAGATATAGGAAGTTCTGGCTATGTAGCCAACAGAAGGAGGCTGTTTCCATACCTGTGATAGAGTATAATAGGATGCTGTTTCCCAGAAACAGGTCTCTCACATTTCCCAAATGGGTGTTTTCATATAGGTGACCTCAGCATGCTTCAAAACTCTACTTTATATACATATGAATACACATATATGCATATATTATACATGCATACATGTATACATTATATATATTGCATATATATAATGGGGGAGGGGAGTCCATGCATATATTTGTGTAAATATAACACATACATGTGGGTATAAAGAAAAAAAGAGAAATTTTATTTCCATTGAAATCTTACTAGGAAGTCATATCATGCCATGGAGGATAACCCAGAGCTCTCAAAGAGAGCACACACAGGCTCTGGTAGGTCTCATGATTCTAGAAAGACATTGACTATGAGCCTGGTTTCAGATTATGTACCTGTCGTCTGAGAACTGAGTCTAAGTATGAAAGTTTCATCACAACAAGATTGACCATCAGGTAATGAATTTTCCTGAGCATAACAACACACAAAGATGTTCTAGAGTTATAGTGTGTATTGTAGAACGCTGGTTTCTATACTGATATGTCATAAGAGAATAAAATAACTCTATAAGTGTTTCATTATCTAAAGTTCATTCAAATGTTCAGTTGTGTCTGACTCGCCATGATCTCATATGAGGTTTTCTTGGCAAAGATACTGAAGTGGTTTGCTATATCTTCCTCCAGTGGATTAAGACGAACAGAGGTTAAGTGACTTGGTCAGGGGCACACAGCTAGTGATGGTCTGAGGTCAAATTTGAACTCAGGTCTTCCTGATTCCAGGCCCAATGCTCTATCCACAGAGCCATCTATCTGCCATTTGTTATCCAAATGTACCACAATTTACTTAGTTCCTCATTGTGAGACATGTAAATTGTTTTCACTTTTCTACTTCTGTAAGTATTACTGCTACCTTTGTTTAACTTTTTTTCTCCTGGATTATTTTGTCTTGGCTTTCCAAATGCCCTATATTTAAGGGAAACCTTAGAGAGTGTCTCAGAAGCAGTGACCTTATTTAAGGCAGCAATTTGTCAGCTTAATTGAGAGGTAAAAGAAATAACTGGCAATTCCTAGAAATAAATTACATTTTGAACAAGACAGAAGTACAGGAAGAAGATGGTTCTAGATGTAAATTTAACCATAAGTCTTCATCATAAACACAACTTGTTTCACTGGGGCTGTAATGAAGTTCTTCTGGGTAGTTCAGAAATCCTGATGTGGGATGCCTGTGGTCAGGCTGTCAGAAATTGAGTAATGCAGAGTTAGTTCTACAGCTATTGACAGAATAACAAATTTCTATGGAAATTACTTTTAATACTGAATGACCATGACTTAATTGCCACATTTTTTAAAAGGCTGGCTAAATCAAAGAACACTAACTCTTCTCATTGTTTACAAAATTGAAGATGGATTAGAAATAAATGCTGTCTTCTACATAGATGAGATTACTGAATTGTAGAATTTCCTTTTGTTGCCAAGGATATTTAAAATGTAGTAAAAAATCCAAACCAAAGCTCTAGGAAAACAAAACAGAAAAAAATTCAGAGATACATTTAACATATTCTAAGAAGAACACTGCAGTGAGGAATCCAGACTTTGGAACTTGAAGTATAATGAAGCATGGCTAATCAAACAGTTTGCTTTAGCATAACATTATTCATCCCAACCAGGAATTAATAAAGTTAAAATAATCCTAATGTAGAAGCATCCAATTTTCACAGGTTCACAGACATGGTAGGGGCTCATTTGATCCAAGGTACTGCATTTCTCATGAGGTTCTTGGACTCAAGCTCAGGACTGGTTAAAATTCCCGGGACTGAACTACCATTTATTTACATGAGATTTTATCAGAGAACTGGGGGGTGAAAAAGGAAAAAAAAAAAGGTTAACCACATGGAGAAGCAAATCCTGAAGAGTCCTAGAATGTTCCTTCCCTTCCTAACCTCCCTACGCTTCCTTCTTGCCCTGGATCTTCTACTCATCTCGTCTGAGGCCTTCTGACTCTGGAGCATCTTTCTGCCATGCCAGCCCCCTTCTCCCGCTGATGAGCTCCTTCTGTGTGTGTGTGTTGAGGGGGGATGTCATCTATTTTGGGGATAGGTCCAGGAGAACCATGCTTCTTTCGCTTCCTGGCTCTCCAGACTTTGTATTCTCCCTCCTTCTTTCAGGCTTAATTTTTTTGTCTTCCTCCATTAGCAAGTAAGATCCTTGCAGGCAAAAAATGTGTTTCTTTTTGCTTGTATTCGTATCCTCAGGGTTTAACATAGTGCCTGGTAAATAGTAAGCACTTAATAAATGCTTGTTTTGTGCTGCCTTATTTGGTTCGAAATGAATTTGCTTAAGGGCAACTAGGTGTCAGTGGATAGAGTTCCCCATCTTCCTGAGTTCAAATCTGGCCTCAGGCACTTACTAAGTGGTTTGCCATTTTCTTCTCCAGTTCACTTTACAGATGAGGAAACTGAGGCAGAGAAGGTTAAGTGACTTGCCCAGGGTCACACAGCTAATACATGGCTGAGGCTAGATTTGAATCGAAGAAGATGAGTCTTCCTGACTCGGGGCCAGCACTCTAGCCCCTGCGCCATCTAGCTGGAATACTGTGCTTAGTTCTGAATGCCACATTTTTTGGTAGGGATGTTGACGCAGTAGAGTATATGCTAGGGCGGGGCACCTAGATCATGAAAGGTCTTGAAGCTATGTCATGTGAAGCCATGTATTCTTAAGAGTTGGCATGGAGCTCAAAGGCCATTTCATCTCGTGGAAATTGCGATATTTAGCTTAGAACACAAACAGGTTAGGTGGATTGATAGTGTCTTCAAATATTTAAAAGATTTCCTTATGGGAAAAAAGAGCAGAATTATATTCTGTGTATCTCTGAAGGGCAAAAATTTGTTGTTCATTTGTGTCCAACTCTTCATGACCCCATTTGGGGTTTTCTTGGCAGAGCTGCTAGAGTGGTTTGCCATTTCCTTCTCCAGCTCATTTTACAGATGAGGAAACTGAGGCCAACAGGTTTAAAGTGACTTGCCCAGGGTCACACAGCTAGCAAATGTTTGAGGTCAGATTTGAACTCAGGAATATGAGTTTTCCTGACTCCAGGCCCGGCATTCTATCCACTGCATCACCTAGCTACCCTGCAGAAATTTGTATGGATGCTAAAATAAGCAGATTTCAGTGCTGGATACGAAACAACTTTTCATCATTTAGAACTGTCTCAAAACGAAATGAGTTCTTTCACAAAGTGGTTCATTTCCTCAGCTGAAAGTTTTCAGCTTTCTAGGCAACTGTCTGACTGACTGTCCAGCTAGATGGTTAGCTAGTTATCATCTACCTATTGCCTACGATATGCTATATTCTTTGTGCTAAGGACATAAAGACAAAAAAGGACAGAGTCCCTGCCCTCAAGGAGCTTCTGTTCTATGAAGAGGGAGAGGACCTAAATCCTATTTGTCCCGAATGACTGAACTTTGGCCATCACAGAACCATAGAAGTAGAACTAGAAAGCATCTCAGACACCAACTAGATCATTACCTTTATATTACTGATGAGGAAACTAAAACCAGGGAGACTCAGTGACTTGTCCACAGTTACACAGGTAGTAAGTGTCAAAGGTAGGATTTAAATCCACAGTCTCTGAGTAATCCCATTGCCTCCAGAATCAAACATGAAACACTCTGTTTGGTTTATAAAGCTCTTCACAATCTCACCCCTTCCTACCTTTTCTAGGTTCTTTACCTTTTACCCCCTCCACATAGTCTACGATCCAACAGCACTGGCCTTTGTGCTGTTCCCCACATACAGGATTCTGTCTACCAACTAAATGACTTTTTACTCACTGTCTCCAACGTTAGGATACTGTCTCTCCTCACCCCTGCCTTCTGGTTTCCTTAGGTCCTTCAAGACTGAGCTCAAATCCCACTTTGAGCAAGAAGCCTTTTCTGTCTTTCCCTCCCCCTGCCCCATCCCTGCCCCCCTCCAACTACCTTCCCTCTGGGCTTACCTCTCTATTTTATTTATTTTATATATGTGTATGTATGTATGTATGTATACACTCACATGTCTGTGTATTTATATATATGTATGTGCATACAAATATATAGGCATATATATCAGCTAGTTCATAGACTATATATTCATATATATATATAGTCTATGAACTAGCTGATATAAACCTATATGCTGATAGATAGATCTATAAATAGTGGAAAAGGAAATGGAAAACCACTTCAGTATCTTTGCCAAAAAAACCCAAATGGAATCATGAAGAATAGGAAACAACTGAAAAATTACTGAACAACAATAGATAGATATAGATATAAATACATATAGAGATATCTCATAATATAGTTGATTGCATGTTATGTCCTCTATTAAAATGAGATCTTTGAAAGTCAAGATCATGTTTTTGTTGTTCCGTCTTCAGCATTTAGCACAGTGCCTGGAACACAGTAAGTGCTTAATAAATGCTTGTTGGTTGATTGTTTATTGTGAACTTTGGGAATCACTTGTTGATCAGGTTGAAGCGTTCTGGATGTGGAGAGGGTGGGAATCCTATTCTGGTTTACACATTTTTGTTATTTTGTTATCCTACTAAATGTATGTATATGTGTATGTGTACGTATATTTATATACACAGAAATATATATATGTGTATATATGCATGTTTATATATAACAATATAATGCAGTTAAAATTATTATTACTATTATTTTTTATCTACAGAAGGCTCTTGCTATAATGTATATATGTGAGATGGAAACTGGAAAGAAAGCCCTGAAGTGTTTCTGAAATCATATTCTTAGCATATTAGTATAATGAGTTTATCAAATTAGCTAATTATCTTCATAGAATGGCAAAGAAAGCCAAAGGTACATGTATTGGAGTGGGGGTGCCATGAAGAATGGAGACAACAAAGGAGAGGAATCTCAAATGTGATAAAAAATGTCTTTGCCTTCAGCAGTGTTGTTTGGGATTGGAGAGTGAACATGCAATTTCTAGGTCCAAATGTTATTAATTAAAAGGCATTGTGGTATGGTTGATGGAGTGTTGGCTATGGAAGAACTGGCTTTGGATCTTTCCTTCAATGTTTGGTTCAACTAATAATGACATTCCTAAAACACGGGTTAATTTGGAGAGAGACACAGAGAGAGAGAGGAGAGAGAGAGAGAGAGAGAGAGAGAGAGAGAGAGAGAGAGAGAGAGAGAGAGAGAATCCAACAGCTGGGGAATCAGGGAAGGCTTCACAAAGGATATGGCACCTGAACTAGCTTTTGAAGGACTACTGACATGAATCTCAAAAGATGATAAGGATTCTGAGTACTGGAGATAAGAAAAGAGTGCACTCAGGCATGGGGTATAGCCTGTGTTCATGCGGGGAAGGAGAGGTGACAGAATGTTGAGTTTAGGGAATAGCTAAAGTATTGAAGCTGATGTGAAGGGGAAAAAAAGATATGCTTTTATAACATGTTCTTTGATTCAGGATAATAGTCCTTATATATTGACCTCTAGAAAGTCTGTGAGCCAGAAAACTAAAGTTTGAATATCTGTTGAATACTCATCCTTCTTTTCCAGCTCTTGTAGAATAAATGTCTCGTCTTTCACTGAGGGCGTATAGTACTTAAACTCTTTCTTTCTCAATGCTTATGGTATTTTCCCCTTCTGACTTGGAAGCTCTGGGTTTTGACTATGACATTCCTACTTGTTTTCAGTTTGGGGTTTCTTTTAAGAGGTGACCTATGGATTCCTTATATTTTAATTTTACCTTCTGCTTCTGATAAATCTGGGCAGTTTTCTTATAAGATCTATTGAAATATAGTATCCAGTTGTTGTTTTTTTTTTTAAATTTGGTCATGGTTTTTAGGGAGTCCTATGATTATTAAACCACCTTGACCTATTTTCCAAGTCAGCTATTTTTGCTAGTATATACCTTACATTTTCTTATAGATTTTCAATATTTTGACTTTGTTCTGACATTTCCTTTGTCTCATAAAGTAACTGAATTCTTTTTTTTTTCTTCAATATATTTTTAGAGCATCTCCTACTTGGATAAAATTTTCCACCTTCTTTTCTAAACTATTTTCCTATTAATTGCCCTTTTCTTACTCTCTTATTTCTTTTTTTTTTTCTAGTTACTCTTTTGGCATTATGGTCAAGCCCTCATTTTCTCTGAGGCTCCAATTAGAGCTGCTTTAGAATTACTTTCTTTGGACTTATCTCTTGGGCTTTCTCATAATCCATACTACTTCTTCATTGTGGTTGGTGTTTTCATATGTTTACTCATGTTTTCAGCCTCAGATCTTGATTGGGGATTTTGTTCTCAGGCTAGCCCCCTCTGGCATTCTCAGATGAGTTGGGTAGGCTTTGTGTGGTTCTGTCCTCTCTGAAGTCTGGATGCAGTTGCAGTATTGATTGGGATGGAGTAGCTAGTGTTATGCCCAGCTGACAAGAACCAATTGTTAAATTTTTAGTTGGAGCATCTATACCTTGGAAGTCATCAAATGCTACAAATTAGAACTTGATTTATTGCTTTGTTGATTGCCTAGACATAATAAAGTGATGGGGAAATGTTAATGATGCCAATTAGACATAAAAGTATGTCATGCATACTTTTTTTTTTTTTGGTAAACATTTTCCGGCACACACACCCCTTGATTAGGCTCTACCCTCTGCCTTGATCCTTGGCTTCCTTCTGGTTCAGCCTCTTGGTGGTTCCCTGCAGATTCTGGATTCAACCAGACTATTTTTTTCTCCTTATGTGATTCCCAATCAGGAACTAGATCTATCCTTTGCTGGATATTACAGTGGTCTTGAGCCTCCAGCACAGCCCCCTGCCATGCTGAGTTGGCCCAGTTTCCTGCTGTAGCTCCCAGTGATCCTAGAAGTGCAGAGTCAGACCCTGTCTCCTTGTGCAGTTACCTAAAGATCTGATTCTCTCCTCACTTTTGTTTCTGACACATCAGGGTCAAAATTTACCTTGGAGATCTGAATTACTGGATCTTGGATCAGTTTACAACCACTCTGTCCAGACTGCTGGCTGGCTTCAGGTCCATTTGAGGAAGCTCTCAGGGGTGGGGAATCTGCAGTGGGGAACAAACTTCGCAGAAGTTTGGATTCAGTCAAAGGGTCACACAGGAGGACCAAGAGGGCCACATGTGGCCTCGAGGCTGCAGGTTCCCCACCCTGCTGCATCTAGCTTATCTGGTGTGGCTCCTCTTCCAGGATTTCCCAGACTTCTGGGCTATCTACAATCTATTATTTTGTTGCTGCTGTTATCATTATGGTTGGTTATTGTTGTTTTTCTTACTACTACTATTAACTAAGATTTATATGGCAGTTTGAGATTTGCAAAGCACTTTATATATCTTTTTTCATCCCCTCAACAATTCTCTAAGGCAGCTGTTATTATTATCCCCATTTTAAAGATAGGGAAATTGAAACTGAAAAAGGTTAAGTTACTTGTGGAAGGGCATACGACTACTAAGAATGAGACAGGATTTGAGCTTGGGTATTATTGACACCAAGTCCAACATTCTATCTACTCTGCCACTTCATGACCTAGCCTCTCTATGTACCTCTTTTGGCTTCTAGCCATGTTTTTTGTACAGTTCTAGACTGGATAGAGGTGATATCTTCCATTTTTTTTCCATCTTCTTTATCATAAGTTTCAAGGGTGCCTGCGGGTATTTGCTAGGATTTATGAAAGAAAAATGGTTTTCTCTACAACCTTTTGTGTTTCACCTTAACCAGAAGTTCATTTACTTATTTTGTAAAGGAATCATAGGAGTGGTACCAAGAAGCCAGGAAGTGCTAGTTGTACCCTTGCCAAAAGGAGATCTCTCAGGCTGAGTTAAACGACTTGTCAAGGTCCCACATGATTCCTTTGATTCCAGAATAATTTTATCTTCTAAGCTGAAAACGAAGGGCAGGGCTCAGTAATTCAAAGAAGATCCAGAAGGTGGCAGAAATAAGCCACCCATCTGCAGCTGCTTTTACTCTTCATTGTGTAAATGTATTGTCTTAGCCCTTTGGATTTTAAAACTATGGAATCAGAAAGACGTTTCATTAAATGTAACAGCTGAGGAAATGAAACTTCGTCATTCTTCTGATGTCCTGAATTTTCCAGTAAAAAGTCACTGTTTCTAAAAAGGATTTTTTTTTTTACTATGTCCACTGTCCACATTTCCTAGCCTATTAAAATTATCTTACAATATTAGTAATGTCCCCTTTCTAATAATAAGGATGCTTACAGGGCCTGATATGTACTAAGCACTATATAAATGTCAGCTGTTATTATGATTATTATTATTATTATTATTTTAGTGGTCACACTGGTATACCAGTTTGAGTTGGCTAAGAGCATCATGGAGATCTCAAATACAGATCAATTTACATGGATATTTATCATATTATTCCAATCACCCTGGCCTTCTATTTAAAATGCTTTAATAATTCCCTGTTGCCTATGGAAGAAAATTTGGCCTTGTTAACCTGCCATTCAAGGCCCTTAATAATTTAAAACCTCTATCCACTGCCTTTCCAAACTTATCTCCTACCACTCCCTCTGGGCACACTGGATTGCTTGCAATCCCTTGTATATACCCTGTGGACTCCTTTATGTTTTTTCTCATGCTATTCTCTGCGCCTGGAGAGTGCTCTAATGTTCCACTTCTAGCTTTTGAAATCCCATCCACTCTACAAGGCCCAGCTCAAATGTCTCTTCTTCTAGGAAGTCTTCACTGATTCTCCCAATTGAAAATGATGTCTCCTTCTTCTAGTCTCAAGTAGAACCTTATACTTTATGCTTTTGATAATCTACTCTGCACTGTAGTTATGTTCTAGTATTTTTTATTATTATGTTATATTATTGTTATTATTCATATTGTTAATTATTAATTATTAGATCGAATCCAGTAGATTCGGTAATTAGTATATCCAATTATTAATATTATTAATAAAGTTATTATTATGTTATTATATTATTTGCGCCCCCGGGGGATGACAGACTACTCTGCTAGTATCCTGGGGATATGAAGAAAAAGCAAGGAATGTCCTCAGCATCCTAAGGGCAGGTACCACACTTTATCAAAACTTTGCATCTCCCTTAGGGCTTAGCACAGTATATATAAATTGTCTTATAAACCTTAAAGGTGTTGTTGTTGTTGTTGTTTGTCCCTTTTTGAAGAGGACCAATATCATCGTGATGTTGGGATAATGGCTGAAATCTTCACTTGTGTGTGAACTGGGTTGAAGTGAGGCAGAGCTGCACAAATTCATCAGCCTAACTCTGTCTTCCAGAGTCATTGAAGTCCAATGGGTGGACAAAAGTCAGGATGACTGGTGATGGCCTGGGATGCAGTGGAGGACCTTGGTGTCTTCAATGTCTGACCAAGCTCTAAGCACTCCACAGAACCTGCTTCAGCCACCTTCGTGGCCATTGGAACAAATTGTCCTTATCTGTCCATTCCGCCAGGGAAGTCTTCACATGCTGGGGGTAGACATGTCCCTAACCCACCAATGGGTTCAAGGCTTGTCCGTTACCCTCAACCTGTTTTAGCTCATTTGCTGGGATAGTGTTACTGGGGTGTGGCCACTGTGCACGCTATAGCTTCTTGGAGTCACAGGTCAGAGTGTGTTCAAGGTGGACACCAAAGATAGATGAGCAGCCCTGAAAAGGGCTGGGCAAACCCTCACATCAAAAGTGCTAGTCCTCCCTGGGCACCTCATAACACCTTAGCACCTTAAGGTGCTACATAAATGTCAGCTATAATTCGATCTGTCCATAGAGTAAGGAAAGATGTTCCTGGAAAGTAAGTCTGTGATAAGGCCCATTTATAATCTGGAGGTAGGGGATTAGAGAGTGAGTGTATATAGGAGCTCAAATAGGAACGTGAAATAATTTGGTTACATTTCTCCCAAGACCATTTTTTCTGAGATCCAACTCTAGCAATACAAATAGTGTTGGACTCATTGTAAGTGCTAGATGGCGCAATGGATAAAGCATTGGACCTGGAAACAAGACCCGAGCTCAAATCTGGCCTCAGACATTAACTCACAGTTAATGGGCAAGTCATTAAATTATTTTTTGATTCAGATTCATCCTCTGTAAAGTGGGGCTAATAGTAGCACCTCCCTCCCAGAGATTTGAGGATCTCTTTTGGTTGAACTGAGATTTTATCTTGCTCCCATCTAAAGAGCTGATTTACTCTTGTATATATTCTGGAATATACTAATCTGTATAACTTTTCTGATTTTTGCTTATTATTTGTTTGGATACATGCATTTACTTGCTATTCACTGTTGATGGTCTTTTATGAAACCAACATTTGGTGGAAAGAAGTTAAGATGGTGTGAACTAAAAGGTTACCCTCCCCTGTAAGAGTGACCAGAGAAACAACTTTTTGGGGGAAAAATTATGACCTTAGACCAACAATGTTTAGGGGAGGGAGAGAGCTAGATATAAATTCCACTCAATACCCCTCTTAGAGAGAGATAAAGGAAGGAGTGAGCACCAAGCTATGGACCTTCTTCTGTTCCCTTCTAAATGGGAAATCTCAGTCTCCCTTTGAGAGGGGTGGGCTAGATTGCAGACAGATCTATTCATGCAATCCATTATCATACATCTATATGTTTGAACAACTCATGTGGACATATATATGTTACGTGGGCACATATCCTACATTATGATTATTTTCCCTTGCCTTCAGTGTCATCCTGGCCAGCTCTGAAAATGGCACTGGTTGTAAAATTACTTTTTTAGGCCATTTGGCAGAGACAATAAAAGATAAAAATAGTCAATATTGGATAGCTAGATTATGTGAAGACAGATACCCCAAGATACTGTTCGAGCTGTAAATTACTCCTCCTATTCAGAAAGATAGATAGATAGATAGATAGATAGATAGATAGATAGATAGATAGATAGATAGATGGATAGATAGATAGATAGATAGATAGATAGATAGATAGATAGATAGATAGATAGATAGATAGATAGATAGATAAACACCACTGAATTGTTTGTACCCTCTAAACCAGTGAGCCTGCCACTGGACATATATGTCAAAATATTTGTAGTTGCACTTTTATGGAAGCAAAAACATAGAAACAAAAGTGGATGTCAGTTGACTGAATATGGATGGACAAATTGCATGTACTGCACAAATATAATGAAATATTTTTGCATCATAAAAGATGATGATTATGAGGAGTTCAGAGAAGGTTCAGAAGATTCATATGAACTGATACAGCATGATATAACCAGAAGCAAGAGAATAGTATACACAATGGCCACAATAACATAAAAGGAAAACAACACTAAAGGACATTAGAATTCAGACCAGTGTAATGACTGGTCTTGACTCCAGAGTACTGATAATGAAACCATACCCTTCTCTCCCTTTTGATGGAAGTATGATAGGCCATGAATGTGGAGTGAGTCTTAGACCATCAAAATGTGGTCACTGAATCAGTTTGTTTTATTTTATAAGGGAAGGCTCTAAGGTGGAGGAGAGGGGCTTTTGGATTAGAAAAAAAAATTAACTCAAAACATCAATAAACCACTCTTTATAAGCATTTCAGGAGTGGAATTATACAAATGCAAGGAGAACTAAGCATTCTAGAAACATCCATTTGCTCTATAGTTCTCACATTCCCTGTGGGGGAAAAAAATAATTGAACTAGTGACTTAGAACAGTAAGCCTCTTTGCATGACTCATTAAATTGACATGTTCAATACTTTCACTTCATGCTATACAAATGATAGAATCTTCTGACCAATCTATACTCTTAAGCTCTTTTACATTGGAAAAGCCCCACCATGTAAGTGGTCTTAGTCACAAACATAAGCATCAATTGATATACAAGACAGTCATAATAGAGCTAAATTTGATAAATCATTGAAAGTGTGACCCAGTCACTTCCAGCCTCTTAAATCAAGACACACAATTAATTGCTACTCTTTTATTTATTATCTTTAATCTCTCATTGGATACAGTTGACTTGCCATTTCCCGGGATGAGGCCATGGCACAAACTGCAAAGAATAATTTGTAAATGGTGAAGCAATTTCTTTGTTACAAATCAAAACTCATCCAATGTAAATCTTCCTCATCTTTTCTTCTTCCCAGAGACCTCTAATTTACAAAGAATGACACTCGGTTTTTCTTCTCTTTACACTTGACTAGTAGATAGTGAGGTCAAAATAAAGATATTCTCCTCCTTCAAGGTCATCAGCTTATCTCCTGGGCTGGTCAAAGGGATTCCCATGTATTCCCAGGAGTCATTTCCCCACCAGCCCCAAAAACCTGTATCTAATGCCATATATTTTCTGGTGAAATATTTGCATGGATAATGATAAATGCATCAAGTAGCCTCCTTTGGTTTTCCTTACTGAATACGTGGGACTATAATTGGAGAATCTGGTCTGATTCATCTCCATTCTAGCAACATACTTTTATGATACTCGAAGTTTCATTAGTTGCCACAGCCAAAGAATTCATCACCAGGTGATCAACATACTAGTGATAAGCCTCTCATTACCTAGGTGGACAGGTCCTTAGGAAACAGACATAGTCTGCCAATGTTGTACTTGAAGCCTTTACAGCATGGTAGAAGCTGCCAGAGTCTTTGTTTTTAATTAAATCTAACTTTTTTTTCAACTAGCAAAAATATTCACTTCCTCCTGCCTTATAAGGAAAAAACCCCATAACTTTGTAATAAATATGTACAATTAAGCAAAACAAATTCCTGCATTGGCAATGACCAAAGAAATACATGTCTCCATCTGCACCCTGATTCCACCCCTTCTCTGTGAGGAGGTGGGTAGCATGTTTCATCATCCATCAGTCCTCTGGTATCATGGGTGGACCAGAGTTAAGTTGTTCAAAAAAGCTACCAGAATTTAAACTCCAACAAGAGCCCAGGGTCACCTCCAGGCCACAATGAGCCTTTGGACAAGGACTTTGTGGAGGTATTTTAAATGCCAAACTTATCAATAATTTCACATTTTTGAGGATTTGGACTTTTAGTACAGTAGGCCTTTAGTCAAATTCAGTGAATGTCTACTAAGCGTGTGTGGGCAAGGAATTGTGTTATGTGCAAAAACAAAGACAAAATACAAAAATAGTACCCAGAGAAGTATAATATAAAATGTGATGAGGTAGAGAGCATTAGTTTCTAGGGTATCAGGGAAGACGTGATGGAGGAAGTGGCTTCTGAGCTATGCCTTGGAAGAAAATAAGGATTCTGAAAGGTGAAAAAGAAAAGACTGTGTATTCTAGACATTCTAATCATAACCAAAGCAAGAGATGGAATGTTGAGCTCAGAGAATATTTACTTGTCCAATTTGACTGGACCATTGTGTATGCAAAGGAAAGATATGTGACTTAAAGCTGGAGAGGTAGATTGGTGGTGGGTTGTTATAGGTCTTGATTGCTAGCCTAAGGGGTTCATCTTATATACTAGAGATAATAGGGAGTAACAGAAGTGAAAAGGACAATGATATGTACCTTTGGGAGATTCATTCACTTGTTTGTATATCTATTTATTTGTTTATTTTAGGCGGCAACTGAAGGATGGATTGGAGAGGGGAGGCATTGGAAAAAGGAAATCCAAGGAGACTATGATAGTTCAAGTGAGGGGGTGGCAACATGAATGGAGAGAAAGGGCCCATGGCAAAGATGTAGTGGAAACAAAATCATTAAGATTTGGCAACTGAATAGATAGGGTAATGAGGGAGGGGAAGAGTCAAAGATTTCGAGGTTTTCATCTTGGATGACTATGAAGATGAGGCACCCTTAATAGCAATAAGGATGAATTTAAAGGCCTCAGGGATTGAAGATTTTCAGTTTCTTGTAATCTTATGAGGTGCTACTCATAATTGCCTCCATGGAAGAATTTCAAGAATCTTCTCCTATCTTCCCATGTTGTCCCACTTGACACTCAAGGTTAGAGGATGTAGGGGGCAGAGCCAAGATGGTGGAGTAAAATCAGTGACTTGTTTGAGCTCTCCCCCAAACCCCTCCAAATACCTGTAAAAATGGCTCTAAACAAATTCTAGGGTCACAGAACCCACAAAAAGGCAGAGTGAAACAACTTTCCAGACTAAAACAACCTGGATGGTTGATGGGAAAAGTCTATTGTGCTGGGCTGGGAGAGGAGCACAGTTCAGCGTGGGAGGCGCAGCAAAGACCAGGCCTCAGTAAACCTGGAGCAGGCCTCCAGGGACTGAATCTCTAGCAGCTGCAGCAGTTTCCAGGCTTCTCAACCCACAAACACCAAAGTCACCTTAGAAGGTCAGTAGGAAAGGTCTGTTGGATGGGGATGAGAGAGAAGTGTGGTCTGGCCCCAGCCCTGGCACAGCCCCAGCATGGTGGCAGTGACTGCTTCCAGAGTCCTTAGACCACACAGTGGGGGAATCAAGCAGCTGATCAGAGGGGCATTGTAGGGATCTCTTTGCTGATGCTGAGGCAGGATTCTCTTGCTTTGCCCATGCTTCCTTACTCATCCCTCCCTGCCTTTCTCCCTTCCTTCTTCCTTTCTTTTTCTTCCTTTCTTTCTCTCTTCCTTCTTTTCTTTTTCTCTCTCTCCCTTCTTTCCTTCTTCCTCCCCTCCTCTTTCCCTCCTTCCTTCTTTCCTCTCTTCCTTCCTCCTTTCTTCCCTTCCTTCCTCACTCCCTCCTTTCTTCCTTACTTTCTCTCTTCCTTCCTTTCTTCCTTCTTTCTTTCATCTCTCTCTCTTTCTTTCTTCTGATGAATAGCAGCACTGACTGATTTGACCTACATGGAATGTGCTAACAAACACACTGAACAGACAGTGCAGAAGGTTCCCTGAGCAGCAACAAAGGGCCTGATTAATCTACAGCCTGGATACAAAGTCCTTGAGCAGCTGATAGAGCCTTGCATTTTCTAAATGCAATAACTGTAAGTTCAGGTACATCTACCCTCCTCTTTTTCTCTCTTCCTTGCCTTGGATACATGTTATACTTGCTGTTCTTTGGCGTGTTTGTTTACACGTGTGTTTTTCCTCAGTGCCCTGAAGTCTGTCTATAATACGAGAATATGAGATGAGCCGATCTCTAAATTACTTTTCAGCTCTGATCGTTCATAATCTTCTGATTCAGTTACAAAGTGCCTCCCCGCAGAATGACTCCTAGAACACACAGCCTGATGGTGGTGGTGGTAGAAAGAGCACTGGACAATAATATTATTAATAATAACAAAAATAATAATAGCTAACATTTACATGGCACTTTAAGATTTGCAAAGTTTTATGCACATTATTACATTTAATCCTCACAACAATCCTATGAGGTAGGTGCTATTACTATCCCGTTTTACAGATGAATAAACTGAAGAAAAAATAACAATATCTTATTTATGTAGTGTGTAAAGGGTTGCAAAGGGCTTTAAATAGATTATCTCTTTTGATTTCCCCAATAATTCTTTAAGGTAGATAGTATAGGTTTTACTGTCCCCATTTACAAATGAGGCATCTGAGACTCTGAGAGGTTGTGACTTGCCCAAGGTCTCACAAGTGTCAGAAGTTGTATTTGGACCTAAGGTCTTCTTGACATCCAGTACTCTATCCTTTACGCTACCCTGCCTTCCTAAGGTTCATTTTGCCTTCTTGCTAGTCATAGGATTTTGGAAAAGTCAGCAAAACCTTGGCAAAGAAGAAATTATGCTGCATGAGGATCCGTTGAAAGAGACAAGGGTGTTTATCTTGGAAAAGAGAAAACTAGGAGATATGGCATGTCTCTTTAAGTATAGTCAGTTATATTATAATGCTATGTATGTGTTCCTAAGAATCACTGCACAATGCAAAATTGTGCAATAAAAACCACAAGGCTCATGGGGTTTCGAAATAGGGTAAGGGGTACAACACTCAAAAACTTTTTCAACAACATATAAAAATGATAGGAACCTAATAAAAATGGTAGTACAGTTTTATATTAAATAGTTAACACATAAATACTACAATAATTAGTGGCAGTATTAGAAGTATCAGGCTCCTGCTCGGTCTGTGCCCTTGCTCCTAGGGGACATCTTGGGCTGACAAACTCAATGGCTCTAGGAAAGAGGTTGGCTTTAGTGGAACACAGACCCTGAGCACAGGCCATGCAGGAAGATGTGAGGATGGAGTTTGAGAGTACAGACTAGCCTTCCCCTGCCCACAGTTGTTACTGTACCAGAAGATGTACAAAAAATATGGCACCTTACAGTGACAAATATCTGAAGTTTGCACATGGAAATGGGTGTCAGGAGGGTTGCAGCTTGTGCATTATTGTGAATTAGTGCAGTTTTTTGTGTCGTCACAGTTTCTTGAGGATGAAATCTCAAGTAAGCAAACATGAAATTAGATTACACTTACATTGCTACCTAAATGTATCAACCAAGTTGGGACAAATTCGGATTTTTAAAATAAGAGGTATGGCAGAACTGACTGTATTTAAAGACTATTGTATAAAAAGGAGCAGATTCGTTCTGCTTGGCCTAGCAAGTAAGAACTATGAGCAGTAAGAAGCTCCAAATAGACAAATTCAGATTTGATGTAAGGAAAAACTCCTAACAATTTTAGAAATCCCACTGTTCAAAAGTAGAGTGGTCTCACTCAAGGTTTTTAAGTAAAGGCTGAAAGATCAATTCAATTCAATTCAAACTAATCTAATTCAACAAGCAGCTACTTTGTGCTATGTCTAGTGCTAGGTGTTGGGAATAGAAAGACAAAAACCAAACTGATCCTGCCTTCAAAGAGTTTACACTCTATAACGGAAAACAACATAACCAGAAGAAAAATATTCACAAAATATTAAATCACAGGTACAAATAGGTATGGCATACTGGTAAGTGTTTAACAATCCACTTTCCAGAAAAAAATGTACCCATGAACCATGTTTAAATTTATTCTGCATTATTACATTTTTCCATTGCTTTCTTACGTCTAGAAGTCAACAAAATAATCAATCAAGCCCTGATTTGTACAGTTTACTGATTTCAGAGATTTAAATGGTCACACTGAAAATTTAAGAGTTGTCTCTCCAGAGTTGTGAAAAGGTGACTCCAGAGCATCCCTGTGTGTTCCGATACACTTACCACTTCCCCAAATACTTTTGGGAATGGGGGGAATCCTTTTCCAGGTGTGGGTTGAACCAGATGGCTTTTGAGGTCCCTTCAGCTCTGAGATTTCATGATTCTGATTCTAGGATTTTCTGAGTCTAGTTTTCCTTATTTGCGAGGGAAAAGATATATGATTTTTAAGGTCCCTTCCAACTCTGAATGGTTTTTAGGAGGATCAACTGTGGGCTAGATTTTTCAAAGAGAGATTTGAATTCTGTTAGCTTGCGCAGAAACAGAGAGAAGGGAAGAAATGGTTAACAATTATACAGAAAGTCTGCAGAGCTTTTCCTAGCCAGTGGTCATACCATCTTGGGTGATGGCAGAAGAGACTTATGGCCACATAACTCGATGTTTCTGCAACTTTGTAAGAATAAAGGATTTTTACCAAGCATCATTTGGCCTGATCATTTCTTGGTTTTGAAAAGTGGCTGCTGTTTGTTCCTAATAACCAATTCCTATTATGATATTCGCTCGGCATACGGGTGTAAATTGTATGCATTTTTAAAACTGTCTGAACACCTATTTATGCAATAGACCATATCTCCCCTCTCACCAGGCTGCTGTGATCTATGAAATAAATGATATACATTTAAAAAACAATCTGAACGTATGTTTACCTGAAAGGCAAGTATGGCTTTTTAAAGAGCATATATGGGTCATTGGGTAAATAATACACATTTTAACCAATTTTAAAATTGACGTGTCTGGCTGGGAGTCGTTCTATCCATCATATCCACTCTTGTACACTTCAGTGAAGGTCTTTTTAGGTCATTCTATTTTAAATATCACGTTAAGGTGCTCACAAAATTATGAGATGGAGAAGGCAAGGCCTAGAATGATCAAAGTTTTGGGCATGTGTAGATTCATGTTTCGTAAATGATGGCATTTGCTTTTTTCTGCCCTGCTGACCTTTTCCCTAAAGACTGCAAAAAATTGAAATTCAGGAGCACCCAAAGGGCAATGGAAAGGCACATGATGGGTGTGATAAGGCTGCAATACATCATAAACGAGGACTTACAATAGAAGATTGGTAAAAAGGATCACGTCATCAAAGAAATATAGGCTCAAAAAAGAAAGGCTAGTCATGTGGCAATAATAATAATGGTTCACATTTATACATCACTTTAAGGTTCCCAAAGCTCTTTACAAACATTATCCCATTTGACCTTTACAATGCCCCACGTGAGCTAGGTGCTATTATTTTCATTTCATAGCTGAGAACAAGAATAAAGAATAATTAATGGACAGCCCACATGCCCTACTGAGATATATGAGAGAACATGAGAGATATATGAAAGCTATACAATACAACAAGAAAATCATCCTTCCCCTTTTGCCCCTCATAATGTGCGGTGCCCCTAGGAACATGGAGAAAAGTCAGACAGGATGGCCAGACATGGAGAGACAGTGTCTGAACTTCAGTGTTGGAGGGAATTTTTTTTCCCCAGTGAAGGTAATTGGGGTTAAGTGATTTGTGGAGTCATACAGCTAGTGAGTGTTATGTATCTGAGGTAGGATTTGAACTCAGGTCTTCCTGACTCCAAGGCCAACACTTGTATTCACTGCACCACCTGGCTGCCTCATGGAGGCAATTTTTTGTTCAGTCATTCCAGACTCTCCATGGCCCCATTTCGGGTTTTCTTTGCAAAGATACTGGAGTAGTTTGTCATTTCCTTCTCCAGCTCATTTTACAGATGAGGAAACTGAGGCAAAGAGGGTTAAGTGACTTGCCCAGGGTCACACATCTAATAAGTATCTGAGGCCAGATTTGAACTCAGGAAGGTGAGTCTTCCTCACTTGAGGTCCATTGCTCTATCCATTGAGCCACCCAGTTTCCCACCATTGGAGGGAATCTAGTCCAATCCTCTCATTTAATACTGAGGAAACTGGGGACCAAGGCAATTAATTGATTTGTCTAACATCAAAAAAGTAGTAAAATATTAAAGGTGGAATTTGAACACAGGTCCTCTTAATCCCAGAGCTAGAGTTCTTTTTATTGTACCATACTCTGTCTTCCACTAAAATTATTGTGCTAAAACATTTATTTTTAATAAAATTTTATGTAATTATTATATATTTTTCTTCCCTCCTACTTTGTCCAATTAAAAAAAAATTCTTTATCCATAGATCTCACAAGTACATTTTTCCACACTTCCCTAATTTACTTCTGTTATCACCCTTTATGTTTAAATCATTCATCTATTTTGACCTTATCTTGGTATGCCATTTGAGATGTTGGTCTATGCCTAGTGTCTGCCAAGCTGCTTTCCAGTTTTCCCAGCAATTTTTGTCGAATGATGAGTTCTTACCCCAAAAGCTTGGATCTTTGGGTTTATCAAACACCAGATTACTATGGCCATTTACTACTATATATTGTGTTGTAATCTATTCCACTGATCTACCACTCTATTTCTTAGGCAATACCAAATTGTTTTAATGATTACCACTTTGTAATGTAGTTTGAAATCTGGAACTGCTAGGTTGCCTTCCTTACCATTTTGTTTTCATTGATCCCTTTGATATTCTTTACCTTTTTCTATTCCAGAGGAATTTTGTTACTATTTTTTTCTAGCTCTATAAAATAATTCTTTGGTAGTTTGATTAGTATTACACTTTCTCTGTTTTTGCTTTCCCTGGTTTAAATATCAAAACTATATCTGTGTCATAAAAGGAATTTGGTAGGACTCCTTTACCTATTTTTTCAAATGGTTTATATAGTATTGGGATTAATTGTTCTTTAATTATTAGGTGGAATTCATTGTAAATCTATGTGATCCTGAGGATTTTTTCTTAGAGAGATCAATTGTGGCTTGTTCAATTTCTTTTTCTAAGTTAGGGTTATTTAAGTATTCTGTTTCCTCTTCTGTAAATCTGGTCAGTTCATATATTTGTAGCTATTCATCCATTTCACTTAGCTTGTCAATTTTACTGGAATATAATTGGACAAAATAACTCCTAATAATTGCTTTGATTTCATCTTCATTTGTAGTGCATTCATCTTTTTCATTTTTGACACTACTGGTAGCTTGATTTTCTTCTTTCTTTTTTTAAAATCAAATTAACTAATGGTTTATCTATATTATTTATTTAAAGCCAGCGCCTAGTTTTATTTGCTAGTTTAATTTCTTTATTTTCAATTTTATTAATTTCCCTTTGATTTTCAGGATTTCCAATTTGGTGTTTAATTGGAAGTTGTTAATTCATTCTTTTTCTAGTATTTTTTTTTTAGTTGCATGCCCAATTCATTGACCTGCTCTTTCTCTCTTCTATTGATGTATGCATTTAGAGAAATAAAATTTCCCCTAAGTACTGTTTTGGCTACATCCCACAAATTTTGGAATGTTGTCTCATTGTTGTCATTCTCTTTAATGAAATTATTGATTGTTTCTATGATTTGTTCTTTGATCTTCTCATTCATTAGGATTAGAATATTTAGTTTTCAATTAGCTTTTAATCCATGCTTCCATAGTCCTTTATTAAATATAATTTTTATGCATCATGGTCTCAAAATGGTGTATTTAATATTACTGCTTTTCTGCATTTTGTTGTGAGGTTTTTATGCTTTAATACATGGTCAGTCCAAAAGAATGAAAAAATAGAAGAGAATGTGAAATATCTCATTGGAAAAACAACTGACCT
The DNA here is from genome assembly GCF_003287225.1 of Phascolarctos cinereus. NCBI lineage: Eukaryota > Metazoa > Chordata > Mammalia > Diprotodontia > Phascolarctidae > Phascolarctos > Phascolarctos cinereus. The sequence goes on from NW_027555847.1 coordinate 179,592,964, forward strand.
GGAAAATAGACCCAAGAGAGAGAACTTAAAAATTATTGGACTATCTGAAAGCCATGATCAAAAAAAGAGCCTAGACATCATTTTTCAAGAAATTATCAAGGAAAACTGCCCTGATATTTTAGAACCAGAGGGCAAAATAGAAATTGAAAGAATCCACTCATCCCCTCCTGAAAGAGATCCCTATAGGAAAACTCTAGGAATATTGTAGACAAATTCCAGAATTCCCAGGTCAAGGAGAAAATATTGCAGGCAGCCAGAAAGAAACAATTTCAAGTATTGTGGAAACACAAACAGCATAACACAAGATTTAGCAGCCTCTACATTAAGGGACCAGAGGGCATGGAGTATGATATTCTGGAGGGCAAAGGAGATAGGATTACAACCAAGAATCATCTGTCCAGCAAAACTGATTATAATCCTTCAGGGTAAAAAAAATGGTCATTCAATGAAATAGGGAACTTTCAAGCATTCCTGAGGAAAAGACCAGAGCTGAGAATAAAATCTGACTTTCAAATACAAGACTCAAGTGAAACATGGAAGAGGTAAACAGGAAAGAGAAATCATAAGAGACTTATTAAGGTTGAACTGTTTACATTCCTGCATGGAAAGATGATATTTGTAACTCATGAGTCCTTTGTCAGTATTAGGGTAGTGGGAGGGAAAAAATTATATGTATGTATAGATAGATTGATAGATAGAGGGCACAGGGTGAGTTGAAGATGAAGGGGTGATATCTGGAAGATAAAATTAAGGGGTGAGAGGATTATGCTGAGAGAAGGAGAAAGGGTGAAGTAGAATGGGGTAAATTATCTCACATGAAACAGACAAGAAAAAGCTTTTACAATGGAGGAGAAATGGGGGAAGGTGAGAGGGAATGAGTGAATTTTATTCTCATAGGATTCGGCTTAAGGAGGGAATAACATACGCACTGGGGTATAGAAATCTATTTTACCCCACAGGAAAATAACGGGGGAAGGGGATAAGAGAGCAGGGGATTGATAGAGGGGAGGGCAGGTTGGGGTAGGGGATAATCAGAAGCAAAAACTTTGAGGAGGGACAGGGTCAACAGAGAGAATAGAATAAATGGGGGGTAGGATAGGATGAAGGGAAATATACTTCGTTTTCACAACAGGACTACTATGGAAGTGTTTTGCATGACTACATATCCCCTTTATCTTATTTCTTTTCTTCTACTTCCCTGTTGGGTAAGATAGATTTTTATTACCAGTTGAGTATGTTATATATATTTTGTCTTTCTGAACCAACTTTTTATTAAAATTTTTTTATTTTATTTTTCCCCAGTACACTTTCTTTTTTTTTAAATTTTTTATAGTTTTCAACATTCACTTCCATAAGCTTTTGAGCTTTAAATTTTCTTCCCCTCCTTCCACTCCCCGCTCTCCAAGACAGCATGCAATCTGATATAGGCTCTACATATACATTCTCATTAAACATATTTTCACATTTGTCAAGAAGAACTAGAACAAATGGAACCATGAGAAAGAAGAAATAAAACAGAACAACAAAAAAAGAGAGAGAGAGAGAGAGAGAGAGCAAGCAAATAGTATGCTTCGATCTTCATTCAGATTCCATAGTTTTTTCTCTGGATGTGGATAGTATTTTCTATCATGAGTCTTTTAGAGTTGTCTTAAATCCTTGTATTGCTGAGAAGAGCTAAATCTATCAAAGTCAATCATCATGCAATGTGGCTGTTACTGTGTACAATGTTCTCCTGGTCCTGCTGACTTCACTCAGCATCAGTTCATGTAAGTCTTTCCAGGTTTTTCTAAAGTCCACAACAGCACAATAGTATTCCATTACATTCATATACCCCAACTTATTCAGCCATTCCCCAATTGATTGGCATCCCCTCAATTTCCAATTCTTTGCCACCACAAAAAAAGCTACTGTAAATATTTTTGTACAAGTGGGTCTTTTCCCCATTTTTATGATCTCTTTGGGATACAGCCCTAGAAGTGCTATTGCTGAGTCAAAGGATATGCAGTTTTATAGCCCTTTGGGCATAGTTCCAAATTGCTCTCCAGAATGGTTGGATCAATTCACAACAATGCATTAGTGTTCCAATTTTCCCACACCTTCTTCAGTATTTATAATTTTCTTGCTTTGTCAGGTTAACCAATCTGATAGGTGTGATGTGGTACCTAAGAGTTGTTTTGATTTGCATTTCTCTAATCAATAGTGATTTAGAGCATTTTTTCATATGATTATAGATAACTTCAATTTCTTCATCTGCAAATTGCCTGTTCATGTCCTTTGATCATCTACCAATTGGGGAATGACTTGTATTTTTATAAATTTGATTCAGTTCTCTATATATTTTAGAAATGCGGCCCTTATCAGAGACACTGCTTGTAAAAATTCTTTGCCAATTTTCTGCTTCCCTCCTAATCTTGCTTGCATTGGCTTTGTTTGTGCAAAAACTTTTCAATTTAATGTAATCAAAATTATGCATTTTGCATTTTGTAATATTTTCTATCTCTTATTTGGTCATAAATTCTTCCATTCTCCATAAATCTGACAGGTAAACTATTCCTTGCTTTCTCAGTTTGCTAATAGTATCAGCCTTTATATCCAAATCATGTACCCACTTTGACTATATTTTGGGATACAGTATAAGAAGTTGGTCTAGGCCCAGTTTCTGCTATACTATTTTCCAGTTTTCTCAGCAGTTTTTGTTTTTGAACCAGTTTAGACATGAGTCAGATTTAAGCATTGTCCACCCTCACTCCTCACCAGTTTCTTCTCTGGTATAAAAACTCTTCCTTGCAAACCTTTTTTATGTGAAATAATTTCCCCCATTCTTTCTCTCTCTTCTCCCTTCTCCCAGAGCATCCCTCTTTCTCACCTATCCATTTTTTTTTATTATCTCAGCATAATATACTTGCTCCTATACTGTCTTGATAGAATCCTTCTAAATGCCCTGATAATGATATAGAAAGGTATACAGTTTAACCTTATTGAATCTCTTATGATTTGAGTCTTGTATTTGAAAGTCAAGTTTTCTATTTAGCTCTGTTTTTTTCATCAGGAATTCTTGAAAGTCCTCTCTTTTATTAAATAGCCATTTTTTCTCTCTTGAAGAATTATACTCAGTTGTGCTGGACAGGTTATTCTTGCTTGTACTTTCAGCTCTTTTGCTTTCCAGAATATTAGATGCCAGCCGTCTACTCCTTTAACATGGTAGTTGCTAAATCTTGAGTGATCCTGACTATGGCCCCACGATATGTGAGTAGTTTCTTTCTGGCTACTTGAAATATTTTTCCTTTGACCTGGGAGCTCTGGAATTTGGCTACAATATTCTTTGGGGTTTTCATGTTGGGATCTCTTTCAGATGGTGATCAGTAGATTTTTTTTTCAATTTCTATTTTATCCCCTGGTTCTAGGATATTGGGGCAATTTTCTTTGATATGTTGTTGAAATATAATGTCTAGACTCTTTTTTTTTTTTACCGTGGCTTCCAGGTAGTCCAATAATTCTTAAATGATCTCTCCTTGATCTGTTTTCCAGGTTAATTGTTTTTTCAAGCAGATATTTTATATTTTCTTCTAAAAGTTTCATTCTTTTTGAGTTTGTTTTATTGTTTCTTGATGTCTCATAAAGTCATTAGCTTTTATTTGCCCACTCTAATTTTTAAGGAATTATTTTATCCATGGAGATTTTCTAACTCTTTTTCCATTTGGCCAATTCTGTTTTTTAAAAGTGTTATTCTCTTCAGTATTTTTGTGCTTGTTTAACCAAGGTGTTAATTGTCTTTTCATTATTTTCTTCCTTTGCTTTCATTTCTTGACCTAATTTTTCCCCTACCTCTTTTATTTAATTTTGAAACTAAATTTTTTGTAGCTCTTCCAAGAATTCTTGTTGGGCTTGTGTCCAATTTACATTTTTTCTTTGAGGCTTTGCTTGTAGCTGCTTTGACTTCATTGTCTTCTTCTGAATCTGTGTCTTGATCTTCCCTGTCACTATAGTAGTTTTTTATGATTAGCTTCTTTTTCTGTTGTTTTCTCCTTTTCTCACACTATTTCTTGATTAGGAATTTTATGTTAATGTTGGTTCTATTCCTGGCATAGGTAGGTGGCTCAGTGGATTGAGCACTAGGTCTGGAGTCAGGAAGACCTGAGTTCAGATCCAGCCTCAAATGCCTACTAGGTCTGTGACCCTGGGCAAGTCCCCTTAAACTCTTTTTGCCTTAATCCATTTCAGAAGGAAATGGCAAACCACCAGTATCTTTGCCAATAAAACTCCATGCACAGTATTGGCATGCTATGATCCTTGCAGTTATAAAGAATTGAATGCAACTCTTTCAAAGCTGGTGAATAAATAAATGAAAACATATTTATTAAGCACTTTGTATGTGCTAGCAAGAGAGGCAGCAGCCTGGCATTATGGACAGGTCTGTTTTCCAATGCAAGAAGACCTAGTTCAAGTTTGGACTCTGATGCAAACTAAACCTGTGACCCTGTAAGTTATGTACCCTCTCCTTGCCCTAGGCACCTCTCTAAGACTTGAAATTGCAAAGCAGATGACTACCTGAACGTTTAGAAGTTTCTCACCTCACATCCCTACACTGATAAAATCAGAAGTCTGGTTTAAAGAAAAAACAAAACAGCAGCAGTCTGCACAGGGCTAGGTGCTGGTGGTACAAATGCAAAAGCGACTCAATTTCTGTCCTCAATGAGTTTATAAAAGTTCATAAGGAGAGAAGAGAGGGAAGGGAAGAGGGAAAGGGAATTTTCATCTGGAGAGTCACAGGGGTTTTGAGTGGAGCCATTTGGAAGTTAATTATCATACCCTTTCCAAGATCAATGGCAGTAATTGATTTAATTACTGTTCACAGATCAGGAGGTGGAAATTTGGAGGGGGGCGGGAAATGAGAGTGCCCAGATAGGCCCTGATTTTCTGGTTGAGATGTGGTCCTAGAGGATAAATCCTAGGGGGTTGCCTGGGGCATATAGATTGAGATAGCACAAAGCTGCCTTCTCCCCCCACTTGATTGGCCTAAGATTCCTCTAAGCAGCATCTTGCTCCCGCCTCCGCTGGGCATGTCCAGGACAAAGCTGCCCCGGGACCTGATTGGCCTCAGCTACCCTGTCGCAGTTTCCTGATTGAGGAGTATAAAAGGTCTCAGTTTCATGTATTGCCTCTCAAACTTGGTGGGTACCTGAGGTCTTGCCATATGAATTCATCCTACCCTGTCCTGGTGAGTTTCCTTATTGCATGTTCTTGCTGTAAGGTAAACCTCCTTTGTTAAATGTCCAATGATTTGCCAGCGCCTCATTTCATCCTGACATTGAACCCAAACTACATGGGTGCTGGCCCTCGTACCAAGAGAGTGCTGGCCTTAGAGCTCACAACATAGATATTAAATTACCTTCTCAGAGCAACTCAGCTAATTGCTATCTGAGATGGGTTTTAAACTCTTCCTCAGTCCAAGCTAGCAACGTATGCACAAAACCATGCTGGCTACCTTGATAAATAGGGCCTCAGGGCTTTGAAAAACAGGCTACAGCTAATCCCTGAGTAGGTTTGAAGCATGGGCACAGATTAAGAGGGACCATAGAAAACGTGTCAATTACCCAGGGCCTTTGAAATTTGTTCCCCCACTAGCACAGACCACTGCTTTTCAAATGGTGTATGGAAGTCAGGGCAGCATTGCGCTGTTTGATTATTTCCTAACACAAAATGCTCATCAACAGAAAATAAATTAACAGCCGGCATTAGACTACACTGTGTTCTGTGTGCCTGGCGGATCTGTCTTCCTCACGTTAAGTGCTCTGAAGGTCCAGTAGTCACTGATTAGGTACCCACAGACAGTCACTGGCCAACTGAGCCTTTCGGGTGAGCTATTTGTCTACATCATGAAAAAATAAGGCAGCCTTAATGAGACACCTTGGTTAAAGATACCATATTAGAAAAGAGTGCCTGTAACTAGATGGGAACCATTTTTCTTAAGCAGAGTATTAAGAGTCAATATAGACAAGTCAATACTTTGCTTGTAGAGTAAGGGTCAATACTTTGCATGTAAAAGCATCTCAATCACCAGTCCATATTTCACACTGAACTCAATAAATGGAATAATCTATGAATCTATTAACATCCATATTTACTTAGTCTTTGAGGTTGACACCCTGCCAGTGACATTAGCCTAAGTTATTACAACTAAGATTTACGTTGGTAGTAACTTTCCTTTACTGGCTTTAGAAAGGCTAGTAAATCCTTAATTGCTAAAGCATCCTAGGCCTTGTTTGCATATGAATGAGTACTTGTAAAGGAAAGAGTGATGTGTTTAGAAAGATATACATTCCTAAAACACTGGGTTTTTTGGTTTTTGTTTTTGAAATTGTGTTACTCCTTTGCTGTAGATCTGCTATTCCTTGTGCTTCACACAAAATCTGGCCTCCATCTATCTTTCTAATATTCTCTCCAATATGAATCCTTCATTCAGGACAAATTGTACAGGCAGTATCCCTTGAAGTTGTGTCTTGTGACTTCTTGCTTCTGAAACCTTGCTTATATTCTTCCATCTTAGAAAACCGATTGAAATCCAATCTTCACTGACCAGCTCAATTCTACACACACACACACACACACACACACACACACACACACACACACACTTTATACATTCAATCAGTCTTGGAAGAATAGCCATGGTTTATAAAAGTCAGTCAATAAACATTTATTGAATGCCTACCATGCCCCAGGCAGTATGTTAAGTGCTAGGGATACAAAGAAAGGCACCCCTACTTTCAAAGAGCTCACGGTCTAATGGGGCATCCAACATGGAGACAACTATGCACCATGTATGCAGGATAATTTCGAGATCATTGGTAAATGGAAGGCCCTAGAATGAAAGGAAATTTAAAAAAAAATAATTAAAGGGGATTGCAAAGATCTTACAAAGATTCTTGTAGGAGGCAGGATTTTAGGTAGGACCTGAAGAAAACCAGGGAAGCAAGGAGGGGGAGAATTCCAAACAATGCTTCCCAGGTTTCTTGAAAAAACCACCGCTTTGCCATTGCTTCAGGCACAAGAATATTCCACTACATGCTTATGCCACAATTTGTTCAGCTATTCCCCAGCCAATGGGCACCTGATGCAAAGTGAATTGAGCAGAACCAGGAGAATGATTTATACTCTAACAAGAAAATTGTAAAGATGAACAACTTCTCATCAATGCAATGACCAATTACAATTCCAGAAACCCAGTGAAGAATGTTAGCCATTTCCAGACAGAAAGGTGATGGACTAATGAATAAATACACATAATGAGATATCTATTTTTAGACATAGCTAATATGGGAATTTCTTTTGTTTAACTATGCATACTTTTACAAGGGTTTTCTTTTTCTTTTCTGGGGTAAAATAAATGGCTATTAATTGAAAAAATAACATTTAATTTAAAATAAAACACAGAATAGGCAAGGTGAAGGGTCTACCTGCCTGTGGAGTAGGTGTCAACATCCAGGATGGTGAGGTCCTACCTCCCTGAAGTGTCATTGAGTGTGGGCTTCTGGAGAGAGGCAAGCTTGTACTGGTACAACCAGGATACAGTAAGCACCTTGGAAGATAATGTAAGCTGTCTAGAGGAAGAATCTGGGAATTGAGCCTTTTTTTCTGAAGGGGAAAAAGAAGGAGAAGGAGAATGGTGTGCGATAGGAGAGCTATGATTTGGCAAGCAGCACAGTCTGGTCGAACAACAGCTGGATTTGACATCCGGGGACATAGATTTAAATCCTAATTTTGCCATTTTCATCTTTCACCAGTCACACTACCTTGTAATAACTTTGGACAGACCAATTAACCTCTTATTTATCAGTAAAATGAGGGGTGTTGAATTAAATGATCCGAGGTCCCTTCCAACTCTGACTCTATAATCCTCTTTTAAGCCTTCAGGGGCTACCCAAACTCCTATGCCTTGCTCTGAATGCTTGTATTTTTTTTTAAAATAATGATCTTAGACTGTGATATCCCCGTGGCAGTTTGAGGTTCCAGGGCAGGCTCTAAAGAGAATGTTTAATTCCTTCAGACAAAGCATTCCCTCCTGATCACTGACACCAGATAATAAATGTGTCTTCAGGTAATTAGTGTTGCCTCTTTTCAGAGAGCTCCTAGTACACGGCAGTTTAGATATAGGCACCAAAAACTAAGAATGCCGGATGCATACTCCTCCACCTTCAATCATATTTCTATGAAGAAAGATAAATATCTATGACAAAACCACAGAAATTAGTCAGTTCACTTTTAAACACAGAGAGAGAAAATTATACAATACAAAGTGGGAAAAAAAGACACTCCAGAGTATAAAAAGTTATCTTGAGCCACTTCTTATACTAGACTCCAGTTTGATCCTATCTTGGCTTCTCTGAGTATGTCAAAATCCCAGTGTACAAATTGCCAGAATACATTCTGGATTCTCTGTGACTACAGTAACCTCACTGTTGTCATAAATTATATCTCCCTTTCCCTTCCTACATATACAATCTGCCAACAATGCTTTTAAAATCTGGAATTCTTGGAAAGTGCTATTAAAAAAATGTTTCTGTCTAAAGTTTAGGTCAAAATTATGTCATGTTACACTGTAGGCTGTGTTACTCTTATGAATCTTTTTCAATAATAAATTTGTAATATTATGAGATTGGCTGTGCTGAGCTGCACCAAATGCATCTCGTGAAACACATATTATTGGCCCAAATACAATGGAGTCTTTGAGTCCAGAGGGAAGGCCCAACTGCTGATGTGTTCCTGGACTCCCAAGTCCATTTATCCAGGATACATGACTGAGTGACAAGTGATCAGGTCATATTCGTGCAAAAAAAATAATCAAACTAAAAAAACCCTTTTTGATAGATCCATGGTGAGGCTGATGAACTATCACGTGGAGAAACAGTAAAGTTGATAGGGAGGGTTTGAAAAAGGCCTCAATTCTCAAAGCTCTTTCTTGATTTCTAGTCATAAAGGTAATGAGTACTTCCCTATCTATTTTTTTTAAGTCACGTCAATTGATAATTCATAGCAATTGATGGATGACAATATCATAACACTTAAATAAATGAGTGTAGTCTTGTAAAATGGTCAGTGGGGTTTTTGTTGATGATGTAATGGTCATCATGTACTTTCATGCTCTTGGCAGAGAGGGGAGAGAGCTAGTCTTGGAGCCAGGGAGCCTGACCCCGGGCTCTGGCTCTGGCAATGCTGACTGTATGACTCTAGTCAACTCTCTAAGACTTAAAGTTTCAGAATCATTTCAAATCTGCTTCAGTAAAAGGAGTTTCCTCACGGGAAGATTGCTACACCAATTGAATTGGGCAGCTAGGTAGAATGGGCTGGAGTGGGGAAGACCTGAGTTCTATCTAAACTTAGACATTGACTAGCCATGTGACCCTAGGCAAGTCACTCAAACTCTGCCTCAGTTTCCTCACCTTAAAATGGGAATAATAATAGCACAGGTTGTTGTGAGGCTCAAATATTTTTAATACGTTTAGCACAGTACCTGGCATATAAATGGTTATTCTCTTGGAGGAGACTTAGTCTACAGAAGGAATTAAGTAATAAAGGCATTTGTTCCTTCCCCATTTGAAATCATAGTTTAAGACCAAGAGAAAAAAAACAACAAATACACCAAGCACTGTACTAAGGGTTGGAGAAAAAAAAAAGTTTAAATGAAGGACAACACCTTTTCCCACCTCACAGGTCACCAAATGTAGGGAGGCAAAGACCTGGGTTCACAACATGACTGTCAATTTCTGTGATCCTGAGCAAGTCAGTTACCTTTTTATGAAGCTCATTGCAAGTAAGGATTGTTTCATTTCTGCCTTGCACACCCTCCATGCCCTTCAACAGATTTATGAGTTTCAGCCTCGTGGGCATGACCTTTTTTTTTTTTAAGTACTGTCACATCTAGGGTGTGATAAACACAGGTTGAAGGCCAGTAAAGTTTCAGATCTTGCATGAGCGGGTTGAGTTCCAGCTGAGCCCAGGAGAGCCGCTGTGGATTCAGGCTTCTTACCATGCTTATAGCAATTAATAATGAGTGGAAAAAATAATAAACAATCCTCTTTTGCTCAGCTTTCAGGGGGGATCTGAGTGGTAACTTAAATCTCTGGGTTAGCTGTCATCCCCAGGCAGAGAGGAGATTGAGGGGAAGGGGAGGGGAGGGGAAGAGACAGACAGACATCAGCACAAAAAGGCTTTCTGTCCTTTTTTAGGTAGAGAGAGGCTGGGGCTAGGAATAGGGATCAAATGAACTATGAGGTTTATGTCTAATGTTACATGTGTACTTCTACTTTTGCTGCATCTAATCTAATTAAAAAACTTTTATTATTTAGTACTAAAAGTGACAAAGAACATCTGCAAAAGCTTAAAAAAAATCTGGAATGTTCACTAAGTACTTAAAATATTTGGATGTTTTAGGAAGCTGGGATATCCGTTAGTAAGAGAGGATTCAGTGAAGCACGTGGCCAGGGACTTAATGAAGGGGAGGAGTTAGTCAAAGGGGGGGGCATGGGGAATGAAGTAGAGTTGTGATTGGGTAATCACCCACGAAGGGGCGGAGCCAAGGGGAGAGCGGCAGCTATCTAAGAGTAGGAAAGAGGTCTAAGGACCCCCGATCTGGAGCTGGGTGGTGCACATGATAGGTGCCTTTTGAGAAGTGGAGAGTGGGATAGAGTAGTGGTAAGTGCCTAATGCGTAAGAATCTGTATCCTGGTTCTTACTCAAGATAATGTAAATTTTCTCTTCCCTCCAATAGACTGAAAGCCCCTCCCCCCATAATATAAGTTTGGGAGAGCAGACATTGTTGCAAGTTTTTTTGTGTGTTCGCTGCCCAGGAGGTAGGTAGATGGCTTGGGGCTGGAATCAGGAAGACCCGAGTTCAAGTCCTACCTCAGACACTGTGTGATCCTGAGTAAGTCATTCAAACGATTGCCTCAGTTTCCCCAATTGTAAAATGACTGTAATAATATCACCTCCCTCCCAGATCTCTTAAATGAGGTAATATTTTGGGGGAAAAAAAAACCCTTGGCATAATGCCTAGCACAAAGTAGGTGCTTAATAAATGCTTGTTTTTTCACTTCACAAAACAATCCCTGAAACAGCAGACAATTAATACCTGTTTGTTGACAGAAACAGGGCACTGGTCACAGGCACCCTCTATTGTCACATGGCTGTGGTTTTTAAAATCCTATACATATATTCTCTCATTCTGTCCTTAAAATAGCCATGTGGAACAGGTAGTGAAAGTATTGTTACACATGTTTTACAAATGAAGAAGGGAAGGGAATAGTAGAAATAATAATATAGTTCCTACTGTGTGCCAGGTACTTTGCAAATATTACCTCATTTGATCTTCACAAGACCCCTGTGATGAGGGTGCTGTTCTTATCCCAATTTTACAGTTGTGGAAACTGAGGCAAACTGAGGTTAAATGACTTGCTTAAGGTCACACAGCCAGTAAGGGTCTGGAGAAGCTGAGACACAGAGAAATAAATTGACTTGCTCAAACCCATAGTTTCTGACTCCAAGTGGAGCAGTTTCCATTATCTCATGGACTCCTCCTATTTTATAAGGGCAGGGACTTTATTTTAATAGGACAGACTACCCAAGTGAATAACAATGAAGTACAATCTTCCATCAGCTCCCCATGGCCACCCACCCCGCAAAGGAACACACCCATCTTAGACAAGTCCTGCTCCTGGCTGAAAGACTTGGATGGTTTGCTCACTGAGTAGCTGGCTTTGCATGTATACTTCACTGGATCTGCGTTCTACCTTCAGGGCTGCTGTTCTCTGCCTTTGCCACCGCATTTGCTGCTACTATCTCCTAGAGCCTCCATCTGCAGCTGGGACTTCTGTTTTCTCAAAAGAGAATGAGAATTACCCCCCCTCCCAACATCACTGGGGCTAAGCAACACATGTTCAGCTCTTTTATTAGTCAGGCTCATAGCCACCCATACTGGCAAACACCCCCCTGGAAGCTGTTAAGGTCTATATTTTTTTCAACCAAACATCCTTCTTCCAAAATGGGGAGTCTCTCAAGCTCTCTTTCAACTGCTGCTTAGTATGAGGACAGTAGGTCTCTATCCTCCTTTAAATTAAGAAATTAAGAAAGAATTAATAGCAACCTCTGCAATAACAGAAATGGGCTGTTCTAGAATAGGATAAGCTCATTGCCACTGAAGTTATACTAAGCTAAGGCTTTTTCGCCTTCCATCATAGATTCTGTAGGTCCTTCTGTTTGGCTTTTATAGTCCCACTTAAACACTCATCCCCAAGCATAACAAGGTGATCCAGAATGCTCAGATTTTCCCATCCTGGTAGGTTATACAGAGCATGCACAGGTGTGGTGTATTTGCTAACAATTGACTACATAGGATCTCTGAGGATTTCTTCACTCATGGAGTGACCAATTGCTGAAAGAGTTGATATTTTAATATGTCATGATAAACCGTGAATGGTCCCTTGGTTGTCATTATACACACACACACACACACACACACACAGAGCGAGGGAGGAGTTGGGGTACTTCATCCTTGACCTCTTGTGGCTGTGACTCTCCAGGTGATAAGATATAATTCCAATGAGAGATAGAGAAGGATTCTCCTTCTCTACCCCAATATCATGGTGACCCCATTGCCACACTCCATGTATGTGAAGCGAGGCTTACCCTTTGTGTTTGTTTATTCATTATCTTGGTTGAATGAGTCCCAAAAGGGACATATCCTAGGTCCTAGGACCTTGAAAATTTAGAAGATCAGGAGAGCCTATCACTGGTCTGAGCTGAATGGCAGTGGTGGCTAATGACATCCTTGGAGTGATGGGGCTCACAAAGAGGGAAGCTTCTGTGTCAGAAAGAGGCCCAGCTTAGCTTTTCATAGGCAGACTGGTGAGAGTTGGCCAAGCCAAGGTGAAATGTTAAATGGCTAATTAACAGTCTTTCAAATGATGTCCAGATGACACTTAACTACCAGCCTCCCGGCATATTCTAACAGTGTTTATAAGTTACTAAATCCTATTTAAATTATTCTATTAATGTGTACTGATTCTTCCTATATTTATCATTTCTCTCTCTATAGGAATAAACTACCTGTCCCATCCATACCTGATTCATATTTATACATTGAGAATCTGTTTACTCCCCCAATCTTTGGTGATTCCCTTAGACTTTTGAACGATAGCTTTTATTGTAATTAGCAACATTCCTTGGCATCAGGGTGAGGATTTATTAGCAATCCAAGGAATGTGAGAATAGGGTGTCTAATTAGAGCCTAATGGCACTAATTAGAGGTCAGGCTTCCCCTGCACTGAAGCTGATCTACTACTATATCACTGGGGCCATATAGGTCAGGAAGGGAGACAGCCTGGCCTTGTACTCCTAGGAGTTGTTCCTCTGTGTGAGACTTATACCAAAAAATTGGTTAAACAAAACTACTATTTGACAGTAAATACAGGTATATGTACTATAGCTCTGCCCCTTCTATACCAAGAGGAGAGAAACAGTTCATTATGCTTCCCATGACCAAAACTGGTTATTTCCATCAATCTGAATTTTTAAATTTATATTATTATGATTATATATATATATGCATTCACATACATTATGTATATGTATATATAAATAATAAAGATAATGAAATATATGCAGAATTACCTATATATATGGAGAGAAAGAGCATATTTCTCTGAAGGATATGTGTGTGTGTGTATATATGTGTGTGTGTGTATGTATAATTTCTTACAACAAAATAGTATTCTATTATATTCATAAACCAGAATTTGTTAAGCCATTTTCCAGCTGATGGGCACTTTCTTTCTTTCCAGTTCTTTGCTTCTACAAATAATGTTGTTATGAATATTTTGGTACATGTGAGAACTTTGTCTTTGGCCAGGATTTTGGGGGGTTTATATGTCTAGTGCCGGACCTACTGGGTCCTCGGGCATGAATAGTTTCATGACTTAACCTTTTTTTCCAGAATGGTTGGACCATTTCACATCTCCACCATAGAGTTCTTATTTTGACAGTTCACAGAACTGCGATAGGCATCTCAGCATACTCCTCTTCTAGATTTCAAAGGTGGGAAGGAAAGGGGCACATTGACAGTGATCTTTGGCCCTGGGGTGAGACGGAGAATGCTTATGGATGCTTTCCCCTAGGATGTCACAATGTTATTGATGTGCAGTTCCTTGGGACAACCACAAGATGGTGTAAAAACTGCACCCAACTGTGGCAGGGCAGAACAGGGCTTGAAAAACTTTTTTTTTAACCATTGCTTTTGGGAAAAAGTTGAGGCCCACGTTAGTCGAAAGAAACCTATTTCATTTTAGTTTTTGTTAAAAGAGAAAATATCCCCATGTTTCCTTTTTAAATTAACCCCTTGCAATTGCTAGTGGTCCCTAACCACTGTACAGGAGCAGCTTTCTCAAAGGTCAGCCAGATCAATGTCTCAGTCCACATCCTCCTTAAACTCCTTACAGCTTTTGACATTGCTGACCACCTTCTCTGCCCTTGACTTGGGACTCTACATTTTCCTTGCTCTCTTCTTCCTTCTCTATCTCTTTCCTAGAATCATAGATCTAGCTCTGGAAGGAACCTCAGAGAACATCTAATCCAACTCCCTCATTTTACAGTTGAGGAAACTGAGGCCCAGGTAATTTAAGTAAATTGCCCAAAGTCATAAAGGTGTACACGGATCCTCTGACCTAGAGTCAGTGTTCTTTCCACTGTACCTACCTCCTGTCTCATCCTTTTCCTAACTCCTAATTATGGCCGATGCTCAAAGGTCTCTTCTTATATCTCTGCACTCTCTCTTTGGAAATAATCATTTGCTCCTGGGTCTTCAACTAACCCCTCTATTTAGATGACTCCCAAATCTGTGTCTTCTGCCCCGACTTCCTTCTATACTCCAGACCTGAATCTGCAATTGCTCGTAGGACATCTCTCCATGAATATCGCACCAGTGCCTTAAATTCAGCATATCCCATACTGAGCTCACTGCCTTTCCCTCTAACTGGGCTCCTCTTTCTGACTTCACCATTTGTCCATGGCATCACCATCCGCTCTTTCTCCCGCATTTGTAATGTTGGATTAATCTTTTTTGGGTGCACTGCACAGAATGCCAGGCCTGGAGTCAGGAAGATTCTCCTTCCCGAGTTCAAATCCAGCCTCAGACACTTACTAGCAGTATGACCCTGAACAAGTCATTTAGCCCTTTTGCCCTCAGTTTCCTCATCTGTAAAATGAGCTGATGAAGGAAATGGCAAACTGCTCCAGTATCTTTGCCAAGAAAATCCCAAATGGGGTCACAAGAAGTTGGACACAACTGAAACAAATGAACAACAGCAAAGTCTGATCTACCCTGCCTGGCTCTCAAAGCGCTCCACAAACTGGTACCAGTCTCTCTCTCTAACCGGCCACTGTCCTCTACATACTGTCCACCCTCCTTCTGTATCTTGGCTCAAGGTGTTCCTTGTACCTAGGATGCCCTCTTTGCCTGTCAAATTTCTACCTATTTTTTTTTAGGCAGTTGGGGTTAAGTGACTTGCCCAGGGTCACACAGGTGGTAAGTGTCAAGTGTTTGGTCTGAGTCTGCATTTGAACTCAGGTCCTCCTGACTGCAGGGCCAGTACTATATCCACTGTGCTACCTAGCTGACCCCTACCTATTGTTTCTTACTTAAAGAAAAAAAAAACAACAACAAGCCAACTTTATTGGTATCTTTTGTTCTTATATCATTTTCATTTCTGAATACAGGGTGTCCCAAAACTTTTAAACTTTGAAAGTTTAATAACACCCTGTGC
This sequence comes from Phascolarctos cinereus, assembly GCF_003287225.1. Classification (NCBI taxonomy): domain Eukaryota; kingdom Metazoa; phylum Chordata; class Mammalia; order Diprotodontia; family Phascolarctidae; genus Phascolarctos; species Phascolarctos cinereus. Next base: position 179,608,776 of record NW_027555847.1, read on the forward strand.
ATTAATCCTCTCTTATCCAGTGAGTCTTCCTTTATAACAGATAATAAAGGGGGAGGTAGGAAGGCATCTTCGCAAAACTAATCAATGTGCCAAATGGGTCTGACAGTATATACAATGCTCCACAATCAGAGGCCCCCTCCACCTTGCTAAGAAGTGAGTAAAATGCATTTTCTCTTCTCTGGTCCCTCCAATTGGCAACAGCCTTCTCAGGTTAGACTTCAACTTGGTTTTGTAACTTTCTAGTGCATTCAGGTTATAATTTTGCGCAATCTAGTTATCTGCTTGTATCTTACTCCTCTTCCCCTCCCCCCGACTCCAACATTTCAAGGTCCAAAAGAATAGAGACTAAGTCTTTTTTTCTATTTTTATTTTTAATCTTTTAATTTATCTCTCCCTCCTACTATCCTCACATCTTTCTGTACCAGTTCAGAGTTCTTCCCAGTTTCCTTTGAAACTATTTCATCACTTTTATGGCGTAATAAGAATCTATTAACGTTCATATGCTATAATTTGTTCAGCCATTCCAATTAATGGGTACCTCCCTGGTTTTCAGTTCTTTGCTGCCACAAAAAAGAACTGTTATAAATATTGTTTTATATGTATATATATATATATATATATATATATATATATGCATATATATATGTATACACACACACATACACACACATATATATATGTATACACACACATATATATATATATATATATATATATATATATATATATATATATATATATATATACACACACACACATATATATATATATAGGACCTTTTCCACCTTCTTTAATCTCTTTGGAGTATAGGCCCAGTATTAATTGGATTAAATGGTATGCACAGTTTAGTAACTTTTGGGATATAATTCCAAATTGCTTTCTAGAATAGCTGGGCCAATCCACAGTACCACCAACAATGCAATAGTGTGCCTATTTCCTGTAGTTCCTCCAACATTTGTCATTTTTCCTCTGTTGTTGTTGTTGCCAATCTGATGGGTGAGATGCAGAACCTCAGAGTTGTCTTAATTTGTATTTCTCTAATTATTAGTGATTTGGAGGATTTGTATATGGTTTTCAGAACATTTTTTTTTCTTTTGGAAACTACATGTTCTATCCTTTAACCATTTATCTGTTGAAGAATGGCTCTCAGTCTTATAAATTTGATCTATCCTTTATATATCTTGGATATGAGACCTTTATCAGGGAAACTTACTACAAAGATTTGTTCTAATTACAGTTGTATTAGATTTATTTGGGAGTAAGAATTATCAAAACTATCTATGTTCTCCTTAAAAACTAGCACAATACTCCATGCTTAATAAATATTTATGTGAAAAAAAATGTTTATGTGAATATATGAAAAGGGCAAAACAGAAACCCCACCTTTGACATATATCCCAAGGAGGTCAAAGACAGGTTATATACATACAATTTGGAGCAGTACTTTTTGTAGTAGCAAAAAGATGGAATACAACTGGGTAGCCTTTGATTTGGGAAAGGGTTCAGTATTTGTTGTATATGATTGACAAATAACGTTATTGTTCTATAGAAAATACTATGAACAAGCCAGAGAAACATGGCAGAGTCTTGTAGTGATGTAGAGTCAAGTAAGCAGAACCAGAAGAATATCTACAAGGACCATAATAATGTAAATAAAGAAAAACAACAATAAAAGACATAAAAACAACATTAAAAATCTGCCAAACATAGTAATTGTTCTAATAATGACCGATTTGGGCCCTCCTCTCAGTAGAGAGGTAGGGAGGCTGTGGGAGTGGAATGTTATAAATGCTATCACACTGGTCATTTTGGTTTTATTGTTTTTCTGTCTTAGAAGAGAGGGTAAACAGAGAGGAAGGAGATAGAAGGAAATAATGGTGGTGTAAAAAATACATTAATAATTTTTTTAAAAAAAAAAGGGCAACTAAAACCAACAAATACAATTAAAAAAAAATCAGTCCTATATTACAGCCAGTTAAAAAAGCAAAAGGGGGGAAAGAAAATTACATGGGAGAAAGGTGTCTCAATGTTTACGAAAACCTTGAATGGCAGAAGTCTTTACTAATATTTCTTCAAGAACCCAATGGATCTGTGACCTCATTGATATGAGCATTTCCTCTATTAATATATATCACAACCCATGCATTCTTTGTCGAAAGTGACTCTTTTCATGTCCTCCGCAGGGTCTAGGGATATGTTTGCAAATATTTAACAACTGCCTCTCCAGGGAGGAAAAAGTATGCAGAGCACACTGTAAATTTAATCTAAACTATTAATATTTTTCTCCATCACTTAGGTCTAGACAATCAGGAAAACAACGTATCAAGCCTTGATTAGTAGCATTTGCCAATTTCCAAGGTGTAAAAAAGCTCACACTAAAAATTTAACCATCAGCTCTCCTAAAGCTGGCTCCACTGCACTCCTGTATCTATCCAATGTGGTGCGGGGCTTCTTGATTTCTTAACCTTATGTACACTTACTTTAGAAATGTCACTAGCAGTGAACGTACCAGCTAAGTAGCTAGGTGGCGCCAGTGGGTAGAGTGCTAGACCTGGAGTCAGGAAGATCTGAGTTCAAATGTGACCTCACATACTGTGTGACCCTGGGCAAGTCACTTAACCTCTGCCTCAGTGTCTTCATCTGTAAAATGGGATGAGAATAGCACCTATCTCCCAGGGTGGTTGTCTCAAATGGGATAATATTTCTAGAGTGCTTTGTAAATGTTGAAGAGCTATATAACTACTAGCTATTATTAATTCTTATTATCCCTGGATAAACAATATTTCCACCTTCTATTTGGGTTATGCATTTTTTTTTAAGATTCCTTTTTTGTGCAGATTCCATTGTGAAGATTCCATGCTTTGTGCCATGCAGTTTTTCCTCCTCACCCTCCATCTGCCTTGTACCTATCTATTGCCATTTGGGTGACCTTACAATGTCTAATCTGACTACTAGTGCATTATTTAAAAATTTTTTGAAATGATATTTTAGATTAGAAAATAAGCAAATTTTACCACAAGTATTTTAATTCCTGTCTAAGGTCTAGAAGCACTATGATTATTTAAAGTCCTGTTTTCCATGTTTTTAATTTAAAAAAGAAATTTGTTGTTCAGTTATTTCAGTCATGTCGAACTTTTTGTGACCTCTTTTGGGGTTTTCCTGGCAAAAATACTGGAGTAGTTTGCTTTTTCCTTCTCCAGCTCATTTAACAGATCAGGAGCTGAGAAAAACAAGAGTTATGTGACTTGTCCAGGATCACACAGCTAGTGAGTGTCTGAGGCCAGATGTGAACTCAGGAAAATGAGTCTTCCTGACTTCAGGCCCGACACTCTATTCAATATATCATTTAGCTTCCCTTTAAAAAAGTAGAACTGCTTTACATTCTGGAAGAAGATGTACGGGCAAGACTGCATCAGTTTATAGGGGTCTTCTTGATGGGGTGGATCATGGTAAACATCCCTATCTTGTTACCTTTCATTATATTGCTACTAACACTTTTAAATCCATTTTGCAGGGGTTTTTTCTGAGTTCATGTTTTATTTCAAGACTTGCAGATCACATGCTGAGTTGACAGGAGGTCTTTAAGCCAGGGAACTTGATAATGAACAAAGTACACACACACACACACACACACACACACTGGACTCCATTTATGTTGCTTTCACTGCTGGAGTTTTTTAGACCTTCCCTTGAAGTAAAGTATGAGCAAAGCGATTCCTCTGTAAGTGGCCAGTACATAATTCTTTCTGCCATTAAGGGTGTATGAATTGAAGTATTTCTTAAAACCAGGGAACTGATACTGATTGTCAGATTCTGGGCCTGCCATAATTGAAATCCAGACAGCCGAAGCCTCTGCTTCCACTGCCCTTCACTGTCCACTCTTGCATTTTCCTAATAATCCTAAACAGCATTGCCTCTTGGTACATGCCTTGTTGAATTAATGAAAATAAACTGACAGCAAAAGGTGGCAAGCTTCCCAGCTCTGGGGTAGTGAAATAACCATGTCCAAGAGCCAAGAATCTCTGAGATTTAAGGAGACTAGAAGATGATCTCTGAGAGTTGACTTGGTCAAGGACATCCAAGATACCCTTGCTGTTCCCTTCCTGTGGGCTGAAGGAGATGGTATCCAGTGGCCAAGAAGAAGAAAATATTTGGGCACTTTTCAACCAGCCTAAAACATAAAATAAAAAAATGAAATTTTCCATAAAGAGTGTGAGTAATAGAAGATTTTTTGGTTTTGTTTTGGTTTTGTTTATCTGTGTGATGGCATAGAGTAGTCAGGCACAGCGCCTCCCATGGAAACCAGAAAAATTGCAATCTTGCTGTTGCTAATGATAAAGGTGATTAGATTTTTCTTTTTAGGGTTGTGCAGGAAGAGGAGCCAGTAATTCCTAACAGAACCCTCCCTCAAACATACCAGGGTCTGAATCAAGTTCCATTGCTAATGGCCACCAGAGTTTTTAACCAGTTTGACCCCAGCCCACTTCCTGCCTCCCACAGGATTCAGAAACTCCTGGCCTGGTGTGCAGTAGGGGAATGAGGACACCACCCACACCGTACTGAAAGCTGTCATGAGTTGCAACAGATGGTAGCTTTTCCAGCCCCTACCTCTGTATTCTTGTGAGGTAGGTTATTATTTTCTTTCTGTTTAGTCCCTTATTAAAGCTGATTTCATCTTCACATTGATTGGCTGAATTCCAAATGAATGGTTAAGTAAAAAGGCAGGTCGGGCCAGTTAAGATGAGTATCTATTGATAAAGGCAGAGCTTCCTCTTTGTTATCCCCACTAACCTGCTTTTGTGACACCCTAGCTGGCTTTTCCCAAAGGAAGAAAATACCAAATCTCTATTTGATCTTCTGTTTTGATAAAACCTAAGGACCATCTTTTCTTTATCTATCGAGCATGCTTGATTACAGTTCAGTAATAAGACCACAGCCACACAGACACGCACTTGTCACGATTTCGCTTCTCTGCAGAGAACTCAGAACCCTTTAAATCTAAAGGCAAACAAAATACACCCAACCACCACAACGTAGATGAAAAGTTCCACTAAAAGCAGCTAACTCTCTGAGTGACTGAAAAATCCGTGATGGTCCAGGAGAGATGATCAAGCATACTGTCCTTACCTCAGAAAGGTCGCTGTACCAAGAAAGTTTGCTTGTTTTTCTTGAAGCCAGCCTTCAATCTAGAGGACTGAGGAGAAGGAATATTTTTCCCTAGAAATAACAGTAATGTAAAGACAAAATACATTCATAAAACTTGCCTTGCTGTGGTTGGCAGAGAATTCAAACCTGTCCCAGACGCTTACTAGGTATGTGACCCTGGCCAAGTCACGTAATCTCTGTTTGCCTCAGTTTCCTCATCTATAAAATGAGGATAATAACGGCACTTATCTCTCAGGGTTATTATGAGGATCATATGAGAATGTAAAGGCTTAGCACAGTGCCTGGCACATAGTAAATGCCATATAAATGCTATTTTTATTTACCCATTTATTTATTTATTATTGTTTCCTCCCTTAGATTGTAACCTCTTTGGGGGCAGGTCATGTCTTTAGCCACTTTTATATGCCCAGTACTTAGCCTGGTGCCTGGCATATACTAAGTGCTATATAAGTGTTAGCTATTATCATTTTTATATATTTTATTATATATGATTATAAATATGTTATCATAATAATAATTATTTGGAAGAAAAGCAACCAGAAAGACAAATATAGTTTATTATCTGATATGGTAGAAGAGGCCCTAGTCTTGGCTCTGCCATTTATTAGTCATGTGACTTTGAACAAGTCATTTACATTTTTTGGCATCATTTTTCTCAGTTTTTCTTTTCTTTCTGTTTTTTTTTGGGGGGGGAGCCTATTCTCTCATCTGTAAAATGGGGCTAATAATTCCTGCCATATCAAAAAAATAGTAGGCTGGGGAAGAGGATTTGGGGGGGTCGGGAAGGGGAGAAGACTCCCCTTATTAACAAGACTGGCAGCGCTCTGCAGCTTGTCTTTGTGGGACACTGAGCAGCTAAGCCGACTTCCCGAGGGTCACCCAGTCGGAGTATGCTACCAAGTAAGACGTGAAGTACGTCTCTAGACAAAGAGAACAGCTCTCCATCCCTTCAGCCATGGTGTACTGTTACAAACAGAAAGAGACAACCCACAGAAAAGCACTTTTTAAATTATACAAACTGTAAAATATAGAATATAATCTTTGTGAGGGAAAGGATTAGATATGTTCTCAGTGCTTAACACACAGTAAGTACCTAATTAATGCTTGATTGATTTGTTGAATTGATTGAATGATCACTTCTTGTTGTTCAGTCCTACATCTACTGCCTACTGCCTTGTTGGCAAGGACAATTGAGTGGTTTGCCATTTCCTCTCAGGGTTGTTGTGAGGACCAAATGAGCTAACCTAAAGTTCTTAGCACAGTGCTTGGCACACAGAAGGTGCTTAATAAGTCCTTCTTTCCTTCCTTCCTTCCTTCCTTCCTTCCTTCCTTCCTTCCTTCCTTCCTTCCTTCCTCTCCCTCCCTCCCTTCCTTCCTTCCTTCCTTCCTTCCTTCCTTCCTTCCTTCCTTCCTTCCTTCCTTCCTTCCTTCCTTCCTTCCTTCCTTCCTTCTTTCCTTTTTCTCCCTCCTTTGCTTCCCCTCCCTCTGTCCACATATTGTACCCTTACCTGTGAGTGCTCTGCTCAAAGGAATATAAAATTTGATCGCTGAAATAGCAAGATATTGTAGTGTTTAAAGGCTAGATTTCCTTTTTATGGACCATGCCTTAAAACCTCTCTGGTTCTCATTGATTGGCTAACAATGGGTCCCAGCCCAAATCTCACTTGGTCATTGTTTGGATTCTTGATGGCTCTGAGTGAGTGTAAATAGCAATCGCTTCTGTTTTGGCCAGAAACCCCAGAGGGGCTTCCCCTCCTCTGGCTCCTTCTAAGGCTATACTATAGCATCACTTCTTCCAGCAAGGATTTCTACTTTGCTTCTGCAGTCCTGCCAGGTTTCAACTCCACTGTTGCCCTCTTAAAATATACTCATCACTTCTAATCTCATCGCCAAGCTGCTAACTCAAGCCTTGATTGACACCTGGCTCCCTCAGCTTCCTCTCCCCTCTGTTCCAGGGGCTGGAGTAGCAGACTTCTCCCAATGCCTTCCTTTTTATAGATGGCAGAAACTGGACTCTCAGCCCACTCTGCTTTGCATCTGGTTTCAGCTCCACAGACCAAGATGCTCTCATACCTGGCACCCCGATGTGTCCCCCCCCCATTTGTGTGCTGTCTTCTCCTTTAGATTGTAAATTCTTAGAGGACAGAGACTGTCTTACTTTTTTATTAGTTGTTATCCCCCCAACTTGTGCACATTGTCTACTTTTTAGGATAGAAGCTCCCAGAGGGCAGGGACCATTTTTGCTGCTTCGTTGTGCTTAGCACAGAAGTTGGCCCAGAGTAAGAAAGTAGTAAATGCTTTCTGATTGATCATCTTCTGTAAGAACTTTACTATAGCAAGGTGAAAAACGTATTAAGGTATGGATAACCGTGGGGATTTCCCTGGAATGGATTCTAATTCCATGGTGGTCCTTTCCTCTTCCATCAACTTTTCACCTAAATGAGAAATCTGGATCCCATGGGATCCTTTGAATTAAATAAAAAGCTGCAATTCTTTTTTTTTTGGGGGGGGTTGCTTTTTGGTGAGGCAATTGGGGTTAAGTGACTTGCCCAGGGTCACACAGCTAGTAAATGTCAAGTGTCTGAGGCCGCATTTGAACTCAGGTCCTCCTGACTCCAAGGCCAGATCTCTATCCACTGTGCCACCTAGCTGCCTCCCCCCGCTTATTTTCCTTTTTTTAAAAGCTGCAATTCTTTTAGAGAGATTACCATCCAACCTGCTCCTGTAATATACTTGTGAAATCCACAGCCTGGCTGGCAAACACTGCCTATGTACAATGGCTGGTGTGTGCTCCTGGTAAGAGAGGACTGGAACAACTTGGAAAATGTATATTTTATACATTTATTTACAAAAGATATACATAAATGCATGTCTGTATGAATACCTAGGCTGCCCCCACATAAGAAATGGATCCTGGAAATCATATAGTAGAGACAGTATTGAATTTGGAAGACCTGAGTTCTAATCTTGACCCAGACACTGTGTAATTCTGGGCAGATCACTTAACCCTTCTCAGTCTCATTTGTTTTCTCATCTGTAAAATGGGCATAAGAACAGCACTTGTCTCAAAGAGTTGTTTTGAAGATTAAATGAAATAACATAAGCAAAGCACTTTGTAAGCCTTAAAGAACCACACAGATGTTGACTACAATTGTTATTATTAATTATTATGAGTATTTCACTTTTCCAAAATCAAACAGTTTGGGAAAACGTATTTGTTGTTTTTGAGTCATTTTTCAGTCATGTTCGACTTTTCATGACCCCATTTGGGGTTTTCCTGCCAGAGATACTGGAGTGCTTTGCCATTGCCTTCTTCAGATCATTTTACAGATGAAGAAACTGAGGCAAATAAAATCCAGTGACTTGCCCAGGGTCACACTGCTAATAAGTGTCTGAGCCTGGATTCAAACTCCTCTCTTCCTAATTCCAGGTCCTGTGCTCTATCCACTGCCCTTGAAGGAGATGACTTCTTTAACACCTCCTTCAATGAAGCAGGTGCTAGTAAGCATGTCCCCAGGGCATAATTTGTAGATTTAGAACCAAGGGTCATTGAGGAAGTTCAGTCTGTTACCTGCTGCCTGATCTTCTACCCTGAGCAGTTTAATCCCTGGCAAGGAAGATGCTGCCAGAAATGATGCCCTTGGGTACTTCACTGCTAGAAAGGAAGTCACTGGTATGGTTCTGGACAGGATTTGGAAGCAGAAAGGCCGGGGCATGGGTCTTCAAAGCTTAGTTTGCAGTAGCTTTAATGGGCCTGGTTCTGTTTTCACCTCTCTGATGATGGGACATCTGTTTTCACCTCTCTGATTGATTACCCATTATCAAAACTGTGGTCACATCTAAGTTTTTCATGTGTCTCTGTAAAAAGTCTTTCATCATGTCTGTGAAATTAAAGCCTTGAAGAAAAAAGTCCCTTCCAACTTTAAACCCTGGAATCCTGTTTCTCAGGGGCTCTTGGGAATTCTTCAGACTACTGACTCACATTTGTATAGAGCTCTAAAGTTCAAAAAGACATTTTTCTCACAGTTGCCCTGTGGTAAGTAGTGAAAATATCTAGAACCTCTCTGTACAGTTGAGCATTATTCTAAGGCAAGAAAGCCCACATGCCATATACTGTCTCCTTTGTCGTGTTTGATGGAAGGTGGGGGAACAAACCTATTAAGGGAAAGCTTATTAAAAGTTCTAACTGTACATTATCTAATGTTGGATTGTGTCTCCATGGGAGGCAAAATACGTTCTTGACTTTTTGTGTAGAATGTAAGCTTCTTGAAGGCAGCTAGGTGGTACAGTAGGTGGAGCACAGGGCTTGGAATTTGGAAGGTTTATCTTCAAATCTGGCCCCAGACACTTACTAGCTGTGTGACCCTGAGCAAATCACTTATCCCTGTTTGCCTCAGTTTCCTCATGTGTAAAATGACCTGGAGAAGGAAATGGCAAACCACTCCAGTATCTTTGCCAAGAAAACTCCAAATGGGGTCATGAAGAGTCGGACACGACTGAATGACTATAACAAAAAACAAGGGGAAGGGAAAGGGAATATGCATTTATTAAGCACCTACTATGTGCCAGGTACTAGGCTAAGCATTTTATAATTATTTGATCGTCACAACAACCCTGTGATGTGGGTACTATTATGATCGCTATTTTATAGCTGAGGAAACTGAGGCAGACTGAAGTTAAGTGACTTGCCCAAGGTCACACAATGCATGTCTGAATCAGGATTTGAACTCTGATCTTTCTAACTCTAGATCCAGCATTCTTTCTACTGTGCTACCTAGCTGACTATAGAGGCCTTTGTAAAGAGTCGAGCATAGTGCTTGACACCTAAGGACAAAGACCGAACCTGTGATTTCAAATGGTATGGGGAACTCCCAGGGGAGGAAACTCTCTCTGCCAATGCAGGTCAGCAATTTCTCCTCAACAAATAGTCCTAGAGGGTTGTGGAGAGCTCGGAAAGGTTAAATAACTAGCCCAAGATTGCACAACCAGTGTAGGTATCAGAGGCAGGACTTTAACCCAGGTCTGTGACTCAAATCTCAGGACTCCACTGCAACAAAGTGCCTTACAGGCTTCAGGGCTGACTCTAGTCACTCATTTAGAGGCCTTATAAACACGAGTTGATTGATTGATTACGGGATTATAGGCATAGAGCTGGAAGGGACATTCTAGGCCAACCTCATAATCTTACAGATAAGGAAACTGAGGTCTAGGGTGCAGGGGTGGGGGACCTTCAGCCTCGAGGACACATGTGGCCCTCTAGGTCCTCGAGTGCAGCCCTTTGACTGAATCCAAACATCACAGAACAGATCCCCTTAATAAAAGGATTTGTTCTGTAAGACTTAGACTCAGTCAAAAGGCTGCACCCGACGACCTAGAAGGCCACGTATGGCCTCGAGGCTGAAGGTTCCCCACCCCTGGTAGGGAGTTTGTGGTTTGTCCAAGGTCACACAGGTAGTAAGCACTAAGCGTGGGTTTTGAACCCGGGTCCTCTGATTATAGTCAGTAATACTTTCCCTTCTCCCACACTGTGCTTGACCTTGCTTGCTGATCCAGATAGTTCTATTTCTTAGAACTATGGCTCTTCCCATTCTCCCATGTCAACCCTGCACTCTTCCATCCCTTCCTGTAGACTTCTATAGCACGGATCCTCATTATTTTCTGTCTTTTATAGGGGCTTTTTTTTTTGGCTAGGCAATTGGGGTTAAGTGACTTGCCCAGGGTCACATAGCTAGTGTCAAGTGTCTGGTCTGAGGTCACATTTGAACTCAGGTCCTCCTGATTCCTGGGCTGGTGCTCTCTCTACTGTACCTATATTCTGTCTTTTAAATTAAGAAAAAAAACATTGTCATGTACCAGAAAATATAAACTATAAAAAGCGTCAGTAATCCAATTTTCCTTTCCTTCACATTTATGTGTCTAGGATGAGATTTGAACTTGGGTCTTCCTGACTCCTGGTCCAGACACTTAACATTGTTTCAGGGGTACAGGACCATAGTGTAATACAAAATATTAGACAAAGAGTCAGAAGACCTGGGTTCAAGTCCTTGTTCTATCACTCCCTACTCATGTGGCTTTGGGCAAGTCACAACTCACCCTCTATTTCTGTATCTGTAAAATGGGTATGCTAACAACTACCCCATGTACCTTATAGAATTGTAAAATCAGATGAGAGCTTATATGTGAAATTACTTAAAAAATGAGAAAAAATATTCAGAGAGGTAAAGTTGGACACCCAAGGGGTGGCATGAAGTACATTGGGAAGTTTTAAAGGCAAAACATGGGGATCAAGAGTGCCATGACCTGATTTCTCTGTCTTTTATTATGTCCAGTCAAAGTGTAGTGACTCAATTCTGAGTCTTCAGGTTACTTTTTGGTTCTCCCATTTGTGGGGTAAACAATGATTTATTAATTATCTTGTGCAGAAATTGCCTTAGTCATAAGAGCTATGTGTAATGCAGTCAAAACTGTTGAGTGGCAGGGTGTATGTGGAAGAGAGATTTAACTCATATTTAACTGTATTTCCCTGGAATACAGTCCGCATTCCAGATTAATTTCCTCTGGCATGCCCTGTACTTCCTATCTCTTAGAATATGAGTTCCTAAAGCTAGAAATACAATCCTTGCCAGTCCGGACTATGGAGAATAAATGATCTTATCTAGAAATGAATCATTGCTAGAATTCATCAGGATGGCACACACTCATTAAAAGACAGAGCTGGTTGCACCATGAGCCTTCGTGATGGAAACTCCTTGGTGAGGCTGTGTTGGGGGAATTCAATTGATTCTTGCATTATTCCATTCTAGGTCTTAACATGCAATGTCATGTCTCTCCCTTGGAAACACCCCTTGAAAGAAACTCAACCAACAATTTCAGCTCCTTTAATACTCTTCGTCAAGTTCTTGGACTCACTAGACTCTGCCTGTTTGATTAGTTTTACATCATTTACCATTGTGCCTCCTGCTACAGTCCCAGTTATCAGCAGTCTTACTCTGTTGGTAAGATTGTTATTGGCTCTGCTGTTGATGACAGTAATAATAAAGGTGGTGATGACGATGATAAAGCTGATCACTTACATACATCAGGGCACCTTTCATTTGGAGCTCTAAAGAGATGTTATAAGCAGCAATTAGTCCTCATACCATTGCCATGAAGAGGGGTCAGTTTCAACATCCCCGCCCTGTGCTGAAGGAAACTACCACACTCTATAGACATGCTTTTTGTGAGCAACAATGGCATCATTGCTTGAGTTTACTGGGATGGCATGTAGAGTGATTAGAAGGCAGAGCCTGCTGCTTCCATGGCAAATTTATTGCAGGCAGATACTGATTTCCAGCACAATGTGTGCTCTTAGAGACTATGTCTTCAAGTGGATACCAGAATCCTGACTCTGCATGTGCCATCGCCTTTTGTCTGTTCGGACATGTTTGGCGTCCTTGGCAGAAACTGGAGAATGAATGGGTAAAGGTGGTGAGAGGTGACTTGGCAAAGAAGTGAAGAGAAGACTTTCTATAGTTCTGTCAATTGCAAAGAATATATCAGAACTTTCAACACAGGCCGAGTAGTTCATTTGCAGATGATGGAGAATGATGAAAAATGCTATTCACCTCTGGAAAGAGAACTGATGAACTCTTGAGTGCAGATTGAAGCATAATTTTAAACTTTATTTTTCTTGTTTTTGCGTGTGTTTTCTTTTGCAACATGACTAATACGGAAATATGTTTTGTATGACTTCATATGCATAATGGATATATTTTGCATGACTTCATATGCATGGGTGGGGGAGGGGCAGGCAGGAGGGAGAGAATTTGGAACTCAAAATTTTAAAAAATGAATGTTAAAAAAATTTTCTTACATGTCATTGGGAAATATTTAAATAAAATTATACTTTTTTAAAAAAAGAAATGATAGAGAATAGGCTGGCACTGGACAATTAAACCATCCTCTTATGCCTCTGAGCAAAGAATCATGTGGAACAGGGTTAGAGAATACTGTGGCAGAGAAGCAGCATGATGGACAAATTATCCGAATTTGAATCAGTAGGGAGAGGGAAGTTGGAAGAGTTGAGACATAGCTGATATTTGAATTTTGCTGGACTTTCTTGCAGGCAAAAGCTGAAGTTAGCTTCTGTTACATAGTAACAAATTATTATACTATATAAAATATATATTTTTATAAATAATTATAAAAAGTATTTGTTAAGTGCCTACTATGTTCCAGGCACTGTGCTTTGCAGTGGGATTACAAAGACCAAGGATGAAACAATTCCTACTGTCAAGGAACTTAGTCTGCTAATGAGGGAAGACAACAAATACATATAAAGATATCTACACTGGGGCTGTAGCAGGAATCAGGTGAATGTAGCAGAAAAAAATGCCAACTGAACGCAGCAGAGAAAACTAACTTCTGGAGGGGAAAAGAGAGAGAGGAGAGGGGAACTGGGAAGACTGCTGTAAATTAAAAAAAAACTTCACTCAAAAGGCCCCAGGAACTAAGCCTCCCACCCAGCAGCAGGCTATGCTATGAAAGCCACCAATATGAAATTCAGAGGAATGCAGATCTTATAAGCAGATTTTGTACCAACTTGTAGAAGGTTAGCGTTGTTGCCAATACAAAGCACAGGTCACTCTCTCTCCTAGAAAAAAGTAATGGCATTGGAGGAATGCCTCTACTTTTCAAGTTACCAGGTGGAATTGAGTTCCTTGAGAGAAGCGTTTCAAATAATTGCTCGCATACATAGCACTTTTAAGATTTGCAAAGCATTTCACAAACATCTCATCTGATCCTCACAGCAACACTGGGAGGTAGGTGCTGTTATTATTCCTATCTTACAATTGAAGAAACTGAGGCAGACAGAGGTTGACTTGCCCAGGGTCAGACAGCTAGGAAGCATCCGAAGCAGAATTTGAATTCAGGTCTTCCTATCTTCAGGTCCCCCACACTATCCACTGTACCACCTAGATTCCTAGGTGGTTTCAGGGAAAGCAAAGAAAAAAGGGAATCTGAAGAGACAGAGGGACCACAGTTGGGTTAGTAGATTGAAGAGTAGAAGAAGGAAAGAGAGGAATCAAAGAAGGACCATAGAACATCAGGAGCTGCCTAAGAAGTTTTAGGCTCTTTTCGTAGAGGGAAGAGCTGGAAAAAGCAGCTTCTTGTTCCAAGGACTGATGATATGGATTTCCAGGGGCTCCTAGGAGATAGGTCTTCTTGTAATGGTTCATAAACTCAGATCTGGGAGGTCATAGTAAGAGATGAATAGTAGTAGTTGTGAATCCTTGTTGAGGGAAGACCACTTGTTGACCCAATCAAAGTTCTGCTGTCATCTGGGGACATATCCAGGATAAGACAGGCAGCCTCCCAAGACTTGTCATGGCAGACTTGATGCTCACCCCCTATTCCCAATAATGCATAAAGAGAGACGATAACACCTGAAGGAACCCAGAAAGTATTACTAAGCATTATTAATTCCTGGAAGGAAATTGAAGCCCTTCGGGGCATACATAGTATTCTTGTCACCAGTGACAACTGAAAGTTGGAGCTTAAGAAACCAGGCAGATTTGGGAAATGAACAACTGGTTAAGAAAATGGCATCACAGAAGTAGATCTGGATTCCTGGACAACGGCAAACACGTTCCTAGGCAGAGATGTAGTACATTTAACAAGTCAGTAAAAGTTTCGCTGCCCCGAGTGTAAGAACTTTGCCTTTGTGAGGACTTTAAGTTGAAAATGGAGGGAAAAGGAAAAAAAAAACTTGCCCATAGCAGTTTATCAAATGAAATATGACAGAGTAGTAGTTTCAACATAGGAAGAAAATATGAGCAAAGAGATTTGTAGCAATTCATGTGAAATACACATAAAAAGAGCAATCAATAAAAAAAAGTCAATGGTTTCTGGAGCACAGTCAAGAAAATGTACTTCTAATTGGAATGGTAAGGGCCTAAGCGAATGGAATATTGTATATTCAGTCAAATGTAGTCAATGGGTTGATTGTTATATTTTAATATTTAAAATAACTGTTACAAAGGAAGTTTGGCTGGGTAGAGGAAGTAGGAGAGATATATCTGGAAATAAATGTGATGTACGAACAAAAATCCTCAATAAACTTCACAAAAATGCCATAAGACCTCAGATAACAATACACAAATGTACAAAGTACATGCAATAAATGAAATGTACTAGAGATTCCAACTGAGGGATGCAAATTCAACCTCATAAAGATGGTGGGATAAGATTCTTGACTTGAATGTTATTATGGGCAGGTATACCTTTTTCTAAAAAAAAAAAGAAGAGATTACAGGGATAGTGAAATAACAATGCAAATTTAATATATGAACTTCAATGAGGAAATTGGCAGCTAGATGGCACACTGGATAGAGTGCTAAACCTTGGAGTCGGGCAAATCTGAGTTCAAATTTGGCCTCAGATATTTACTAGCTGTGGGACCCTGGGCAAGTCACCTAATTTCTGTCTGCCTCAATTTTCTCATTTGTAAAATGGTGATAATCATAGCATCCACCTCCTGAGTTGGTGAGGATAAAACAAGATATTTGTAAAGCACTTTGCAAACCTTAAAGTTCTATATAAATGCTGTTGTTATTGTTATTGTTGTTGTTGTTGTTATATTCACCATTTGGGGCAATAACAACGAAAGGAGAAACCAAAACATTTATTGTCATTGGGGTGTAGAACTGTAGAATCTGACTCGGAAGGGGCCTCAGAAGCCTGCTGGTTCAGCTAATACATAGGAGTCATCCTGGACGCCTCAGTATCCTATCAACCCCTCACTTCCAAGCTGTTGCCCAGGCCTGCTAATCTCACCTTTGCAACATCTCTTGAATATGCCCTCTTCTCTCCTCTGACACTGTCCCCATCCTGGGGGCAGGCCATCATCACCCCAAGCCTAGCCTCCTGTAATAGCTCACTGGTGGGTCTGCGGCCTCAACTCACTCCCCACTCCAGCCCATCCTCCATTCGACCACTAGAGTGATCTTCCTAAAGCATAGGTTTGATCCTTTCACCTACCTACTCAATGAAGTCCAGCGGCTTCCTATTGCCTCCAGGAGCAAATACAAAATACTGTTTGGCATTCAGAGCCCTTCATAACCTTTCCAGTGTTCTTAATACTTTATTTCCCAACACATACTCTTCAATGCAGTGACATTGGCCTCCTGGCTATTCATGAACAAGACCTTCTATCTCTTGATTGTGAGCATTTTCTCTGGATGGCCTCCATGCCTGGAATGCTCTCTCTCCTCTGCTCCATCTACTGACCTCTCTGGCTTCCCTTAAATGTCAACTAAAATTCCACCTTCTACTGCAAGCCTTTTCTAATCCTTCTTAATTCCAGTGCTTTCCCTCTTTCGCTTCCTAATTATCCTGTATGTAGCTTGCTTTTTTTTTGTTTTATGTTTGTTTGCATGTTGTCTCCCCCATATGAACATAGCATTTAGTACTGTATAGGTTATTCATTTGTTTAGTCACATCTGACTTTTCATGACCCTGTGGACCCATGGCACACCAGGCCTGCCGATCTTCCACTATCTCTCGACGTCTGTCCAAGTTCACATTTGTTGTTTCCATGACACCATCTATCCATCTCATTCTCTGCCCTCCTCTTTTCATTTTGCTTTCATCGTATACACATAGGGGTCATCTCCAGTTGTCCTGATCTATGTCATGCCACTGGACCCCGATGGCTCCGGAGGAGAAAGTGAGGCTGGTGACTTTGCACAGCCTTCCCTCACTTAAGTCCAATTCATTTGCAAGTCATGGCATCACCTTCCTGATGTCACGGTCCTCTTCAAGAATGAAGGGCAAACAACAACAACGCCCACGTGACTGTAAGTTCCTTCATGGCAAGGTCTATTTTTTGCAACCTGTGGTATCCCCAGCACTTAACACAATGCCTAGCATAGTCATTGCTGTGAAGTCATTTTTCAGTCCTGTCTGACTCTCTGTGACCCCAATTAAGGTTTTCTTGGCGGGATACTGGAGTAGTTTGACATTTCCTTCTCTAGCTCATTTTACAGGTGAGGAAACTGAGGCAAACAGGGTTAAGTGACTTGCCCAGGGTCACACAACTAGGAAATGTCAGAGGCCAGATTTGAACTCAAGAAGTTGAGTCATCCTGACTCCAGGCCCAGACCTTTATCCACTTCTGCCTAGTGGCTAGCACATAGGCACTTGATAAATATTTATTGGCTGACTTTTTTGAACATTCTCAAGCAAAGTGGTCAGACAGCCTTCACTTAAATTCTCTAGTGAGGAGGAAGTCACTACTTTCTGAGAAAGCTCATTTTGGACTGTAGTTCTTAAGATGTTTTTCCTTATATATAATGGAAATCCACTTCCCTACAACTTCGTTCCTACTAGATAAGTTTTTGGTCACAGTCATGACTCTCATGCTGCTACCCCCATTTCTTTCATTTGCTTTGTCAAATCTTGCTAGTAGGTTATGATCTTATAAATATTTAGGTGGGAGTAACAGCAACATTGTGAGATGACTGACTTTGATAGACTTAGATTGAAGCATACTATTTTCTCTCTCCTTTGTTTCTTTTTTCCATTGGTTCTAATTCTTCTTTACAATGTGACTAATGTGGAAATGTTTAATATGATTATACATGTACAGCCTATATCAGATTGCACGCTGTCTCGGGGAGGGGGGAGTGGAGGGTGGGAAAGAAAATTTAGAACTAAAAATCTTATAGAAGTAAATGTTGAAAACTAAAAACAGATGAAGAAATTTTTTTTTAAATGGAAAAGGAAAAAATTATTTAAGTGGGGAGCTACTTGTCTCTGCACAAGATAAATTCCTTTAAGAAAACTGGGAGTGTGATTCAAGTTGATTCCTTCTCTCAAAGTGTACAAATATGTTTGCATTATTCCATCAGCCACATAATAGTGTAAACAAAATTTGAATGGCCATGGTTAGATCGTATTGTGTGTTTTGCTCTACAAATGAGGTATCATGATGCAGAAGACGGAGGCAGACCTGGGCTCTGGTTTTCCCTTTACCATTACTGGTTCTACATTAGACAAGTCACATCATCTTTCTGTGCTCCGTTTCTCACCTGTACAAAGTCACCTGAAGGCAGATCTAGGCTCTGGTTTTCCTTCTACCTCTTACTGGTTCTACTGCCTTAGGACACATCATCTTTCTGTGCCCCAAGTTTCTCACCTGTACAAAGACACCTGAAGGCAAGGTGCTATGCCAGATCCAGAGAGTCTTGAGGGATGCAGAAATCTGTAATATTCAGAAACTGCCTTGTTGAATTCCATTATTTTAAAGTGACAATCTTCTCCGACTACCTGCCATAGTTTTAAACACCTGTTTCTTGTCTGCAATAAAGAAAGACATATACCATGACTAGTCCTTTCATATTTATATAAGTAAAAATGGGAGACAACCATGGTGCAGGGAATAGAAAGCTGGTCTCAAGTGAGAAAGATATAGATTGAAGTCCTGCCTCTGACACCGACTAGCTGTGTGACCCTGGGCCAAGTTACTTAACCTCTCACTGTTCTAGGTAACCCTCTCTAAGACCATAAATTGCAGAGAAGGTGCTGTCCTGAGCTGGTGGGAGTTTCCTCACCTAGTGGATCCCTATACTAACGAAATTACGGGTTCAGTGCCTATCCCTATCTAAATAAAAAAATACATTCTACAAAAGAGAACACATACTGGTCCCATATTGCAATAGTGAGTAAAGGAAGGATATTTATTAATGCATTGCCTAACTGAAGAGCTCTGAGGGCCCTGAAGGCATTGATTGCCTCATCTGAAACTCTCATAGATTACTTTATTGATGGAGAGGATGTGAACAAGTCACCCCTCCAGACAACAGCAAGGACTTTCCCAGAATAATATATGAATTCATTTTTAGGTGTCTAGGTAAGGGAAGGAGAGAACACAGGGGCACATCAGAGCATAATCAGGGAAGCTGCTAGGGAACTGAGACTTAAAAATCAAAAGAGATACAGTTTGTGGGAAACATTAATATCTGAAAGAAAGAAAAAAGACCAGAAGACCCTAAATGCCTTTTCCCAGAACTAGAAACACTGGTTTCTTTTCCCTTTTATTGTTCATTTCCATCCAATCAATGAACCCCAAAGCTAAGATGAGAAAACATGGTATGACTTCAGATCGAGTGATTCTTCCATGGGTCCACAGGCACCTGCTGTCTTCTGGCAAATGCTTTTGTCTCTCATTAGTTAGTGAGCACATCCAGGGTGACAGCAGTCAGAATCCCGAAGAGACAAACCATTGTGGCTTCTTTGACAATTCAGATGAAGTACATAAAGTCAGAATTCAGAAGGGAACAGCTGCAGGGAACACCAATTGGCACAGCCCTCTCTCCCTCCACTGTTTGTCTTCTGTGTGTCTCAGAGTCTTGAAGAAGAGTTCATCCCACTCAAATTAGTATTCATTGAGTCAACACAAAGAGTGAAAATGGTTTGAATTAACACAAAAAGGACCTTTTCTCTTTCTCCAAGTGAATGTGTGGAGTCATTTTGCTTATAAGCATCCTGTAAGCGAAGTAAAGGGTCATTGGGCAAGATGCCAGCACTCAACCTAGAATGTGTAAGCGCTAACTCCTAATCTTTCACCCTTTTGGATAAATGATATACACCCTTAAACACAAGCTGTGATTATAGTCACTACTAATAATAGCTAACACTTACCACTTTGAGGTTGGCAAAAGGGCTTTATATATGTTAGCTGACAGATTTGAGTTACTGGGAAAAAAGATTTGCTACGTTACATAGAAGACATTTTCACATTCCCCATGTGAAATGCAGGAAAAGCTAAATGCATGGATCAGACCAGGGAAGTTAGGAAAATGCACTATGGCTGATAGTCACATCCAGGGATTCCTGAACTGCAACCTCATGCACTGGGAAACTCCTTAAGAGACGCATATTTAGGGCTGCGACTTCAGGGCCACAATACCCATCTAGAATAACGCTGGCTGTTAATACTGATAAAGGCAAAAGGTATGAGGCATTTAGGGTCTTCTGGCCTTTTTTCTTTCTTTCAGATATTAATGTTTCCCACAAACCATATCTCTTTTGACTTTTAAGTCTCAGTTCCCTAGCAGCTTCCCTGATTATGCTCTGATGTGCCCTATGCTCTCCCCTTCCCTTACCTACATGTTCCTAAATAAATAGGAATTCATACATTATCCTTGTATCTCATTGCTTCAGTGAGTCTGTAAAATGCCTCTCTGTTTGTTAATTTTGTCTCTTCGGTACAGGACTGTCAGTCTTTTTCACCCCTCACTTGAGGTTGTAAAGGACCATTTATTTTTATAAAAAGCTTCTCTTTTTCTCTACTCATACAGCGAGCACTCATCATTTTTGCTTGGACTATTGCCTCCTAATTGGTCTCCCTAATTCCAGTCTCTTCTCTCACCAACCCATCTCCTCCATAACTATTTAATTAAAATGCCTAAAATACACATGCACCCATGTCATTCCTACACTCAAAGCTCTTCAGAGGCACCCTATTGCAGTTAGGATAAAACAACAGTTTCCAGCCTGGTATTTAAAGCACTTCATTCCCACCTACCTTTGCAGACTCATTTCATATTCCTC
Organism: Phascolarctos cinereus; assembly: GCF_003287225.1. NCBI lineage: Eukaryota > Metazoa > Chordata > Mammalia > Diprotodontia > Phascolarctidae > Phascolarctos > Phascolarctos cinereus. Next base: position 179,629,536 of record NW_027555847.1, read on the forward strand.
CATTCATACACTCGTCATTCCCATCAAACTATGCTATGTTCTATCTGCCAACTTTATGCTTTGCACTGGCTGTCCCAAGTCTTTAATGACCTCCTCCTCACCCCTGCTAGGCTTTTAGAAGCCCTGGCTTCATTTACAGCACAACCCAGGTATCACCTCCTAAGTGAGGCCTTTCCCTGTCCCTATAGTTGTTAATATTCCCTACCTCTCGAAATGACTTTGTATGTGCTTAGCATTTATTTTTCTTAGCATATATTGTATCCCCTTGATAGAATGTAAGCTCCTTCAGGGCACAGACTCATATATTTTTTTTTCTTTATATACCAAGAATCTAGCATAATGCCTTGCAAAAAAAAAAAAAAGCCAAAAACTGGGATGGGGAGGGATAGAAAAAGGGCTAAACTTGTGATTTAGTCTGTTTAGGGAACTGACAGGGAAAAAAAATTCCCCCCACCAATTCAGATCAGTGACTATTCCTAAAGGATTGCCAAGGCTATCAAGAAATTATGACTTGTTCACAGTCACAGTCAATATGTATCAGGGGCAGGACTCAAACCCTGGTCTCTCTGACTTCAAAGCCAGCTTCCTATTTACTATGCTGTGGTGCCTCATGTACCTTACACATATTAGGTGCTTCAATAAATATTTGTAGAGAGAATATGCATTTATTAAATAAGCATTATTTAAGAAATATTTATTAAGTGGCATATAAGTTTTGCGGTTTTTTTTTTAAGGCAAAGGGTTAAGTGATATACCCAGGGTCACCCAGCTAGTGTCTGAGGCCAGATTTGAACTCAGGTCCTCCTGACTCCAGGGCCAGTGCTATATCCACTGTGCCCACACAGGTTCTTAAATGTTTATTGATTGACTTTACACATAGTATCTCATTTGATCCTTGCAACTACAACAGCTCTGGGAAGTAGGTGCTATTATTATCCCCATTTAACAGATGAGAGAGGGGCAGCTAGGTGTCGCAGTGGATAGAGCACTGGCTCTGGAGTCAGGAGGACCTGAGTTCAAATCTGGCCTCAGACACATAACACTTACTAGCTGTGTGACTCTAGGCAAGTCACTTAACCCCAAATGCCTAAAAAAAAAATGAGGAAACTGAGGCAAATAGAGGTTAAGTGACTTGCTCAGGGTCACACAGCTAGTATCTAAGGCTGAATTTGAACTCAAGTCTTTCTGACTCCAGGCCCAGTGGTCTGTGCATTGAGCTATCTAGCTAAATTCAATTCTATTAGAATATTCTACTTATCTTGTCTATATGACAGAATGGGGATGTGCTCCCACTTCATCTTCCACTCAAAATTCCAAATCAAACTGAAGTTTTCTTCCCTCTCCATTTTTTCTGTGCTTCTTCCGCAGGCCCACATTTTGTGTCTCTCCTTTGCTCTTCCATACCCGATGAAGGGTGTTGATCTTCATGTGCTCCAAAGTTCTATTTACCCTCAGGGACAAAACCTCTTTTTTGGGGGGCTTCCCTCTGTGGGAACATGAGGCTCATAATGCATTAGTGGCTGAAGACTGGATTCATCAACATCCCAAGGGGATCTGCATTTGCAGCTAAGCGAGCATTTAGCCCCTTGAGGCTGCAACTTCCAAGAACTGACAGATGATGCTAAAAATTGTTGGCAGGAAAGATGATCCTTGTCAACTTCCTGTGTGCTTCCTGTCCAAAGACCAAACTTTTAAAGGGTGACATATCCCAGCAGAGGAGGGAAGTGAGCTATCTGAGCCCGCAGGGAAATCCAGGAATAATTAATGATGATTTATTTCCACTAAGTGAATAGACAGAATCTTTCCTGATTTGGTGGGGTGTGGACAGCTGGGAGAGAGATGAGGATGGCTTCTGTGTTTCTAGGGTGCTCAGGTGGGAAGAAAAGGTCAGCTCGGCTTGTCCTTGGCCTTTTGCAATATATTTTCATGTCATGTGGCACGTCAGGTGTGCCTTCCCGAATAATGATGCCCGGTAGAGTTCTGGCAACCTTGACCCTCTTAAATAAATAGCTTAGGTGCTGTCAGATATTTTTCAGCATGTGCTAATTGGAGACTTCTGGAAGGCTGAGAATTTTTGTGCTGGCCATATCATAAATTTGCTACTGGATCTCAGACATTTCCCCCAAAATTGTCTGTTTTTAAGAATTATGCAGGGGCAGCTAGGTGGCTCAGTGGATAGAGCACCGGCCCTGGATTAAGGAGGACCTGAGTTCAAATCTGGCCTCAGACACATAACACTTACTAGCTGTGTGACCCTGAGCAAGTCACTTAGTCCCATTGCCTAGCGAAAAAAGAAAGAAAAAAAAATTATGCACATGACAAACAACAATAAAAATGAACGTTTTCATGTAAAATGTGTATGAAATAGTGAGTCTCTATTATGTATAAATTGCTCACCTTTTATTTAGATGGCACATTTAAGAAAGTAGTTACCAGTATTGGCTTACCTTGTGAACCACTACCTTGTGAATATCCTTCTGCTTTCTTCGGCAAATTTTAAAAATGTTTCATTGATATTTTTTTTAAAAAATCTCTAATCATTACTGCTCTACACTGTCCTACTTCAAAAGCACTTCCTAATAATTTAGTCATGCAAAACAAATTCACATTGCTTTTGTCTGAAAAGTATGTCTCATTCGGTACCTACAGTTTATCATCTCTCTGCCAAGAGATGAGAAGCATTCTTCATTGGTCTTTTGGCGTCATGTCTAAACATTACTTTGATCATATGATTATGCCTTCAAGGCTGGAGTCATTATATAAATTGCTCTCGTTTCATTCTGCGTATCTGTTCATATAATTCTTCCCAGGTTTCTCTGAATCTTCCTCAAAGATTTCTTTAGCCCGTTCTCCACCTGGGGTTCTTAACTCATCAAAAGGCCTTAACACTTAAGGCAGAGGGGCTTGTTTCTCAAAATGTCAATTCCTTCCAGCACAGTTGCCTGGCACATAATAAATGCTTGTTGACTGACTTCTGAACGTTCTCCACATCTGGCATGTGTTCTTATTTCCATTCACCTACGAAATAGCCTCTGTGACCTGGCTTTGATGTAAAAGCTGAGCTAGACTGTGGGAAATGGTTTCCAAAGAAAACCGCAGCCTACAGGATTCATTTGTCAGCTAACACCACTCATTATTTTTGTTCTTTTTCCACTCCATGCCATACAAAGTAGTTACGGACATTGATGGATCCAATACCAGTTAGGAATAGGAATACTGGTGCTAAGATAGGAAATGGGAGTCTGTGAACCTTTACCATACTGTGGGGAAATTAGTTCAATCACACCCTCTTGAAAAAACCAACCAAACGCCCTTAACTTATACATGTATATTAATATATACATAGGTATACATATACTTCTTTACTTCAATGGATTCCTTGATCTCATTGATGTCAGTAACCCTTCCCTTCATGGATACAACCCCTCTAAGTCTTTTCATCCTATGCCATTCTAGCTTATGTTTTCCCACAGGCCTTCCATATTGTGTCTGCCTAACGTGCTAGAGGCCTTCCTCAAGGGGCAGGACTCCACAAAATCCTACTTGGATGTATCATTGTGTTGGGGCTCTGACCTTGGGGAGTTCTTGAAGGCTGTGTCACAGTGGTATAAATTTGGTCAGGTTCCACCATTTTGGAAAGGCTTTCAATGCTATTCCAAGGACAGACTATGGTCTGTCATTCAAGGACCAACCTAGCAAAGGACAGGCTCATCACGAGTTGGCTGAACATGAGGTAATGAAATATTTTTGGCCATGGCAACCCATGATTTGCAGATAGATATGCAAAACTCACTGGCTTCTAATCTGTGGCTGTGATAAATAAGAAAGAGGCAAACACATGATTAGTAATTTCCTTATGGAAGGAAACAGAAGAGGTAAGTGGTTTGTGGTCACAGACCAGCGCTAAATAAAAATTGTACTCTCTCAGTAAAACAGAAAATGTAAAACTGATGTGGTTACAAATTCTGAGTTGGAGGTTCACTCCTCTCTTCTGAACTGAGTGGATACATTCCTGCTTTGTAAGGAGTTAGGAAAGGAAAAGATAAGCCTGGGAAAATTAGGAGAAGGACCAGTTTGCTTGACGTATTGAAAGAGCAATCAATTTGGCGTCAGAAGACCTGGGTTCAAATCCCACTTCAGTCATTTATTATCTATGTGACCTTTAAAGTTACAACCTCTCCAGGACTCAAGTTTCCTCTTCTGCAAAATGAGGTTGGACAAGGTGGCCTCTAAAATGCTTTCCGGCTCTTTTGTCCATAATCCTGTATCTACTGACCACTCATTTTGTGCAAGGCAGTGTCATGCAGTTGTGTATACAGTTAACACTCCCTATGGAAATGACTTCTACGAAAGATGATCTAACTGATGGAGACATACTGAACGGCAACAAGGTTCAGAATCAGAAATAGTGTTTTTGTAAAACCCAGGAGACCTTTAATATTAAAAAGGAAAATATCGTATTTTTTAAAATCGTGAAGGAAGATTCCTTGGTTCTTCCAAACATTGTTTCCGAAGCCGACATATGGTAACTGACTTGGATTCGCCAACCCTCTCCCTCTGGTGTTATTTTCTTCAAGCAAAGAAAGTATTACTAAAAGCTTGATGTCCTCAGACCATCAAAGGTTTTTAAGCCCATTTATAAATCCCGGAAATGGAGATTAGAATATAACAATATGTGTCCTTATATTCAACTCAGTCCATGGTTTCACAAAATTACTCCTGTACCAGCCCTGCTGTGGATTCTAGGTTCTGGCTTACATCACTTTAGTTCCAGAAAGCTCACAGGCCTTGGATACAGGAAGCTCAGGGTCTACTCCCAGGCCTGACACTCTTAGTTTGGCTAAATCACAATCTCTCTGGACTCAGTTGGGCCAGAAGCTCTATGAATGCATGATCCTTCAGCACTTTGATCTCTACGGTCTCTCTTGGTTCTTATATTTTATGATCTCTTAAAAGAGCAGCCTTGGTTTGACATGGGCTGAAAAATAAACTTGGGAGCCCTGGTTTCTACATCCTACTCAACTGCTGACCTCTCTTTGTGAACTTATTAAGTCTCCTGATACAAATTCTTTCACAGACTAGCCTCAATAAATCTAAGGCATACCAACAGGGGATAATCAAATTTGTTTATACAGCTTAGATCCCAAGAGAAAAAGAACTCCGAGTGCCTGGTATTAAAGCAACAAGAAATAAATCAAGTTATATGAGCCAAAGGTTATGTATATTGGATAACACTTAAACAGATAAAACAAAACAAAAAAAACCCAAACCCCACTTCCTTTTCTTTATTCTCCTCTCCCCACCATCATATAACAAAAACTATTCAAGGTGCAAATATATTTTTGTATAGATTTGCAATAGCAACTGTATTTTTTCTTTAGAGATAAGATAAATTTTCAGTACCCTGGGCCACCTGAAAGCTGTAACCCTCTATTTCAAATCCTTCTCCCCGATCATCTTGCTTTTAAGAAAAAAAAAATCATGACTTCACAACTTTTACAAACAAGCACACAACATGCCATTTTGATTTATTGTGACATTTCTGACCTGGGGAAATGGGCTTGAATAATTACTGGAGCTGAAATTTAGCTGTAATCCCAGAGCTAACAGTTCTATTCTGGGGGAGAAAAATTCCCTAAGACCTTAATGATTTCAGGAATTCCAACGAGACCTCACTTTCACAGTTCACCTAAAAAGATAGCCTTCCTGGGGCAGCTAGGTGGCACAGTGGATAAAGTTCCAGCTTTGGAGTCAGGAGGACCTGAGTTCAAATCTGGCCTCAGACACATGGCTGTGTGACCCTGGGCAAGTCACTTAACCCCAATTGCCTCACCCAAAAAAAAAAAAAAAGACAGCTTTCCTGCCTCCAGAGCCCCTCTGACACTGAAAGGGCAACTGGCTGAGTCCTAACTTGAAACCTTTTTCTAAATTACTACCCGTTTTCCTACGCTGTTCCTGGTAAAAATCATCCCTCCTGAGCTAGGAAGACAGTATTTCAGATTATAATCCAGCTCTTAGAAAAACGATTTACAGATATACCTCCCTCTGCCCCAACAATGTTTAATGAAAAGCAATGGGTCAAGTAAACTTTCCATTGAGATTTCTGTAGGGCAGTCAACACAAACACCTGGACTTTAAAATTCACAACTCTTTCCTGTGCCATAGCCCCTATCTTTACACTTTGGCTATCACATCTCACTCATTCAAAGATGATAATTTCATTCCCTCTGTGACTCTCTGTGTGGCTTGAAAGGTGCTGTTTGAAAAGAGCAAAAAGGAAGTCCTGGTTCTGCCTGGCCTCACTCCTTTATCCTCTGTGAATCACATGGTCATAGCAGTAAAAATTAGAAATCAAAGGTTGGTATATTTTTTTGGACATGACAATAACTAACTCTGTGGGCCTCCCCCTGGAGATTACCTGTGTGAAGAGCTGTTCGGTTAATAAAGTCTTAAATTTCAAAACCATGACATGCAACCTGCAGGAAAGGTACCAGTGCCCTCAGAAGACGACTTCTCCACATCAGTAGTCCCAGACCGGTGAGGCGCTCACTCTCCCGGCCTCACTCAATACATCAATCAGCTTTTACTGCCTCTGCCATAACTCAACAGTGTTGGGAGTGGACAGCAATCAAAAGCCAGGCAGAGGAAGAGTAAAATAGCATAATGAATTTTTATTTTGAAAATATGGCAAGAGTCTAAGGCACTTCAAACATTTAAATACATATAGGTCTAAGGTGAGTGTGACATGATATAAAGGTTTCCATAAATATGCAGAACTAAACTATCTTCCTCTATATTCCCGATCCCTCTAACATAAATCAAATTTTAAACATTAGCTATGAATAGGGATGTGCAATTATTAATAAAAATATGGTAATATTACACATAATTCTTCATGTGTTTAGTTACTAGAGAATATAAAAGTTGAAAATACTGTGTGAATTAATTTCATATAGTTATCTTTTATATAAAAAGTTACATAATACATCCAATAGACATAATGAACTGTAGACATTTTCTTTAGTGAGTTTTTAGACTTCGGAGAGTTCTACCTTCCATTCCTAAATCTGAAGAAACCCACCAGCTTAGACCCAAGGAGCTTAAACAACCAAAACCATTCCAATTTTCTTTGTTTAAAACGATGGAGATAAAAGAAAAAAAAATGTAATGGAATTTAAGAGAATTATTGCCAGCAAATTCCACATTTAGTAAATATAAATATCTTTCAAGAAAAAGAAACCACACGTATACAAAATCTGAGCACTAGACAAAAGGGATGTCATTGAGACCATGACATTATCAAGAATGTCACAGGGCTGGGGGCAGGTGAAGAGGGGAACAACGTAAAAGCAGCCTGCTCAGGTGAGTTTACAATTCCCGAAAACTGTACATAACGGAACATAGAGACTTGACAGCAACAGAATGGGATGGTGGTGGGTCCAACATAGGTGGAAAAATGGTCAAAAGTTACAGCACTACCTGCGCTAATCAGCAAGGTGCTCCGCCTATCGCTTTCTTTAACGTTTGAATGTTTTCTGCCTTTCACACTGGGCTTCTGCTCCCTGTTTGCTGGTGAGTTCAGGCACAAGACATTTACATTCAGTTTCTGTCACCATAAAAACAGTAACAGTTAGCAGCTTAATGGTGGCATGAATATGCAGGAATATTTGCCCATCGCTAATCAAACGACCCTCTGTGGGTAGGGCCAGGCAATGTCTTCCTTCCAAGCCTAGGTGTGCCCTAGAAAATATGAAGGAAAAAAAATGGGGAGGGTGTTATTTAGAATGACTTCAGCTAGTTAAACAGGGGAAGCGGTGTATTAGGCCACTCGGGTTTCTGACACAATATAGTCACTTTCAAACAAAAATGCCTCACATTAAGCAGATGAGTCTTGGCAGGGCTGAGAACAGTACTGGCCAAACCCCAAACTGGGGCAGCCACTGGAGAGTTGGGTGTCTGAGGGCTCTAGAATCCCTAAAATCAGCAGGAAATTTTGAAGCTAATCCCCTTCCTCCCACCAACCTCTATTTAAGATGATTCCTCCCAAGACAAAGGCTCAGTTAACACAGATACCACCTGTTTCCAAGGCTCAGGTTTCTGGTTAAGTGTGAGCATGGAATGAAGCCCAAACTGGCCTTATCCCTGAAATGGAAAGGAAGAGAGAAGGGCAGAGATATCGTGGTCTGGGTCCTCGAGTAATTTTTCACAATATTTACAAAGAAGACAACAAAAGTAATGGTAGTAGAACAGCCCAACCACTATCTCAGAAAGGATAAGGAGGTGTTGAGGACATCAGGTCTGGCTTGTCCTGTACACAAGGCCTAGGTTGTTGAGGGGGGAGAATTCAAGCTTTATCAGGGAACCAGAACATCTAGATCTCCTGGGCTCCCACCAAGTAAGAGCGAATCAACTTGGGGAATTTTAGCTTATCTCTATATCTTCAGTATTCAACACTGACCGGTGACTGGGGTTTGGAGAAGTTGACGTGGGCATAGAGAAGAACAGCTATGTCTTTGTGTCCTGCTTCCAAGGCAATAGAGAGTGCAGTGCTTCCGTCCTTGAAAAAAAATGGAGAAAACCAAGTCAAAAGTCTCAAAGTGTTAAGATCCTTCATCTAAATTCAGGGTTAAAAGGGGCAGAAGGAACCAACCAAACTCTAGCATTTAGAAGCTGACATGTGCAAAATGGAACTTCTTCTCTTTCCCTCAAACCCAGCCCCCTTCCCAATTTCATTCTTTTCACTAAGAACATTACAATCTTCCCTGATGACCAAGTCCATTGGATGATAAAATGTTAGACTTAGAACAATTCAAAAAACTGCAGCCTTGAGATCAAATGATCTGTTTGTTCAGGGTCACCCAGCTATTGTCTGGAACAGGATTTGAATTCAGGTTTTCCTGACCTCTACTTCATTGAGCTAACTTAAGTTCAGAAACTCAGTTTTCTTTGATTCTTCCTGTCTCCCCAGCCCCCATTCAATCAGTTGTCATATCTTATTAAGTCTAACTCCTCAGCATCTCTTGCATCTACCTTTTTCACACAGCCACCATTCCAGTCCAAGCCTCCATTACTAATTATCTCTCCCTCTGCCTCCAGTCTCATTCATCTCTTAATCTTATTTCACACAATGGCCAAAAGATAATTTTACCAAAGCATGGGTGTGACCATGGCATTCTCCTGCTCAAAACTCTTCAATGGATACAATATAGTCTTCTCAGCCTGGCATTCAAGAACCTCCCTATTTGGCTTCCAACCTATCTTTCCAGCCTTATCTCTCCTTCAAAAACTCTGCATTCTAGCAAACTGACTCCTGGATAGTCTTTAAATCTGTCTTCTCTCACCTTTACCTGAGTTGTGTCCCATGCCTGGACTATTCCTGCATGCCTCACCTACACCTTTCACAAACCCCCTCTGCTTCAAGGATCAACTTAGGTATCGCCTTCTCTCTGAAGCCTTCCTGGATACTACCTGTTAATGCTCTCTCCACTTCTTCAAATCACCTTATAGTTAATTATGTATTTGTCCTTAATTTATTAACCTATATGTTGCATCTTCCCAGTAGCATGTAGGCTTCCAAAGTCAGGATTGCTTTTTATCTTATTATGAACTTACTAAGTTTGACTTGGAATGATTTGTTTTATGAGGCAATGACACTGTTACAGATCCTCTTAATGAGGGATATAGAACCTTAAATCCTTTATTATCTCAGTAACATTACAAGTTACATTGATGAACTAATGATTCCTGATGGCTTACATAAATGATATCAAAAATTAAGGGGATTATAATTTATTTTCTTCATTCCATAAAAGTTCAGCAATCTCAGAATGTCTTAAGTATTTTCATGCTGTTTGAATGCTTTCTCTCTTTTAAACAACAGGAATTGAGATTGATTAAATGCCATCACAGTGTAATTCAATTTATTTTCTCCATAAGCTCAAAAAAAAAAAAGGCTACTTGGTCATAAGGGTGTGAACTGCCTCCTTAACTAGCCTCTGCCTCCAGTTTCTCCATCTTTCACACAGCTACTGAAATGATCTTAGTCATGGAAGAGGGTGGACAGGTCAACTGCTTGCTTGGAAACCTCCAGGAAAAAAACTGCTAATTCCTTAGCCTGGAATTGAAGGCCTTCTATAGTCCAGCTCCAAGCCCTCTGGTAGTCTTACTTCATTCTGCTCTTTCATCTTTATCTCACTTTCCCTCTCACCTACATTCAACCTTCTGTTACATTTATTTGCTCATATCTCACATCATCACTGTTAAAATTAAAAGGAAGCCATGGCATGGACAATTACTGACTCTCCCCTCCCCCTCAGCTCTCATATTGGCAAGCCTTATCCATTCTACCCCCACCACAAGCTTTCATGTCTGTTCTCTCCTATTTATTCTTATGGCTCTCATTCTAGTATAGACACTCGTTACCACATGAACCACTGAAATAACCTCCTAATTGGTCTTCCGGCCTCTGCCCTCCAATCCGTTTTTGCACTCTGTTGTCTGACTAATCCTCATTATTCATAGACCTGGTCATGCTGTCCCTCTGTTCAAAACCTTTGAGCCTTTCATTTTTGTATCCCTACTGTAATGCCTTGCACAGAGTAGGTTCTTTATAAATGCCTCTTTAAATGAAATGTTTGATTAACAGTGACCATAGCCAGTTGCTTGGCTTCTGCCGTTTCACTGCTTAGCTCTGATTCAACGCCCTTATCCTGATTCCCCCCACCCTTTTCCTTTTGATAAATGAGGATACAGAGGCAGTTAATTAAAGAGAGGCAACTCAATCTGAAGACTTCCTGGACAGTCAGTATGGCTCTATCAACCTTTTAACAATGTTGGCACAAGCTGCCCTTCCCTGATATTAGCCAGAGGGAAAAAAAAATGACAACCTACATCTCCTGTCCTGAGGAAAAGGAGGGCTGGAAATGTTAGCTCCTCTGGGGCAGAGTTAAAGGAATCTGCTGGAGCAACAGTCCACAGAGGTAGTGGAAATGCCACAGCGGCTTATTTTTCATGCCCATAAAACCTTCCACTGACTTCCTTATCTTGCTGGCTTAGACCCTACTGAGTGGTTTGAAGTCTGAGACAAAAGAAAACGTTTTTCTTCCACCTTTTCAATGTGCTCTACTGAAAGCAAGCTGTGGTCAAAAGCCATGCTCCCCACAGATAAGCCTTTCACAATTAGAGAAACAAGGACCAATGCCTGCCTCTCCATGCCCTTCTCAATGGACACCCCCCCCCACCACCAGTGCTAATTCCCTTGCTGACCCTCACCCTTGCCCTAGAATGAGATTTCAGGATTGTTTATTTTTCTTTCCCAGTGGCAGGAGGGCAGGACAGCTACAAAAATAAATGTAATACCAGCTGAAGTAGGGAAAGAGGTGGACAGAAAACCAGCCTGAGAATCTGCATAACCTGGGTTCAAACCCTCTCTCTGACACATACTGGCTTTGTGATCATGGCAATGTACTTCACCTCAAACAAAAACCAAACCAACAAACAAAAAAAAACCCAAGAAAAATAGAGTAAAAACCAATATGCTTCAATCTGCATTTAGACTCCACCAATTCTTTCTCTGGAGGTAGAGAGCGTTTTCATCATAAATCCATAGGAATTGTTTTGGATCACTGTATTTTGGAGAACAGCTGAGTTGCAGAGCAAGTGATCCTGCAGCTTCCTCACCAGGAGTCCCTTCTATACTAATGAAATGACATGTCCAACCCCCAAAAGGCAAAAAATTGTGAAAAGCACATGGGTGTATGAAAACTCACGTGATCAAATGTGCAAGTTTTTGACTCTTCCCTTTCCCGAGCTGCCCACATATGACAGCTGATGGGTCCTGTCCATTCTACCCTTGCCATGCCAACATATCTGGTTTTTCCTGGCCTCACTGCTACCACCTTAGTGAAGGCACTCAGTACTGCCCACCTGGACCACTGACATAACCTCCTAACTGCTCTTCCTGCTTCTATTTTCTTTGCCCTCCAGTCCATTTTCACACTGTTAACAGATTAGTCTTTATTCTTCACAGACCCGGATACATCGGTCCCTCTGCTAAAAACCTCTCAATGGCTCCCTACTGCCTAATGAGTGAAACCAGACTCCAAGCCTGATCTGTAAGACTGTCCATAGTATGGTGCCACCCTAACTTTCCAGCCTTATCTCACACTATTTTCCCCTTCAGTATATGCTATGTGCTCACCAAATGTGATTTACTATCCCAATTTCCCAACTCTGGGCCCTCAAGTCTGATACCCAGAATGATTCTCCTTCTTCTGCCCTAATACCTGCTAAATGAAACCTATCAAGGCTTCAAGTTCTAGCTCAGCTAGCATCTCCTCCATGAAGCTTCCCAGATCTCTTCCTAAGTGAGTAAAGACCTTTCTATACTCAGAATTCACACTGTCCTTTGTTTTCACTTACTGTACTATTATGCATTATAGTTGTTTGTGTGATAACAATAATATCTAGAATTTAAATTTTTGCTTTAAGATTTCCAAAGATATTTGCTTTACAAATATCTCACTTGATCCTCACAACAACCCTGAGAAGCAGGTGCTATTATTATCTTGGTTTTTACAGATGAGGAAACTGAGGCAAAGAGAGGTTAAGTGACTTGTTCAGAGTCACACAGCTAGCAAATGTCTGAGGCTGGATTTGAACTCTGGTCTTCCTGATTCCCCAGCACTCTACTGACTACACCATCCAGCTGTAGGTGCTGTATGTCCCTGCAAGATAAGATCAGTGAAGACTGTGACTGTGTCAGTTTTCTGTTATGTCATACAGGATTCAGCATTTGGCTTAATAAGTAACTGCTGACATGCCAAATAAAAAATCACTGTACTTTGTTCTCTTGTCCTAATCTGGCTCTATCTAAAACACAGAATTGAATGTTTCGATCTGGAAGAGACTCCCCGAGTCCAATTAGTCTAACTCCTTCATTTTATAGATGAGGTTTGTAAAGGTTCAGTGACTTGCTCAACATCACACAGGTAGTAAGTGGCAAAGGTGGGATTTGAACCCAGGACCTCTGCCTCCAGATCAATTACCCTTCCCACTAATATCATGTAGGTTCCCATAAACATTGTCAGTATCATTTTCTGTGTCACTCCATTTCTTTCCTCCTCCCCTAAATAAGAAGGCCCAATTCCTAAGGTCTTTGTTTCTGCTTACATTGTCCTCCAAGGTACCATTGCATCCAGGCTGTGCCAGTAGGAGCTTGACTATCTCTACGTGGCCATGCTCACTGGCACACATCAAGGCAGTAGAGCCTTCATCATCCTGGATGTTGACATCTGCTCCACAGGCCAGCAGACCCTTTACCATGTCGATTCTTCCATGACTGACTGCAAGCATTAGGGCTGTCTGCCCAGCCTTCAGGAATGAAAAACAAACAAACAAAACACCCGCAACAGAAAATTAGAAATTGCCACAGAGGCCATGTTGGAAACAGCTGAAGGGTCTAGGGGTCTGTATCAGGCTAGAGATAAGGAAAGGATCTTAGCTGGGAGAGCTGAAGGGTATCAGACCAGGGACAGGATCCAGGTGACAGAAAGATGAAAGGGGGAAGAACACTAAAAAGCAGGCAATATGAGGAGTTCTTCCGGGAGATAATCATCAAATAAAGAGTATCAAATACATTATATCCAGGAGGATTCGAGGAAAAGGAGACAGAAGATGAACAAAGATTCTGATTTAACATTTCTTTGACTTGTCTCTGGCTGACTGGAGGCAGTCTTGTGCTCAGAGACTTCCTGAGCACAGCAGTGAGCAGCCACAGGCTGATTCCACTAGAAAGGAAAATTTGGTATCTGTGCCAGCCATTCCAAGATGCTAAAAACAGCTCTTCCCTAGCCTTCCCCGCCTCCTAGAATGGACCCATCGCATATGACAAAGCAACAGTACTGACCTGGCTAGCTTTGGCATTCACGTCTCCACGGCCAAAAAGTTCTTCCACGACCCTCATATCTTTCTCAGCTTCCACAGCAGCTAGCGCCGCCAGCATGATGGGGGTATAGCCAGCTTTGTTCTGATGGTCTACATTACACACATCTGCAAGGGAGAAGGGGAATCCCTTTGGAATGCGGCGCTCCCCCTGCCCTGAAATTTCTGTATGCAAGAATGTAGCAGGCACTCAAAGGATATGAATAATTCAGAAAGAAAGTTGATGAAATGAGATCTTTTTAAGCAAAATATCCCTTTTATCCCCCCCCAAAAAAGACTGGTATAAATGCAGGGGTGGGGAACTTACAGCCTTGAGGCTGCATGTGGCCCCCTAGGTCCTCAAGTTTGGCCTTTTGACTGAATCTAAACTTCACAGAACAAATTCTTTTTTTTTTTTTTTTGGTGAGGCAATTGGGGTTAAGTGACTTGTTCAAAGTCATACAGCTAGTGAGTGTTATGTGTCTAAAGCCACATCTGAACTCAAGTCCTCCTGACTCCAGAACCGGTGCTCTACGTACTGTGCCAACCTAGCTGCCTCCAACAAATCCTTTTATTAAGGGGATTCTGTGAAATTTGGATTCAGTCAAAGGGCCGCACTTGAGGACCTAGAGGGCCACATATGGCCTCAAGGCCACAGGTTCCCCACCCCTGGTATAAAGGGAAGAAAAAGCACAAGTCACCTTTTGTCTGCAACGGGTGGCTGAGGATGAGGGGGCACGGAAATCCCCCAACCATCACAGCTTAGGATGGTAGGAGATTACTTTACTTAGGTTTATATTTTCCTCCATTTCTAATATATATGTTTTATATTCCCCCCACTTCCTGCTGTTTTTTTAGTTGCTTTGATCTTTTTTTTTTTAAATGGCCTGTTCCCACTGGTTCTTTTCCTCCATTCCATGATCCCTTCTTTCCATTTGGGGTTTTACTTACCCTTTTTCTCGCCTGCTTTTACGTAGTTCTAATAATGATGATAGCCAATATTTATACAGCACTGACTATGTACCAGGCACTATACTAAAAGTACTTTACAATTTTCTCCTTTTAGAAAATGAAGAAACTGGGGCAAACAGACTCCAGGTAACCAGCATTCTATCTATTGTGCCACCTATTCTACCCTGCCTCCTCCCTACCACCACCTTTCTTCCTCTCAGTCAAGCAGATTTCCTTTTGCAAAAAAAAAAAAAAAGATTTCTGTCCATTTTAAAAATTACCCATCTTCTCTATGTTAAACCTTCATTCTCTGATTCATGACCCCTATAATTATCTGATCTCTCTGTTTTCTCGGTATTCATCATATAATCAAAGGTATTCTGGGCCTTTCCCTCTAGATGGTTTCTGCCACTCTTCTCTAGAACTTGCCATGAGACCTCTTTAGGCAATGACAGTCCTGGAGGGGAAAAATAAAGGTGGTGAGGTCCATGTTACAGCAACACCTTAAGATCACAGAATAAGACCTAGAAGGGACTTGAGAGGCCACTGAATCCACCCTCTTCACTTTATAGATGAGGAAACTGAGGCATAATTAAGATTAAGCGATTTTCTCAGGGTCACGGAACTAATAAACATCTCAGGTAGGATGAAATAAATTGTGCAAGTCTGTGAGAAACTAAACCCAGAGCTTGTGTGGACCACTGGCTGCTCCTTGTGGCTACCTGCTGTGGCCACAAAGTATTTTAGAATTCGCAAAGTGCTATTTTTGATGTCTTTGGATCTTTAGAAGTCTTACTCCAACTAAATGACATCAAGCCCCAGGCCTATTTGGTCTGAGAATGGATATACTAAGTCCTCTAAGAAACTGCCAAGAATTAATAGAGTCATTCTTTCTGTACACACCTAATAAAGCCAGACAATTTTCTATTCCTATAATTCTTAAGAAATCTACTGGGGCTTACTAATTTACCATCGAGTGGGTTTTAAATGTGTCCAGCGCATGTTAATTAAAGGAAAGGAGTGGGAAGGGCAGGAAAGGGGCCTTATGAGACATCTGTGTAAGACCAGATGTTTATTTAAGCTAAGACGTTAAAGATGAGAAACTACATCAGTTCAATAGCCTATTACATTCCAGGGACGCTATGTTCTCTGCAAACATGGAACACTGAGGCGAAATGGAGTTTGCATTTTGGGGCCCTTTAATATTTATATTTAGTAAGAAGTTCCCCTCAGATGCTGCATATGTTCTCTCTCTCTCTCTCTCTCTCTCTCTCTCTCTCTCTCTCTCTCTCTCTCTCTCTCTCTCTCTTTCTCTTCCTTCCCTCCCCAAATATAGTTTATTGATCTACACTAGCTATAGGAATATTTTTTTTTGTCCAACCTGAAGGATTCTCTACTTCTAGCAATGGCATTAACTCATTTACTTTCCACAGAATATAGTTAACATTCTCCAATGAACGTTGTGCCTTTTTGCAAATCTATTTTCAACTACCTTCTGACGTTTTCACTTCAAGAATTTATTTTCTGGCATTATCAAGGAGTAGAAAGGAAAAGTCTCAGATTCCTTTAAATCAAAGTAAGTAATTATCACCTAGGTTACCAGTCATGTTGTTGTACTTCATACCTGAAGAGAACTAAAATGACATCACTATGTTGGGGTCAAGGTACAACGTGTCTGACTGCGGGTGATCAGACCAATGTGAGCTCAGAGGGCTCTAGTCCATTTGAATATTTGGGACGGAGATTACCAGGCAAGATAGAAGCCAGATACCAAGCAAACTTAGATGGAAAAAGGGCAGCTCTGCCAAGCCTGCTCCCTTTTTGTGGAGCTAAGAAGTGATGACTGTATCCTCCTTTCTAGGAAATGGAAGAAAATGAGAGAGTTGAGTAGGGAGGTGGAAAATAGCAATGGGAAAACTTGGATGATTTTCTAGTTTCTCAAGTCAGATCTTCCCCTTCTGGCTTCATTATGTGCTTCCAGTTCTTCTTGGCTTTAAAGCCAGTTTTCTGTCTATTATGTCATGCTACCTCTCTCAAAATCAAACCTAAATGATTGAGGGAGGAGGAGAGAAAATACACACACACACATATGTGTATGTGTATATGTGTGCATGCAGACACACATACACATATATTTTTCTACACACACACACACACACACACACACACACACACACACACTATTCTCTTTCTTCATCAAAACAATTCAATGATCAAGGAATAATTCAGTCCACATACCAATCCATGTCCTGTGGCACAGACAGACTATCCTTGATTTTCTAGAATTAACACAATTTTAACTGCAGCGCTGATAAGAGTAATATTGACTTTAAACTCCTACCACTACAGTAGGGGATGTGCTGGCATAGTGGGGTGCAAAGAGCTGAATTTGTAGTCAGAAAATTTCAGTTAAAATCTCAATTTGCTCTTTATAATTACTATGAACCTAGACACATCATTTTACCTTTCTGAGCCTTCCTCATGTATAGAATTAGGAAGTGATTTCTAAAGTCTTTTCAAGCTAAGTATCTATCATCTAATGGTTTTTAATTATTTTCCAGTAGTTAGGTCTGTACATGCATGGTCTCTTGCTCAAATTCTCTTTTTATGATAAATGTTATACCTTTGCAAGATAGCTGGCTGGAATGATACAGTCTATAGCCATGGCCTGCCCTGGAATCAAATCCATAATATGTGCTTCTTTAACAAAGAACTCCAGTCAACTGAGTTGGGGATAGGTGGGTAAAATGAGACCAAAAAAGCTTAAATGGTTCACTCTGAGAGTAAGAATATAATAATACTAAATAACTATCTACAGATCTAACACTAAATAATCCAAGAGTAAGAATATTGTAGTATCAAAATATATAATATTATATACATATTATATTATCATCACAAGATATTACAATATCACTAAGTAAAACTGCCTCTTCTTTTCCTACTTGACTTTAGCAAGATGGTATTCAAAACCTTATTTCTAGGCAGACAAGACATACCCTTTATCTAATATTACTTAGATTTTAAGCTTCACATGTTTTTTCTAGAACTAAATAAACATATGTTGTACTATGTGAAGAGGGAGGAGAAAAAAGAGTCATTTAATTCTGATGCAAATGAACCAGGCTAATGATAACCTACATAAGATCTGAATTCAAATCCAGCCTCAGCTGCTAGCTACTAGCTATGTAACTCTGGGCATGTCACTTAACTTCTGTTTGCCTCAGTTTTTCCCCCATATATGAAATGGAGAAAATACAGCAAAACACTCCTGTGAGATGGCTAGCACAAATATTAATCTCTCCATTTTACAGATGTTAAAACTGCATCTTGGAGAGGATGGCCAAGGGCTTTCAGCTATGAAGTATTAAAGAAAGGGGATTTTCACCCAGGGTTTGTTCTCTTTCCACTCCTCCCACAGGCTCTCTGAGGAAATGTCCCAACTCTTTCATTCTGGGTGACGAGGAGGGCAGCCAACATACCGGCATCCAAAAGCAACTTCACAATCTCGAAGTTTGAGTGGGAGACACTGTAGTGGAGGGCTGTGTTTCCATTGCCATCTGCCATGTTGATGATATACTGCAAGACCTCCGGGGAGACCTCCTCAAAAGCAGTGATGTAGTCTCCAACCATGGCAGGGATAGCTGTCTTCTGACTCGATACCCGAAACCATTCGTGCTGGATGGTATTGAGACAGAATCTCTGCCAACAAAACCAAAAGGATTGCCATCAATTTTTCCCCACTTCTATTTATAGGTGTTCTAAGTCTCAAGTTAACAGTCTAGGAAACCAGGCCTTTTTTAGTCAAGTATAGGCAAGAATCTGGTCTCAGAAACAACCAATCCAAAATAGGAGCTGCTATTTCTTTCTCCTACTCAAAGTTAACAAACAAAATCACAAGCTGCTGAGAATATTGATATGGGCCCCCAAACCAAAAAAGAGCTATAAAAAGACACCTTCCTTTGATGTCTTTTTTTTCTTTTGGGGAGGCAATTGGGGTTCAGTGACTTGCTCAGGGTCACACAGCTAGTAAGTATCAAGTATCTGGGGCTGGATTTGAACTCAGGTATTCCTGACTCCATGGCAGGAGCTCTATCCATTGTGACACCTAGTTGCCCCTTCCCTTGACTTCTTAGAGGAGGTGGGGTACCATGGGTTTGAAGTAATGCATAGAACATTGGACTTTTTCAATACGTTGATTAGTTTTGCTGAATTTTTTTCCCTTTCATTTTTTTTCTTCTCTATTATAAAGCATGGCTTACTAGGACAGAGAGATAGGGAAGGCTAACTGGTTAAATACAGGTGATATAAAAAGATCAATAAAATAATTTTCAAAATAACGTGTACGCTTTAAGCCCTTTTACATACTTTACAAATGACTCCCCTAAAATCAGCAGTAGGATCCCTAATGTCCCCCAACTACACTCTGAGTCACAATCCTGGACGATGTTAAAAATAGCTGCAACAGTATAAAATATTTGTACAATGCTTTATAGTTAAAGATCTCGTTAAATGCACCATCTCATTTGATCCTGCAATTGCAACTTCCTTGCTGAGATTGGAACATTAAGTATTTTTATGCCCATTTTAGAGATTTAGGCAACTTAACTTTTAAGGAAGAGCAGCTAGGTGGTGCAGAGGATGGAGTGCTGGGCTTGGAATCAGGAAGACTCACCTTCCCAAGTTCAAATCCAGTCTCAGACATGTAATAGTTGTGTGACCTTGGGCAAGTCACTTAACCCTGTCTGCCTAAGTTTCCTCATCTGTAAAATGTGCTGGAGAAGGAAAGGCCAAACCATTCTAGTATCTCTGCCAAGAAAACCCCAAACGGGGCCACGAAGAGTCAGACACAACTGAACAAGAAGCTTGAGTAAGTGAAGGTTAGGGTTACTAAGAGCTGGGGCATGAACCCAAGTCCAACGCTCTTTAAATTGTGTTCCCTCCAGTGTGAAGCGGTAGGTACTATCAGCTCTAGTCATGTGGTAAGTGGTTTGCTGAACAGTTTGGGAAAAGTACAATCTGTTGAGTGGGTTTGTCTGAATGTTTGTTGGGTTCTGTCAAAACAAAATCTCCCTCCAAACCCTCACAAATTAAAAAACCAAAACCAAAACTGTCTTCTTTCCCATTTCTACCGATGTTCACACCAAATTACTTACATAGAAATTCATTCAACAAATATTTATGAGAGCCTACCACGTACAGCCAGGTGGTTCTACAGCTCTAGGCCTGTGGTCAGGATGTCCTGGGTTCAAATCTAGCCCCAGACACTTCCTAGCTATGTGACCTGGGCAAGTCACTTAACCTTTGTTTGCCTCAGTTTTCCCATCTGTAAAATGAGGATAATTAACAGGGCTTACCTCCCAAGGCTGCTGTGAGGATCAAATGAGATAATACTTGTAAAGTGCTTAGCAGAGGGCCTGTCACATAGTAGGCACTTAAAAAATGCTCATTCTTTTTACTGTTTTTTCAACACATTCACTGTATTCCCCTTAGATCTTTGAAATTTTGGGAGAATGCTTTAAAATTTTCATCTCTAAACCTCACTGTCACCTTCCTTCTCTGTCCTACTCCACTGATGTTACTAATTGGTTTGGATGGGTTTACGTAATTGCATCAAAAGTGTGAAATGACCACAGGGTATCTTTAACAGAACATATACTTTACTAGTCCCAGAAGCAGAGAGGCTCTATCTTCTGAGCCAAATAAGGCCAAGACGGGGGCTCAGGCAACCTGGGTTCTAATCTCAGCTCTGTTATTAAATGGCCAGCCCTGGGTAAGC
Organism: Phascolarctos cinereus; assembly: GCF_003287225.1. NCBI lineage: Eukaryota > Metazoa > Chordata > Mammalia > Diprotodontia > Phascolarctidae > Phascolarctos > Phascolarctos cinereus. The sequence continues at coordinate 179,650,186 of NW_027555847.1, forward strand.
CACAACTTATCAAGATTTCAGTTTCCTAACCTGCCAAATGACAGGGCTGGTCTGGGGTGTTCCAAAAATGGACCTCCATGGGATATATGACAGCATGATTTTTTTTTAATATATATTTCAGAGTTTATTTAAAGTCAAGTACAGATATGCATGAAAATAAATGGTCCCATTTGTATGGGCCTGTCCATAAATCTCTTCTAATTCTAACTTTCTCTGATGCTGTGAGTTTAAAAATCAATCTTTTTCATTGAACGGCTACATCATAATTTCTTCTTCACTCAGCTGTTATGCAACCATACCAGTCACTGCAGAAAAACCCCAATGCACGTGATTGTTGAGATGAGCTCTCTGAATGCCCCTAAGCTCTGGGCTGCCAGAGAAGGGAAGAGTCCCAGTTTCAGCTGAGTCAGAAACCCAAGGAGTTGGTAGGCAGGGTTTGTCAGATTCAGTCAGTGTGGCAGAACACAAAAGCAACCTTTCCTAGGACGTTCATAAATAGCAACGCAACCTTAATCCACTTGTTTTCAGTTGTTTCAGAACCTCCTAGAAACCTGAGGCCACCGTGGTCGCTCGTAGGGTTAAGAATAGTTGCCGTATGCATTCCACATCAGAAGATAATATGCAGTTTTGTAATAAAAAGGAATGCTGACTTCTGCCCAGACAACAGGCTTTTAAAAAAAGAAAAAGAAATGTGCTTCAAATTCTAGCAGGCTGATTCCTATGATGAGCCTGAAAACAGGAGAGGAATAGGCTGATGCAAAGAGCCTGAACCTCATTCACATTTCCATTTCTACATGCCTCAAAGATGAATACACGCTCCCAAGAAAAGTACAGGGTGGATAAAAAAATCTGCAGAGACGGAATGGAAGTAAGTGGTCAATGTGTTGCTTGCACTGAGAAGAGGCAGTGTGACTGCTTGGCCCACTCATTCCATTTAAGGTTCAAGGGAGGAGAAGGTTGTAAAGGAAAATAGCCTTAGGCTAGTATATAAACCATGGTTCACATTAACATCAACTTTACAGAGACCAGTAATGGGGACCATACACTGGTCTAGCTTACCATATCTTTGCTGGTCAGGGCTTTAGGATCATTGATGTTATTTTTCAGTAGAATACACGCAGATAGCATCTTTTCATTTAATTCGTACCTAAGGATAAAAGAATAAAAGCTAATTGATTTGGATTTATAAAGAATAATTCTTAAAACAAAATTTTTAATCCTTTAAAATACAGGAGGCCAAATGGCCCAGCTGAAGCCTCAGATATAATACTGGCCCCTGAGGATCCCCCCCCCCAAAAAAAAAGGCTGGTTGGTACTTAAAACTTCACACTTGGATTTTACATTCACTTCCAGCTTCTAGTCTTTGCTAGAAGTTTAGTTCTTATAGTGAAAATGGCTTTTGCTTTTACAGTGGTTCTGGATGCAAATATTAAAACAGAGAATTAGGCTTAAAAAGCATGATTTACTCCCTAATAATGGGTTTAAAACAGAATTATAAGTATAAATATTGTTATTTATATATAAATAATTATTTATACATAGAAATAAAATTAGTATAATTATGAATAATAAAAATAAACAATTTCAATTTATTATTCTTATCCACACACAAAGACTATTACATACACTTATATTATTTTCATTTCTACACCAAGATATACCATACTTTGGGAGCTCATTTATTGATCAGAAAACTAAGTACTTGTTTTAGTTGCTGGGGAAAAAAAGTGCTTCTTTTAAGGAGGTAAAAACTTAAAAGTCAGAACAAGAATGTGAGTTACCTGAATACACCTGCAGATAAATGTAGACCAATAACACTTACCTTCTACTAATGTAGCTGAACTTTTACTTTCCAAGTAAAATTGAATGGATCTTGTAGGGGCTATTTGTACTTATCTTAATGAAGGATTACAGTGTATTATTTGTTTATTCCCTTCAATCCTTGGCTTCATTTTCCCTTTTAAAAAAAGTCTACGCCATATTTGCTGGTAAACATTAAGAGCTCCTGCATTCTAAGCTAAGTATATTTCAGAGCTTTTATTTGGGATTTTACTTCATTTAGTTATTGGTGATGTTCCAAAGTCTACTCCTAGTAATATTCTCCAATGGAAAACTTACAAACAGAATAACGGTTCATCTTTATAATTTTCACTTTTAGTTGAAAACTAACAAAAATTTCTACTCAACAACTAACAATTCTATAATAATGGCTTATTTATATCTGTAAGGATATACATGCCTAGAGACAAAGCTTTTTAAAAAATCATAAAAACTCTTTTCTGTCACTAAAAATTTTCAGTTTCTCTTAGAAGTGAAACAGACACACAAACAATAAAAGCTTTAGAGGCACATGTGAGTGGTGTTCTCGGGTGTAAAATTTGGTCCAGGAACAAAGATTTCAGAAGTCTCTATGGTGATCAAAAGCCAAATAAGAGATGTGGTCACGTTCCCTAGCTTGCCCTTTAATAGAATGACTAGAAATGAGAACATTGGTCCATTTGTTAGTTTTCTTTTTTAAGGAGCTCTGACCAAGATTGCTCTAGTTAGACAACTCTATTGCACCTGAAGTAGACATTACACATACTATAATAGGGTAAGGGGGAGGGAAGAGGAATGTACCACACCTCTCTCTGATTTCCACCTTCTCTGGTTTGCTTTCTGGAACCTTTATCTCATTTTCCTCCACACCGACGGACCTGAAACTTTCAACATTAACTGCATGGTGCCCTTCCGCCATTCCCTGAGTGTCCTCCTCCACCTCCTCCTCCTCCTCTTCAAGGACATCACATTCATCATCTGACTCGGAAGAAGAGCTTTCATCTGAGCTGGAATCTTCGCTTGAGGTTGTTTCATACCTAGGTGGCAATTGGGATTTCAGGAGATGCACACGCGTGTCCAGATAGACCCAGTGATATGACTTAGAAATTTCTATTAGGGTTAGTGGAAAGAATACTGGTTTAAGGGGTCAGAAGACCAACCATTTTAGTCCTATGTGCCACTCACTACCTCTGTGACTGGGAGCAAGTTGCTTAATTTTTTTGGCCTCAGTATCTGCATCTGTAAAATGAGGGGACTGGACAAGATACTCTAAAATCCTTTTCAACTCTACAGTTTTATGTAGGGGAGCTCTTGAAATAATAATAATAATAAAATTAGGACTTTAAACTTTTACATCCTAAGTTAAAAAGACTGACCCCTTTCAAAAGTCATTTAAAGTCCTGTGGCTTTATGAGATGAGGATGCTGAAAGAATTCTGAAAAGAATAAAATGTCCTGGGCAAGCAATGGATATGATGCATAGCTTTAAAAAAAATTCCATCACATCTACTGCAAAGTACGGAAACATACTTATGAATATAATTCAAAAGCCAACCAGGTCTGAAAGTTGCCCAGTTCTTAATTTTATTTCTCATTCCTTTCATTCTTTTCTTTTTTTTTTTTTGGATCAGATAGAACAGAATGGATCAAAACACAGATGTTAACTTTATATTCCTTAATGCTCATTCTAAATTGTTTTTCTTGCAAGTATCTCTATAAGAATTTTTATGCACATAATTTCAGAAAGCTATTTGAGTGTCTTTCACTGGTTAGTTGTCTTGGGCCATTTGTGGGAAAAGTGGCCAGACGCTGAGATGTAGGTCTTTAGGAAGAACAGAAAAACACAACAAATGAAAACCGAATACAGCACACTACTCTACATAATCAGAAGGTCCCTGACCTGGCTGCTCATTAGATTAAAAGGTCAAAAGTCTTAAAGCAGAGGGCCAATTCCATTATGACCCTTTGATTTCTTTCTCTGTTATGTTTTGAATTCTGACAAGAAGTTAAGTGTGTTCAAGGACTAGTCAGAAACCTGCTGGTGGTAATTAGTACTTCAGGAAGGGCAGTTTTCATTAGTAATCAACCAGAAGTGAAGATGATATTTGTTCATTTTCATCAGATACTCCTTAGATAAAAGACACGAGTTATCAAGGAGATAAGAGAAAAGAAGCTCCAAATATGACTTTTTTGGGTATTGTTAAATCCAATCACAGGCTAGGGTAGCAGCAGCCTTGAGGTGATTTGGTACAGGAAAGAAGGAAAGGAGACAGGTCATCAGGAAGAGAAATAGCATCACTCTTTTTGCCTTACCCTCCATTGATGCCAACAAACTGAAGATTCTTTTTTGTGCTGTTGGACTCTTTTTTCCCATCTTTCTTCATAATAGACTTCAGTGTACTGTCATTATTGGCACATACTGTGAAAAATAAAATAACACCCAGGAACACACATCAATACCAACTGGACAAAAGGCTAACGTGCCTCAAAGACAAAATCATCATACATCTGTTATATTTCTGTTTATAATAAATAAAATCTGGGGCAAGTATGTTTGAAAAAGTGAAGCAGAGCCTGCTGGAAAACTGTGGGTGTATAAACAAAATGACATTCTTTCAAAATTACATTAAAAACGCTTTTGAACTAGAGGCGCAGAGTAAGATGAGATCATGCTTTTTTTTTTCAGTGCATGGCTTTGTCTTGGTTGAGTATACTGATCTGTTACAAGACTGGGCTTCTGCCTGGGGAGGAGACAAATTGGTGGGGAGTGATAGTATTCTTCCCCACCCCCTCCCAAAAAAAAGGAAGCATCAGTGCAATTTTATAAAAACATGCAAGACACTAGAAGGAATTTCAGAAGAAAGCACAGACAAACAAGGCAGCTTTGTTGCTTCATGTTAAATTTAAGAACATTAATGTTAGCCACCACTTCTATAGAGCTTTATGGTTTGAGAATCACACAGCCACATGAAAGCGTCTGAGGCCGGACTGGACCTTGGGTCTTCCTGATGCCAAGTCCCATGCTCTATCTACTCTATCACCTGGCTGCTTCACTAAAACAAAGAGCACTTCACAGTTTCACATACAATCTACTTTTTCTGTCCTTTGACCATTAAAATGTTCGTGTTTATTAAGTTTATAATTTAAAAAAGAAGAAAATGGAAAAAGCCACTTCTGAAGTAGAAAAATAGCTGTTGTCAAATCCAGTTTCTTTTGCCATTAAAGCATCACCAGGAAAGGCACGTGAAATTTTTTCTCCTATCAAATTAATCCCTTAACCTGTGATGATTTCATTAATAAAGGAACTTCTAGGTAAGGGAACTACCTCCACCAGTGCTTGTCAGGACTTTCTCTGCAATGTATGGTTTTAAAGGTTGTCTAGACCACTGACGAGTTATTTACCTGGATTCAACAACTTGAAGCTAGGTTTAAGTTCCTAGCTTTGAGTCAGCTCTCTATACACTAGGTCCATGCTGACTTTACATATAGTAGGTGCTTAATAAATGTTTGTCCAGTTACATTTACTTGGATGGCCAGAAATGTTTAACATGGGATTGTGGTGTTAAGAAATAGATTTAACAAGTGTGTGGAATTACCGTAGAGGCCAGAAGCAATCTGATCATCTGTTAGGTTAATTGGAGATGTCGTGTCTTCAGAGAGGAATGACTCTTGGCCACAGCCAACTCCCACCATAAGAACCTTTGTCCCTTTTGTGATCCCAGCCTCCTGTTCATGAGTTGTGATTTCACCATTTGAAGTCACAAGTGATGAAGTAACTCGACTGTTAGAGATACATTCCAAATTATGTCCTGGTGAAAAAGAGAGAGAATGAAACAAAGAGAGAACACTTAGGGTTGCGGTAAACACTACGTCTAAATGCAGATATTTATTTTATATTTATTTTAGATACATCTAAACACAGATTAGATGATACAGATTAAATTAAATTAAATAATATATATTAAACAATATAAACAATGAAAGAGTGCTGGGGCTAAAGTCAGGAAGACTCAGCTTCCTTGAGTTCAAATCTGGTTTCAGAAACTTATTAGTTATATGACCCTGGGCATGTCACTTAACCCTGTTTGCCTCAGTTTCCTCATCTGTAAAATGAGCTGGAGAAGGAAATGGCAAGCCACTCTAGTTATCTTTGCCAAATGGGGTGACAAAGAGTCAGATGTGACTGAAAATGACTGAACCAGAATGATGCATCATTGAGTTAGGAGATTAAATGCCACAGTTAATAACCCCATGGCAGGGATAAGAGAGTTGGCGGGAGGGGTGTCATCTCCAAAGCTTATAACTTAATTGCAAATGTTAAAAAAAGTTTTGATTTTTTTGCCAAGCACATAAACTAAGCAGTGTGCTTTATTCATTCTCCATTCTCCATCCCTCAACACTAGTTCAGTGTCTCATTCAATTCAACCAATATTTATTGTTTCTACTTCTACATCACCTTTCCCAATCCTAGATCATCAGACCCTCATCACTTCTTGCCAGGACTATTGTAACAGCCCTCTCGGTTTGGTATCTAAGAAAGCTACAAATAAGACACAATTTCTGTCCTCAAGAAGTTTACAATTTTGCACAAAATTACAAAGTGAGTGTATTGGAGAGGTGTAAAAAAACTGCTCTGTGAGGTACAAGGGTTAGTACATTGCTCCTAACATGCTCATCTTCCTACCTTTATCCATTCAACTATACTCATTTTACTAAGGCAATTAAAAACACCCCAAACTACCCATGTCTCCTGCCTCTTCAAGAACTTAATGATTTTGAATCCCCAATTAGATCAATTCCTAATCCTTCTTTTCGGTTTAAAAAAAAAATCAGTAAAACTTTATAAAAACATACAGAACAACAGAAGAAAGCACGGATGAACATGGCAGTTCTGTTTTTTCATGTTAAATTTAACATACACTAATAACAGCTAGCATTTTATAAGAGCTAGAACTTATATGAGGCAGTTTGATGGCTCAGTGGATAGTGCTGGGCTTGGAGCAAGGAAGACCTGAGTTCAAATCCAGCCTTAGATACTCATTAGCTATGTGACCCTGGGCAAGTCACTTAACCCTGTTTGCCTCAGTTTCTTCATCTGTAAAATGAGCCTGAGGAGGAAATGGCAAACCACTACAGTATCTTTGCCAAGAAAACCCCAACAGAATTGGACATGACTGAACGATGACAGAACTATATAGTGCTTTGAGGTTAGTAATGCCCTCTACAATTGGGCTTTGACTTTACCCATTTACCCATGATTTCACTGCCCAAAGCTGCTTGTCCAGTCAAGCTGTGGCTGTTTTCTCATCCCCCTTCTTTCCCCCCACGTACCTACCGCCAAATGTTTAACTGGCTTTGCAAGAATGAACACACACAGACACAGACACAGACACACAGACACACACACCCCCACACCCACCAGTATTTGGTTTAAAAAAAAAAGCTAAGAATAGGAACAATATTCGAAAATACATCTCAAATAATGCTACACTTCCACCAGTCTGTGTCTGATCTCTGCTACAAATAGAGGGAACACTGACTTGCATTTGCTCTAATTGCTTTTTGTGTTCCCAAGTGGGTTGTCAATAGCTTGTGCTTGAGTACTCTGTGGCATGCTTCTTTTAGGTCCTTTTCGGTGGCCATCAGCACTGTAAATACTCCATTATTGCTTGAATTCGACTTAGAGGTATCTTTGCATGCAAACTTGGAGAACTCTTTTTGAGATGATTTAAGACAAATGAGAGAAGGAGACTGTGAATTAGTTGTCCTCCCATGTTCTTGGGATCACCGAGATAGAGCTGGGACGGCTTTTCGGATTCAGAGTCAGAAGGCATAAGTTTGGATCTCAGCTCTACAACTGTCTGACACAATAACTTGTCCCCAGAGGTGATCTGGTAGACGTTTAACAACCAGCTTTCTGTGGGGAAAGGAGTAGATCGGGCTCAGGACATTTTTAAGTTTAATCTGCATTACTAACATTTTCACCATCACTTTCTGAAGTCCAGAAAAGCAATAAATCAAGCCCTAATTTGTAGCATTTGCCAATTCCACAGGTATAAATGCCTCACACTGAAAATTTAATAACCAGCTCTCTCATAAGTCTGTATGAGCAGGCACTAGCACACCCCTGCTTCTGGTGGTGGTGGTGTTCAGTCATTTCAGTCATGTCCCCATTTGGGGTTTTCTTGGCAAAGAAAATGCAGTGGTTTGCCATTTTCTTCTCCAGCTCATTTTACAGATGAGGAAACTGAGGCAAACAGGATTAAGTGATTTGTCCACTGTCACACAGCTAGTGGCTGAGGCCAGATTTGAACTCAGGCTTGTACAGATCACTTAATCCCTCTGGGCTTCAGTTCTCTCAGGGAGTTAAGGCTAGATGACCTTTAAGGTCACGTCCCAGGAGCAAACAAACAATTGTGTGATCTTAGTCCAACTCCCTATTTTTAGGGAAGAAAACTGATGTCCAGAAAGTTTACATTATTTTTCCAAAGTCACACAGGTAAGGAGGAAAGGGAATAAGCATTTATATAGCACCTACTATGTGCCAGGCACTGTACATTTTATACTTTACAAACATTAGCTCATTTGATCCTGAAAACAACCCTGCAAGTCAGGTGCAGGTATTCTACTCACTTTACAGTTGAGGAAACTGAGGCAAACAGAGGTTAAGTGACTTGCCCAGGGTCACACTACTCGTTTGTTTTTGAGTCTACATTTGAACACAGGGCTTTCTGACTCATCATTCTAGTCACTGTACCACCTAGCTGCCTCAGAAGCAGTATGTGTCCTAAGTAGCATTTGAATCCAGAGCTTGTAATGCCAGAGCCAGCGAGCTTTTCACTGTCCAACACTGTGTTTCCCATTTGGACAGGACTTTTTTTTTTTAATAGTTTATTATTCCAGCTCGAGTCAGAGGTAACTTATCTCTATTTCTATCAAATACCTTTCAGAGTGTATTTACATTCTGTCTGACCTTGAATAGATCAAACAGTTCTCTGAACATGGGCAGGCTCCTATTTGTATTTGTAAGGTATGCAAGCCATGAAAACTTCTCAGATGTGAAAGTCCAACCAGACAGAGCCATGCTCATACAAAAATTTCATACGAAGTTTCTATTCCACAAACAGAAATGAAAGCTTCCGAGAGGCAAATTTGGTGTTAATGTTATGGTTAAACTTTCCAAAATGGAACTTTTTGCTTTGGGAAGTCACAAGATTAGAAATTTTGAGCTGGAAGGGGCCTTAAATGTCATCTAGTCCAGATTTTCCATTTTATAGATGAAGAAATAAAGGCCCGGAAAAGCTATGATTTGTCCAAAGTCCCAAAAGTAGTTAGTGGCAGAAGTGAGATTGAGATGAAGATCCAGCATTTTTTTTACCCCAAATCCAGGATTTTTTTTTTTCCAGGGTACCACACCGAGTTCCAGTGAGTTCCTTCCCACTGGAGCTCTTTCAACAAAAGCTGCCTGGCCACTCATTCAGGTATGAGTTAGATTATATAGCTTTTGAGGTCTCTTCCAACCATGAGATTCTATGATTTAAACAAGGCAGAAAGATTGTCAACAGGATATAGAGCTGGACAGACCCTTAGATAGCAATTAATTCAACTCTTATTTTACAGAAAGTGAAACTCATGCCCAGATAGGGTCAATAACTCACTTGAAGTCATAAAAGGAAACAGAGCCTGGCACACAGTGGATGCTTTACATTTATTCACTATTTTGAGACCAGATACTTCTGACTCTAAATACAGTCCTTTTCCTACAGCCTGCCACAGCAAAACTGGACTTCTTAAAGTAGTCAAGTAAACTAATGTAAAACAAATGTGACTTAAATCAGAGTTCAAGGCTCCTTTATAGTTCCAACACATTTTTAAAAAAAATCTCTAGTGTTTTTTGTTGCTGTTTAGTGATTTTCAGTCGTGTTGGACTCTTGGTGACCCTATTTGGGAGTTTCTTGGCAAAGATACTGGAGTAGTTTGCCATTTCCTTCTCCAGTTCATTTTACAGGTGAGGAAACTGAGGCGAACAGGGTTAAGTGACTTGCCCAGGGTCACACAGCTAACAAATGTCTGAGGTTGGACTTAAACCCGGGTCTTTGGGACTCCAAGCTGAGTGCTCGATCCACAGAACCACCAAACTGCTCCAAGTGCGTAATGAAGGGGAAGTAGGCAATTAAGTCACTTTCCCTCTGGGATTCAGTTTTAAAAAGGAGGAGGCTGGAGTGGATGTCATTAAGATCCATTCCAGCTCTAAATGCTTATGAGTCTGTAAATAATTAGAGGAGCTGTTACTTTAGTTAACACTCCTGGATAACAAAGTACTAAAGCCGCCGGGATGGTGGTGGTAGTGGGCATTCACTGAGCTTCCTCATCTTTAAAATGAGATTTGAGTAGATGGTCACCTTTGAGGTTCCTTCAAGCACAAGATCTGTGATCCAAGGACCTTCCTTTTCAATACTTAAAAGATCCCTGATCTCATTAATGAGGGTATGCCCTACATAGCTTGAACTCTATCCTTTGGCTGGTAGGTTCATCAACTTCTGTGGCCAAAAAAGGAATCATCACCTGAAGGTTAACCTTCTGGTCATTAGCCTCTTTCACATTTAGCAAGGTTGGTCTTTGGACAAGACACAGTTAATTGTTATTAAGTTGTTTTAGTCATGTACACATTTGGGGTTTTTCTTGGCAAAGATTCTGGAGTGGTTTTGCCATTTTTTTCTCCAGATCATTTTAAAGATGAGGAAACTGAGGCAAACAGGGTTAAGTGACTTGTATAGCTAGCAAATGTCTGAAGGCAGATTTGAACTTGGTGAGACAAATCTTTCCAGCTCCAGGCCAAGCACTCTTTTCACTTCACCACCTAGTTGCCCAACTCAAAGCCTATCTAGTTTGACAGAAGTCACCCACATTGGTTCTCCAGTGCCATTAGAAATAGCCTTTGAGAAGTGAGGGTCTCCACCATATCCTAATGAGAGCTCAGGTGAAGATTTCAGTAGAGGTTTTAGATCTCACCTCCTAACGATAAAAGTCTCCGTAATATTGTGTTCATTCCAATTCCATATTACATTTGGCAGCTACTGTAGTTAGTAACCATAAGAACTCAGACTATGCATCATGACATAAAAAATTTGAAATACTTAGCATAATTCAGCATTTAAAAAATGTTGCAGAATCATAGAATAACGAAGCTGAAGAGATCTTGGGAGATTATCTCTTCCAGCTACCTTTATGGTAATTATTAATTCAGAATGTCTATCAGTTACTGGTATACATTAATTGATCTCTTCTATGTTACATATTTTCAAAGAACAACTGCATTCCATGCTGACTTATTCCAAAATACCTTGGCATGCCAACCCACCGTCCTCTATTTAATTGTGCGCACTTTCTGAAAACGTTGATTCCACGAACAACACAGATGTATTAATTAGCTATGTTACAAAACCAAATTTCAATTCAGTACAAGATTCTCTTCAAAGAATACCTAACATGCTGGTCTATGGCAGGTAGGGCTGAAGTTTGCTACACTGATGTATTCCAAGCATTCACTTTGGAATTCTGGCCAAACTATGTCTAAAAGTCCAAAGGGAAAGAATTCATTTGATGTTGACCATAATGGCACTGGGCAGGACATCAGGTCATTCGTCTCATGGCAGATGTGGGTGGTTTTTTTTTTAAATGAGTAAGAGGTGGGAGTAATACTTGAACAACTTATTCCCTTTCTGCACATTTCAATCATTCTAGAAGTTGAAAGTCAATATTCTTCCTGTTACACAATCTGCACCATGACTACCATGTATTCTTTCAGAGTTTCTCCTAAGAATACTCTCTTGAAAGTCAGTATACATAGCTACCAAAATGGCCAGTCAAGGTGAAGGGCTAAAACCCACCTTTCTGCTTAAACATTCAGACCCTAAATATGGGCACTTTTAGGGAACATAGCCTCGTTTAGGGTCATTTTTATTTCATGAAGACATGCCCAGGATTGCCCCAAATGTAAGGAAGGGCAGATATTTAATTAGAAGCAAGCTAAAAAAAAAAAACTAGATCGGATTAAAAATCAGATTCTCCCTCCTCACTGCCCCACCCACCTTTAATTACATACCCTCCCAAAACTTGACCCAGAAAACCCACTTAAATACTGGATTAGCCAAAGGTGGGGTCAAGCCCATGAACTTCTACATCTTTGCTCACCCAAGGTGAAGTCTCACCTCTGAAACTTCTGTGAGGATACCAGCCCACAACAGGCCCTTTTCCTTCTCCTTAACACTATAGGCTTGCTGTAACTCTGACACTGCCTTCCAGGGTTACCTTCTCCAGTGTTCAATCTTACCTCCTCAGCTAGACCAGAGGGTTGTATATATTTGTATTCCCAATGATGCCTAGCACAGTGCTTCACAAAAAGATATTCACTGAAGAAAGAACCATAGATAGGAATGAACAATAGCTCATAGTAACAGATTCTGATCCCTTTCCCCCCAGATTTGTGACCCGTGCCAGGAAGACTCTTCTTCCTCAGGTAAAATCTGGGCTCAGATACTTCCTAGCTGTGTGACCCTGGGCAAATCACTTCACCCTGTTTGCCTCAGTTTCCCCATCTGCAAAATGAGCTGGAGAAGGAAATGGCAAACCACTCCAGTATCTTTGCCAAGACAATCCCAAATTGGGTCATAGAGAGAGTTAGGCATGACTGAAATGACTCAACAACAACATAGATGTATATATCTCTTTTAATAAGATGGAAGCTGCTTAAAGGCAAGGACCATTCTATTATTTCTTTTTGTATCCCCAGCAACTCAAACAGTCCTGGCATACCAGAGGCACTTAATAAGTGTATGCTGACAGAATGCACTTGTAATTTTCCAAAATTCTAAGTGAATTTTTGTTTCTCAAGTCCCACCACAGAAAGCTTTAAAAGATCCGCTTAGGTAATACTAAACAAATAGCTCCATAAAAATTCTTAAAGATCAGAATTCTGTAAAGTTCTTCCTCTCAGAAGAAAGCAGGGCCTAATACACTCTTAAGTTAAAATTCAAGCCAAGGTTATTAGAGATAATAAAAAAAAAAGTCATAGGAATTTTTTGTGACCACACTAAAGATTTCTATTGATAACAGTAGAAAAGATTTCTCCTTTAATAATTACACTAACAAATTTTAAACTAGTATCTTTACCTCTTTGGTGGCCAGGCAGCATAGTGGAAAGAACATATTGGTTTGGACTTAATTGCTTGCCTTCTCAATGGGGAGGGTAGAGGGTAGACAGAGGGAGAGAATCTGGAACTCAAAATTTTTTTTCAAATGTGGAAAAAATAGATAAACGAAAGAGTATAATTGGACTTGGAGTCAGAAGTCCTGAGTTTTAATCCCACCTCAGATGCTTGCTGGCTCTGTGATCTTGGGCAAGTCATTTAACCTTGCTCGGCCTCAGTTTACTCATGTGTAAAAGATGCATAGTAATAGCACCTACCTCTCTGGGTTGCTTCACAGATCTAATGAAATAACGACAGTTATCCCTTCTATATCCCAACTTTCCTCACTGTGATTTTTATATATCATGGGTTGGCATAAGAAATTAAATGGGAATTTTGGGGAGTTTTGTGGAAACCACAGATGATATTCGAAGACCAGCAGACACCAAAGAAGAAGTTAAGAAACTCAGAAATTCCTAAAAGATATGTATAGTATTGTATTAACATCAACCTATTTTATCTTTTAGTACCATAATAATGTAGACTTCTCTGGCACAAAGGGAAGGCCAAAAAATTTTACATGGATTTTTCAGATCATAGCACCTGTAACCCCTGCTATGTGGAGGTGATAACTGTATCATAAGAAGCGCCTTGCAAATATCATAAACAGCTCTTACTGTCGACTCCGTTCCAGGTTCAATATTGAATTTTCTTCTAAGTTTAAATTTCAGAAACAGTAGTTTTATGTTTACTTCTTGTGCTCTTGTGGCCCTCGTCAGCCAATCAATAACTTAATAATTAAGCAACTACTATATGTGGCATATAGTACTGGGCCACTGCCCTCAGGGAGCTTATGTTCTATGGAATGTCAAAACAATACACTCTAATCTTAAGATGTTATTGAAATTCGGGGGGGGGGGGATGCATACCATGACAGTTAACAGATGCATTCTCTGGGTGGAGGGAGGGAAGGGTGGTGTGCAGAGTGAAGAAAATACAGACACGTCAACTAGAAATAAATGGTAATTTATATAGATTATCCAGCTTTGGCTTGATGGCCATGTCTGCCAAGTGGGTTTTGCAATTACATAAACTGCTTATAATTCACACACTTTATAACAAAATGAAGATAAAAAAGACTATAAATAGAGAAGCTGTACTTGTGAGGGATGGATTTTTAAAAAGTTATGGCAGACAGCCTATCCAAGCTGAGTTCAGCTGTTATTTACAATTTGATTTACATTTGCTCTGAGACAGCACGACAGCTATATTTTTAGAACATCTGTAACAGCAGTGAGCATGTCTAGACTGTCCCTTCTCTTTTTAAAAAGGAAAACAAAACAAAAACCACCACAACCTCTCAAACCAAACCCAGTGCCAATTATGTAAAGAAGTCAAGCACTGACCATTTCTTCAAAGCATTTTAAAAGAACAGCTGATGGAGGCTTACTTTTTCTCCTGATCATCTGGTGACACTAAAGGGGATTTGAACCATATCAAGTCACCAAATCTCAGCTGTATCACTGCCATTAAAGAAGTCTCGTGTTCTAGAGAAATTGATGGAAAGAGCTTTCCCTCATTTTTGCTGAATAAAATGCACGACACTAGAAGACAGTGGATCATTCTACAACACAAAAAGGAAGGAGGAGGGGAACGAGCATTTATTAAATGCCTACTGTTTGCTTGGCACTGTGTTAACTGCTTTGCATATTTAAGCACTTGCAAATATCTCATTTGATGACAGATGAGAACACAGCAGCTTAGCAATAAACATTTCAAATCTGTTTGCTAAATTCACTAATAAAGAATCATTAGGGGGCAGCCAGGTAGTGCAGTAGATAGAGCACCAGCTCTGGAGTGAAGAGGACCTGAGTTCAAATCCGGCCTCAGACCCTTGACACTTACTAGCTGTATGACCCTGAGCAAGTCACTTAATCCCACTGTCTACCAAAAAAAAAATCATTGGAATCATAGATCTAGATGTGGAAGGGACCTCAGAGGTCATTCAATTCGAGACCCTTGTTCTATAGATAAGAAAAATGAAGCATAGGGGGGTTTACCCAAGGGGATGCAGGGAGTAAAGGTCTGTGGGCAGATCTGAACCCAGATCCTCTGACTCCAGAGCCAGTCTTTCCTTTCAGTATGGTAAAACCCTGGATCGAAAGTGTCCCTAAAAACTAAGCCCAGTGTCAAGCATACAGCTGATATTCAAAAAATAGCAGTTATACCACAGACTGAATCTTATCACTTAGAAACATGATATATAGCAAAACCTGATAATCAACCCTCTGGTCATGGCCCTCTCCGTGGGTTGGTCCTTGGACAACAGAGTCACTTAGAGGGCCCAAAGCATCTCCCCTGTGGTGGAGTTCTACTGCCATTGGAGCAGCCTTTGAAAAGCCAGGTTCACATTTACTTTGTCTTTTAAAGGTCTACCTGGATTCCCTCATTGGCTCCTCAGAACACTATAGTGGGGTATTATTTCAGAGAAAAGGAAACTTCAAAGAACTGACCTGCCTATAGTCACACAATTAGTAGCGTTGAATTAGGATTTAAGAATCCAGATACTTCCTGAATCCAAGTCTTTCTATAGCATCATACTGCCTACGCAGCCAAGTGGGGCTGTAGACAGAGCACCTGACCTGGTGTCAGGAAGACCCGAGTTTGAATCCTGCCTCAGACACTTATTAGCTGGGCCAGTCACTTGAAGCTCGCTGTCTTAATTTCTCATTTGCAAAATAGGGATAATCACAGCACCCACCTCCCAGAGTAGATATGAAGATAAAATGAATAAGCACATGTAAAGTGGGGTGGTTAAGTAGTTCAGGAGATGGAGCGCTGGGCCTGGAATCAGAAAGACTTGAATTCAAATACAGCTTCAGACACTTACTAGCTGTGTGAACCTGGGCAAGTCACTTGATCCTGTTTGCCTCAGTTTCCTCATCTATAAAATGAGCTGGGAAGGGCAAACCACTCGAGTATCTTTGCCAAGAAAACCCCAATTGGGGTCACAAAAACAACTGAACAAACATCAACATTTAAAGTGCTTTGCAAACTTTAAGATACATGTCCTATCAGGGTAACGATTCAAGTGGCCTGTAAGGTATATGCTGTCTTTTGCATGTATGGCCCAATGGTACCCTGCCTGTGATCTGGGATTCAAATCACATTTGGAACTGGAAAAGTCTTTAGGTCTCATTTAATCCAACTCCCTCATTTAAATTAAAAAAAAATTAGTATTATTATGAACTACAGAAATATCCACAAATAGGACCATTTCTCCACCCATCATCTCTGTTATGAACAGCTGGTTGTTTTTGCAGATGAGGAAACTGAACGGCACAGGTGACAGGGTTTTTGCCTGTAGTCAAATGAGGAGCAAGCACCAGAGCTGGGATGTGAACCTGCCCTCTGGACTCAAGTGTACAGCCCTCTGATTAGGCTGTCTCTATGAAACCCAAGGTGTTTCTCTATAGCACATTTCACTGGCCTTTCAGGAATTTATTAGTTGGGTTGTATTTTCTCAGGTGTTCCACTGACCCTACATAACTTTGACAAAACGCTCACCCCTTTCCCTTGAGGATTCTCATCTGTACCAGGCAAATCTTTTGCTAAAATTGTTTGTGGTGTGTGATGACATACGTTTATAATGACTATTGAAAATGTTATTATAACAATACGGAGCTGCATGTAAGCAAAATAACTTCTGCGTAATTTGTTTGGTCATTTTCCACAATACTTGTTGATGTCCAAAATACAGCCCTGGCATAAATAAATTTATTTGTATTTATTGATGCCAGAGCAACAGGGATTATATGAGAAACAAAATACGCTGCTATGATGCATTTTGCATTTTGACCAAATTTCATTTTTTTTCCCTTTCCCTGCTCTTGGTAATCTCTGATTGTTTGTAATTTGCAAACTGTGTCAACCATTTACCAGATTAAAAAAATGTTAAACACAACGATGAATTTATCATTTTCATCTCAACTATTAAAACACTGAAAATGGGTCAGGAAAAGGACGGCACTTCCCCAAACTCTCCATCCTTGCTGACTTGTCACGGGAAAGGCACCCTGCAATACTATGATTAAAAACACGAATGTGAATTATAGATACGGACTAGGCAAAGTTGTTCCTGGGTGCCTTAAAGGGACAAGGCATGTTAAGTTTTAGAGATGCTACTAATGTTTAGCATATGAGTACTGTTTCATAAAAATTGATGTTTTAATGGCACCAGACACAACTTTTAATGATTAGTGAGGTGTACGTGTTTGAAGAGGAGTGTGAAGAGTCAGTAAAATTGGAAATAGTCAAAGTAATGTGTATGTAATGCGCCCAGACAGACATTACTCTCTGTTCCCAGTTAATGATTTTATAGACCAGTCATTACAACGTTACACCTCAATATTTTTGGCAAGAATGTGAAACAGAAAGCTCAGTTAGGAAAAATCTTTATTAATAGATGATGTTCTACTGCACCTGTGTCTAGAGATATTTAAAGATTTTATTTTGGACTTAGGATCTGACGTCATGTTTTTAATGCCCTCCCTCCCCCAGCTTCCCCTTTTAAGTGCCTACCCTCCCTTTAAAGTCCAACTCAAATGGGCTTTGAATGGGAAGCCTACTTCATCCAAGAAGTCTTCCCTAATTCCCCAGTTACAGCATTTTCCTCCCTTCCTCTCTGCTTCCCTCCCTCAATTGGGATGAAGTGACTTGCCCTGGGCTGCACAACTAGTAAGTGCGCATTTGCATTTGAATTCAGGTCCTCTGGACTCCAGGGCCAGTGCTGTATCCACTGGGCCATCTTGCTGCTGTTGGTACAGGGTGCTAACAAGATTTTCTGTAGGAAAGGAAGGGGGAAAAACCTAAAATTTGTTGTCAAATTTGAACAGTAAAAATAACTTTGCCATCTCCTAAAGGTCTTAAAGGATTATTTCCCATCTGTCAGTTTTTTTGGGGGGAAGGGAAAGATGGGGGAGGTGGAAACCTTTCATTTCATTGATGTAGGGGATTCTCAGGGAGAAAACTCCTTTTACTAGTGTAAATTAGCAAGTGTTCAGCAACATATAAGAGTTGTGTAGGGTACTGGGTGGTTGTGACATGGCCAGGGTCTGTATGTGCCATGGTGACTTGAATGTTGGTCTCCATGGCTCTGCTTGCCTCCCTCCCCTTTCACCTACACTAATCTTCAATTAAATGAATTCTAACATAATGTTAATTATGGACACAAATGGTAAGGAATTTGTTCATGTGTTCCTTCATAAAATAAACGTTAAATCATGCAAACCAAATGGGATGGCCAGACTATGTCATCTGCAGCCTCATGACCATAAAGAACTCTTGGGCTAAGAAACATTCCCCCCCCCCACAAAATAAGATTCAAACAATCTAAAGAATGCCTCAGAAAGACCTCTTCACCACCTTTCCCCACTTCCAAGCCTATCCCAAATGCAGCCTACCTGCCATTTTGTCCAGGTTCTGTCTCTGGAAGTCTACGTTCCTTAGTTCTTCAGTACTGGTGTACTTCATAACAGAATTGATGGATGACAGGGTGCTAATGAGCTGTGAGTTGAGCGAGCCAATCTGAGAATGAGGCTCCCCGAAAGCCTCTGCCAGTTCACTGTAGTTTTCAGCCAGCAGTGTCTGCTGCTCTGCCAAGAGCTTCTGGACAAGTTCGATGTAATGATCTAAGCCGGTCATTATTTCAGAAGGAGCCTGGGTTGGTGGATCTTCCACCAGTTCACCCACAGGTTCATCTCCAACACCTACGCTCCTCCTGCTGGCTGCCGACCCCACAGTCAACTGGGGGGGCCCACAGGCCATATTCCTCAACTTAAGACCCACCAGGTAGTTCTCATTAATGTTTATTTGTCCCACTCCTGAATCTTTGGTCTTCACAGCAGATGGCCTGTCAAACCCAGAATCGCTGGAAAGCAAAGTCCCAACCCCAATGGAACGAGTCTTGGTGGAAGCATTGACATCCTTGACCCTGCCCTCCCCGACTGCCACAGTCCGCACATCCACAGTCCTAGTATTAGTCTGTTTGTCAAAAGTGCTTAGGAAAGTATTAGTGCTGGAGTCCACCAGAAATGTCACCTCTGTGTTAGTGAACTGGTTTACCTGTTCCAATACTGTAGTGGTATGCTGGTTCATGGTTTGAGGCACAGCCATGACAGAGGATTCCACCAGGAAAACAGACTCCGTGTTCATGCTCCGGGAATCATACTCCTTCGGAGAGCAAATAGTCACATTTATAGAACAGTCTCCACAACCTACAGACCGCACTTCTTTGACATCCAGCTGTGCCTTGCAAGGAGTCTGATCACCCAAAGGCTCTTCTGTATTACTGCCTGTTACACAGACGCTGGTTTCCACACCCACACTCTTGTCACACATCTCCACGGACCTTCCAACACATTGGTCACGCGCTTCCACGTGCTCCTTCACGATCCACCAATTCATGGGCAGCTCGGGCCCAACGATCTTATTCTCCCAATCAGGCTTGCAGGAGATGCCTATGCTACATGTTTGTAGCTGAGTCCCCACACAAGCATCCATCACATCTACATGACTACCAACCATCTGGTCTCTCGTCTGCACCACTGCCTCCACCATCCTGCTGAGAACAAGCGGCTGGACCATGGAGGCTTTGTCAACTTTTTTCCTGGACCCAGCCGCCTGAAGCTCTTGTTTTAACTTAGTCATCTCCCGGTCATGGGTAGTTTCCTTGAGCTGAACCTCAAGCCTATAGATTTTCTCTTTCAGAGCTTCTATGGTCTGCTGCTGCAGCTCTATTTCCTTATCAGCTTCGGTGGTGACACCGAGCATTGTTTCTGTTACCCCAACTCCAGAGTCCCTGGTTTCTGTCTCCGTTCCCACCGCAGCTTCCTTGCAGGGCCTAGAGGACCGGTGATACAGGACAACGTCATCCATGCTGTTATCCTCACCCACGGCAATGGACCTGTACTCCTTGGACGGACACTCCCCATTCTCTCTTATCTCTGGGGAGGTCTCATAGCTACTGTCCTGGATCTTCTTCTCCAAAGCTTGCATCTCTGCAGTGAGCTGTCGAAACTCCCTTATCCTCTGAGTGCTCTGTTCCATGCTCTCCATCTCCTCCTCTTCACAGTCTATGTACAGTTCCCCTCTGCCTCCTCTCCTGACCCGTGAGAGCTGCTGCATCTGGGAAGCATTTCCAGCACTGTAGGATCGCTGCCTCACACCACAGGCATCGTTCTGGGAGGGAGACCTTTGGTTCTTCAACTGGGAGACCAACTGCCTCTTCTCCTCTTGCAGGACCGAGATCTTGACCTGCAGCACTGGAATGGTCCTCACCTGCTCTTCCAGCTCCTTCAAGCGCTTCAGGGCAATGGCCATGTGTTCTCTGATGTGCTGCAGGTGCAACGGGCTCACATTGGTCACGGGAGTGGAAATCCCAGAGCTCACTGGGCTGTGCCGGAGAGAGCTACCCATGGAAGAGGCAGTTGCAGCCGTGGTGTAAATACTGTATTCCCCATTGCCTTGGTACCCATTCTGAAGCTGATGGGCTACGGGATTCCCAGGTCCCATGAAGGAGGGGAGCGAGCCTGTGGAGCCCAGACCGCCAAAACTAGCCAGCCTGGGTCTCCGAAACTCTCCCGGGGTTGCCTGCATGATGACCTTCTCCTGTTCTAGTCTTCTCCGAGTCTCCATCAGAGTTTTGGTGACATGAGGGTTATGCCTGGGGAGCTGGGGTGAGGGAGGTGGCAGCTGTCTGTTTTCTGGGATGGCAAGAAAAGTGGGGGAGGCCTCGGGAGGGGCAGGCTGCCTGGTGGCTACAGAGGCTGTTACTTGGCTCCTGGCTGTTAGGAAGGAGGGGCAGTGTTTGTTATCATCACTATTAGAAGAGGACAGTGATTCAGTGGAAGCCCATACACCTAGCTGGCCATGGGTATCCTTGGTTCCTGTGTATAAAGGCACCGGCTTTCGCCTCTTCTGGATGTTAAGTTTTTTGATGGTGTTCCCCTTCTGTATGTCATCTACATACTTGAGGAAATCTAAGTCCAGCTGATAACCATAGGGGGTCTCCACAAAATAAGGATCTTTCTGTTCTTTCTCACTGTCTCCATTTAGCACACTCTCTGATTTTCCTGCAAGAGAGAGAAAAGAAATGTTTTCACGCTATGTATTTATTGTAATGGTAATGATAAAAAACATACAGTTTATAATAGGAATAGCTTATATGCAAAAACTGAAACTTCAAAGTTTTCCTAAAACAATGAAGTATAATAAAAAGAGATACCAGACTGGGAGTTAGGATTTAATCAGACTTTACCCTTGGCTTTGCCACTCATCAGATATGTTTCAATTTCTTCACTTTCAAAACTTTCAAAGACTAGGTGATTTCCAAGGCCTAGTTCAACTCTAATATTCAATGGTTCTACAGCCAATGTTTCCCTTGTCAATCAATAAGCATTTATTAATAGCCTAGAATGTGCCAGTCATTGTGCTAAGTGCTGAGGATATAAAAATAGGCAAAAGACTGTCTCTTCCTTCAAAGAGTTTAGGATCTAATGGGGGAAGCAACATGCAACCAAATACATACAAAAGTAAGCTATGTACAGAACAAATAGGAAATAACTAACAGAGAGAAGGCACTAGAATTAAGAGGACCTGGGGAAAACTTTCAATAAAAGATGAGATTTTAGTTTAAAGGAAGCCAGGGTGGTCAGTATTTAGAACAGAGGAGGGAGGAAGTTCTAGGCACAGAGTAGAGCGAGAGAAGATGATCAGAGCCAAGAGATGAAATGTCTTGTTTGTGGAACAGCCAGGAGGCCAGTGTCACTGGATTGAAGAATATGTGTCAGGGAATAAAGTGTAAGAAGACTGGTAAGGTAGGAAGCGGTTAAGTCACAAAGGGCTTTGAATGCCAAACAGAGCATTTTGTATTTGATTCTGGAGTCAATAGGGAGCCACAGAAGTTCATTGAGTAGGACAGTGACATGAGCAGACCTGTGCTTTAGCAAAATCACTTTAGTGGCTGAATGGAGGATGGATTGGAGTGTGGGGAGACTTGAGGTCTATTGGTAGGCTACTGCAATAGTCCAGGTACGAGGTGATGCCCTAACATGGTGGCAGTGGCTAAAGGAGAAGGAAGTAGCATACTTGAGAGATGTTAGAAAGGTGAAATTGAGAGGCCTTGGCAATAGATTGGACAGGGGGGCGGGGGGAGAGGTTGAAGAGTCCAGGATGACTGCTGGGTTGTGAGTTTCTGAAGAGGAAGGCAGGAAGTGGGGAAGAATCAGGGGCAAAGAGAATGTGTTCTGCCTTGTCTTCAACACCCCCATTGCAGTGAGGGTAATTAGGGCCACATATTTATAATTCTTACTTTTCCAATGTGCAGATTGCGGCACAGGATTTGTTCTGCATCAGGAGCAGATCAGACCATCCTTCTTCAGTACTGATCTCTCAATCAGTAGTCAGAATTCTAGGCTACTCCATCCTATGTGATTCCAGAGATTCTGGCTCTGAGGGAGAGCTCAGCCTCCAACTGATTATACCCAGAAACCTGCATGGCATAATAGTAAGACTGCTGGATTTGCAGTCAAAGGATATGGGTTCAAATTCCAGTTCTGTCACTCACTACTGCATGACCTTGGGTAAGTCGAGTGTCCCCTTTACATCCAAGTTTCCTCCATGTCCAAAATGAGGGGGTTGGACTAGAATTCATTAACTGTCTTCTTATTTTTTTGGGGGGGCTAGGCAATGGGGTTAAGTGACTTGCCCAGGGTCACACAGCTAGTAAGTGTTATGTGTGTGAGTCTGAATTTGCACTCAGGTCCTCCTGAATCCAGGGCCGGTGCTCTATCCACTGTGCCACCTGGCTGCCCCGTCTTCTTATTTTTTAAAAAAAAAGTTCCTTCATTTCTTTTTCTTTCTTTCTTTCTTTCTTTCTTTCTTTCTTTCTTTCTTTCTTTCTTTCTTTCTTTCTTTCTTTCTTTCTTTCCTTCTTTCTTTCTTTTTTTAAAGTTCCCTCATTTCAAGAAGCATTATTTTCTTCCAACTCTTTGGACTAAAGCAGTCAATAAGAACGTGGAATATTTCAGTTGCATGGTACATCTGAACAGATGAAGTCAATGAAAATAATGGCAAAACCATGCTCAGACCACTGAGTCAGTCATACGGCATTTAGTAAAAGCTGTTTCTGACTAAACTGAACCAAGACAAACAGCAGACTTTTTTTAAAAAAAGAAATTACAGGAACCTCCAAAGTGCAGCCCTACGGATGTGGGAACAGTATATCTGTTCCTGCCAAACATCAATGGGACTCATGTTTGTCTTTTTAAACTACAGACCTTTTCAGCGATATGGGGGGGGGGGGGAAGAAGAAGCTCTTCTGGTGCTATGTTTCAGAGAAAATGAAAACCATATCTAAAAACTAATGCCCCCCCCCAAACCCCTAAACCCAATAGATAAAATAATCCAAGCTGTTAAAGGACAATTGCAAACTATTAACAACCATATTAAAAATGCTAAAAATCACCATTAATAAGAGAAATGCGAATCAAAACAACCCTGAGATTTTATTTTGTATCCAGAGAGCTGGCAAAGATAACAAAGGGATGGAAATAGTCTATTTTAAAGGGGGTGTGAAAAGACAAATACACTAGTACATTGTCAGTGGAACTGTAAATTAGTACAACCACTATGGAAACCAATTTAGAATTACACAAATAAAGCGGCTACAAATATTCATATTCTTTGACCCAGAGATTCTACTGCTACGTATTTTCTCTCTCCTCAGAATTTCTTTTTCTTCTTTTTTTTTTTTTTGGTGGTAGCAAAGGACTGGAAACAAAGTAGATGCCCACTGATCAGGGGAATGGCTATATGACTACAGTATAGGAATGTAACAGAATGTTATTGTGCTAAAAGAAAGGGTGAAGATAACAAACATAAAGAAGTGTGGGGCAGCTAGATGGCACAGTGGATAGAGCACTGGCCCTGGAGTCAGGAGGACCTGACTTCAAATCTGGCCTCAGACACATAACACTTACTAGCTGTGTGACCCTGGGCAAGTCACTCTCTCTCTCGCCTCCCCCCCTCAAAAAAACAAAAAGTGTGGAAAGTCTAACATGAACTGATGTTAAAGTGAAATAAACAGAACCACGAAAACAATATACATAATCACTAAGATTTCACTACTGTAAAATGGAAAGAACCACAAAACAATCAAAAATGAGTGTGGTAAAATTGTAAAGAAAAAGCTTGGCTTAAAAGAAAAAATATGAGAAAATACCTCCCTCAACTCTAAAATATGGAAATTCAAAGAGACAATTTCAAGGGACCCCTTAACATTGTAGAGGGGAAGATGGGTCCCATGGGTGTGAAACACTGTATATAACAATAGATTTTTCCCCCAAAGTATTTCTTGTAATTCTCTTCTTTGGTCTAAGGGATGGCTCTCTTGGAGAGGGAGGGAAGGGGAGGGGGGAAGGATACAGAGGGAAATATGGATGGTGCAATGAAAACCATATCAATAAAAACATTAATTTTAAAACTATACTATGTAAAGGAAAGTGTACTTCCAGAAGTTCCTTTTCCCCCTACCCACTGAATATTTATAGCTGAGACAAGTTTTGCTATTTTGCTAACCTATTACTGTCTCTTAGATTCTTGCCTTTTTTTTAACTCTCCTTTCTTACTTGATTTATAAGAAAAAATAGGACGAAGAGGCCCTTAAGAGAGAATAAAAGAGTTGTACATTCACTTCCTGTGTTTTTTTTAATCCCTCTATTTAGATATTAGGCAATATTTTCAATTCCAACCCCCTTTAAAGTATCCCATTTAAAATCTGATCACAATGCAACTTCTTTCCTACTTAGAAATATACAACAAGGGCAGAGTAGACACAGGGCTTTATGTTAATCAGAAAAGTGCCTTTTAAAATATATCTATTTCAATTCCACAAACATGCTCACTAAAAGTATGCAGTCAGACCCTTTCCAACACTGTCTTGAATTCCATAACCAAAAGAGAAAGTGCAGGCTCACGTGTCAGGCAGAGGCAAACAGTTCTTCCTCACACCCACGGGACTCCTGTGTCATCCAGGCATTCTCAATCAAAGCACCCAGATCTTAGCATAAAGTCCAGGAGGTTCAGTCTCTCTTCCTAAAGCTCTCCACTGCTGGCTAACCACACAACAAGAAAATGCAGTTCTGTGGCTGGACCACGTCCCTCCTCGTCTCAGCAGTCACCAGAAGCACACTTGACTCAGTAACCTTCGGCCCCTCTCCCTCTCCCCCGTTGTGCCAGCGTGATTTGTCATAAACAAGCTCTCAAGCTAGCTGAAGCTCTGCCTCTAAATGTCCTCATCCTTCACCCCATAAGGAAAAGAAATTCTACATTAGTGTAAACTTAGCCAAGCCAAGCCCACGATGTCATAGGCTGAGTTTTCACCAATGAACTCTCTAGCTTGCCCCAACGACACTTAGCTGCTCAGCATTCTCTGTTTTCTTAATGAAAAGAGAAAAATGGGAGCCTGGGGAAAGAAAGGAAGGGGGAGGTAGAAAGGGAGAGAGGGGGAGGGGGGGAGAGAGAGGAGGAGGAGGAGGAGGAGGGGAGAGAGAGAGAGAGAGAGAGAGAGAGAGAGAGAGAAGAGAGAGAGAGAGAGAGAGAGAGAGAGAGAGAGAGAGAGACAGAGAAGTCTAGTTTCCTCTATCCAATTTTCCTCCAATTAAAACAAAGAGCAATTTAAACACCTCCAACCTAAAGACTGTCTATCTACTGTAACCGGCAGTGACTATTTAGTCTACCAATCAAAGACAGTTTGTATTCTGCCAGAAACTGGGCAGGAACACAAACCCTCAGCTACCTTAGAGGGGTGAAGGCACAAAAGATTTCAGTGTTCTCCGTGGCCTCCCAGAAGAGTAGCATTGCACTGAGTAGAGGCTATATAGTGGCTAGCTTTACAGCATTATGTGAAGCCTGGCTCTCTTCTCAACACTCTGGTGTGTAAGTAACAAGGAGTCATCTTTTAGCACGATTATGCTTCTTTGGTACTGAGGGAAAAAATCTAGGAGCCTTTGAAGACAGGTAATTTTTCCCCCCTTTATTTTGAAATGGTTTAAAAAAAACCCAATGTAACCCATTTGACTTTAGGATTTAAAAACCTAACACAAAACGTCATTCTAAATAGCCAACACTCTCCCTGGCAAGCTATTTAAAACCTCCTAGGGTTGTTTTTGCCAGGATCATGAGACCCACAGGAGATGGCAATTTAGGGTGAATTAATTTGGAATTTCTAAATCCAAGTTGCAGTAAAGCTCCGAGCTACAGTGAAATAATTAGCAACTAACATTTACATAGAGCTTTAAGGTATGTATTATCTCCTTTGATCCTCAAAACAGTCCTTCAAAGGTAAGTGCTATAGTTATTATCATCATCCCATTTTGTAGGCAAGGAAATTAAAACTGAGGGAAGGTAGTTGATTTCTTTCCTGAGTCACATAGCTAATAATGTCTGAGGAGGGATTCGAACCAGGGTCTGCCTGGCTCTGAGTGCAAGACATGTTGTCCACTATGCCAGCCAGGATATAACTGTGCACAAATACTGTCTGCTCCAAGACTATCTTCACTCTGACAAAGTTTGCATTATCACTATTTATTTAGCATTGAGAGAATACCTCAGTAGCAAGAAATACTTTAAATCTCTTGCCGTAATTACTTAAAATCCAAGTTTCATTCATCTCCGATGAGAAAACCAGAGTTGTGTTATTAAAGATGTAATTTTTACAGGTCCTTTAAAAAAAAAAAAGACAATCAGGGTTAAGTGACCTGCCCTGGGTTACACAGCTAGTAACCAGAGATGTGTTATTAAAGATGTAATTTTTACAGGTCCTTAAAAAAAAAAAAGACAATCAGGGTTAAGTGACTTGCCCTGGGTTACACAGCTAGTAACCAGAGATTTGTTATTAAAGATGTAATTTTTACAGGTCCTTAAAAAAAAAGACAATCAGGGTTAAGTGACTTGCCCTGGGTTCCACAGCTAGTAAGGGTCTGACGCCAAATTTGAATTCAGGTCTTCTTGACTTCAGGGCTCGTTTGTTATCCATTGGCTCCACCTAGCTACCCTGTGGATCTTTGCTAATAATTGTTTCTATTTTGTTGTTCAGATGTGTCTGATTCTTCATGACCCTCTTTGGGGTTTTCTTGGCAAAAATACTGGAGTGATTTACCATTTTCTTCTTCATCTACAGATGAGGAAACTGGGTTAAGTGACTTGCTCACGGTCACACAGTGACCTGAGAGTCTAAGGCCTAATCTGAACACCTTAGTCTTCCTGACTTCAGGCCCGGCACTCTAACCACTGTGCACCTAGCAGCCCAAATGTTTCTATAATTAAAAGTATTTCAGTGCCACTACTTTTAAAAACAACTTTTATGCTCTTGAAGCATACACTTTAAAAAGCCATAGTATTTATGTAGTTTTGAATTATAAATGCCTGATCTTTCTAACATCTGGAGGTTTTATCGTCTTGATAAAAATGTTTGTTTCATGAGAGGAGTGACACGTCTTCATCTTAGTACTGCGTACATAGCATCTGTTATGTAATTTTTTGATTGAATGACTCAATAGCAGAACATAACAGAGCACATTCTGACTTAGACAAAATATCACTGCTCTATTACAAAATGGAACTATCAGTACCATGACACTTGCACATATTCTATAGAATGGAGGTCTTGTGACTATCTAAAATCAGGTTGGACAACAACCACAACAAAAAATGTATACTAAAATAAAGTATAAATAGTAAAAAGGTTGAGTCTTGGGAGAAGGGTGATATGAAAAAGAATAAAAAACCTAAAGAAGGGTATCAGTTAGAACTTTCACCACAAAACTGACAAAAGAAAATGTTTTATGTATGAATACACTGGTTTTTAAAAAGTATAATGTCAACAATGGTTCTTGTAAGAATATTAAAATAAGTAGGTAATAGTAAAATAGCTAAAAAAAAACCCAAGAAAAACTAACAAAACAAGGATTACTGCTTTTTTTTTAGTGGAGGAAGAATTTTTTTTATTAATTTATTTTGATTTATCAACAATCACTTCCATATGCTTTCGAGTTTAAAATTTTTCTCCCCCTTCGCCTGATCTGATATAAGCTATATATATGTATACATTCTTATTAAACATATTTTCAGATTAGTTATGTTGTAAGTAAAAATTAGAACCAATAGGAGGAACCACCAGAAAGAGGAAACAAAACTCAACGGAAGAGAAAAAAAATAGCAAATAGTATGATTCAATCTGCATTCAAATTCCACAGTTCTTTCTTTGGATGTGGATAGCATTTTCTATCACGAGGCCTTTGGAGATGTCTTGGAGATCCTTGTATTGCTGGGAAGGGTTAAGTTTATTAATATTAGTCATTGCACAACGTGGCTCTTATTGTGTACAATGTTCTCTTGGTTCTGCTCACTTCACTCAGCATCAGCCTGTTCATCATTTCTTATAGCACAATAGTATTCCATTACATTCATATACCACAACTTGCTCAGCCATTCCCCAACTGATGGGCATCCTCTCAATTTCCAGTTCTTTGCTACCACAAAAAGAGCTGCTATGAATATTTTTGTACATATGGGTCCTTTTCCCATCTGTATGATCTCTTTGGGATACAGCCCTAGAAGTGCTATTGCTGGGTCAAAGAAGGATTACTGTTTTAATGACACTCACTTGTAGTAAAAGATTAGAAAACCATAGACTAGTAAATGCATTATAACCTTATACAATGTCAGTAGGCTTTCAAATGGAAGAACAATGAGCATATATACACATATAATATGTGCATATATACATCCATGTGTATATATTACATATGTATCTACATACATACATACACACACACACACACACACACACAGAGCAGACTACCCTTGTTCAAGCAGGGAGATTGTTGAGAATTATAAATGACAAAGTTAGAGAGGTGAGAAACTATTAGCATAAATAACCAGAAAGGTGCTAAGCCCTTCGGAGAGACAGTGTTTCTGATGTTCCAAATCCTATTTATGAAGGCAAAATGATGAAGAGACTTGGTGAAGAAACCTTCCAAGTAAACCTTGTCTTTCTATTATTTTGAGACACTTATAGTCTCTTTTACCCAGAAACGCTACCTGTTGCTGATTAAGCTCCACAGTCTGGCCAATTTGTATTAAGCAGAATATCTCATTAGGTATGAACACAAGGAAGGAAAATTGTTGAGTCAGACCCAGAGAAGGCCCTAGTCATGATCTCTTCCCACATTTACAGACTAGATGGTACAACTGCTTTCTTTGCCCACTGAGCTGTTTAAAAGCTGCAGTATCAACTAGGGTCAAGTGGTGGGAAACTAAAAAAGAATATGCGATGAATTAAGAAAGATGTGGGATTAATGTTCTCAAGAAGCTAATGACTCTGATCATTAAAATAATTAAGTTAACAAATCAGCTTGTCAGAGAGTTGAGCAGTGGGATGAAGAGGAGGGAGAAATGAGAGAGAAAGCCATCTTAAACAGGTTTAACAGGAAGACTTCCCTGAGGAAGTTGTCGGCATTAAACTCTTTGAAAAACTGAGAGTTTCTGTGTACCCTTGTCTGTTGTAGAAATGGTGGCTTGATAAGAAGGTGAGCACAACTCAGTCACTGTAAGGTGACTAAACAATGTGGTCATTAACCTTTCCACAAATATGGCTTGGTCCTGTCAAATGGACTTTCAATAATGAAGCAGTATTTTTTAAAGTGGCTCCTGACCCCTCCCCCACCCTTTTAAGCTAAGTCTACCTTTTAAGGTAACTACTAACCCGGACTTATGCAATTCTCCAAAACATTTCCTGTAAGGGTAATAATAACATTAAGGAAATAGATTACTATGCCAAAAAATCATAAGAAATTACCGGCCAAAAAGAATACTGTGTCATCAATATGTCTCTGTGCTAAATATGAAAATAATGTGCTTATGAGGATAAATCACAGAGAGCTGGGCATCAATTAATGGAACCAATTCATGAAACCATCCACTAAGCTGGGTGTTGAGTGTGTGTGGGCATGCATGTGTGCAATTTACTCCATCATTTGATGGAATACCCACACCAAAATGAAATCAGAAGTCTTTCCAATTCCTTAAGTATAGCTAAAACATAATGGAGTAAACAGTTATAAAGTTTCTCACGTCAATGAACCCTTTTAGCTTTGGTCCCAAATGCCCAGACTTCCTTTCACGAATGGTAACGCCATTTCTTTTTTCCCCATGTGTCACATAAATTACAGGCTGTTTCACTCCCCACATCTGTTCCATTATCTCCAGTCTCTCAAATGCCCAAGCAGCACCATATTTGGATTACAGGAACCGATGAGTGAATCTCCAGACCTCATACTATATGATTGGTCTAGGGGAGATGTGTTACATGGATAGAATAGCTATCTAAGAATTCTGTCCATCCTTGAAGGCTCAACTCAGGTCCTATCTTTAAAATACTTCAGTTCATACTAATCCCTTCTCTGAATTCTTCTCTCATTTGTCTGTGACATCCATTTTGACACTCACCTACATTGCAAATTAATTATTCCCTATGTATGAATATGTGCATTGTTTTTCAAACTAAATTATAAGCTGCTTGAGGAGAGGAACTGGATCTGTGTTCCTTTTTTAAAAATAACCTCACTGCTTACAATGACATGTACATATTAAAGGAATCCAGAGGGTTCAAGTTGTAAGGAACCCCTCTCCTATACATTATAGCACTGGAACACAGAAATAACTTACCCAATATCACATATTAAAAGTTAGTGAAAAAGGCTAAACTAATACTCAAGTCTTTTGATTTCCTGTCTACTGCTTTTTCCACTATAAAACTTCATATCATTAAGTGTCCTGTGTTAATCTGATCAGGGAGTTTAAGTGAGCTAATCTAGGAATCTGAACAAATAGCATCTGGTCTCACTCCTCTTCCACTTGCCAATTCAATATTTCCACTCACCAGAGTCAACCTGACAAGCAGAATTTGGTTTCCCTTCCTCTCTGTAGAATCAGCTCAGTAATTCTGGCTATTAGCCTCAGAGAGACAGTGGTTCTCAGACCCCTGGGGTTTCCTCAGATCCTCTCACAAGGTCCTCAAGATCAAAATTATTTTTATAATAATTTTAAGACATTATCTGCCTAAATACTACTCCCTTTTCTAGTTAAATATCTGTGTGAAGCCAGATTGTTTTCACGTACTTTAACCAAAACAACATATCATAGCAGAGTGAATGTGAATGCAGATATGAGAATCCATTTGTCTTCTATTAAGCTAAATATTGAAGATATCTGAAAAATATGTAAAGCGATGCCACTCTTCTCACTAAATTTTGTTGTGGCAAACATAATGATATCTCATTAATATGTGGTTTATGTTAAAATGTAATGTTTGTTATTGTTATTTTTATAATGAATTCATTAATATTTTAAAATTTACCCATTTTAATCTCTAATATGGTAAAATATCATTAGATATAATCAGTGTTGTACTGGTAAATGTTTAACAACTGGCTCTCCAAAAGGGGGGAAAAAGTACACATGAAACATTTTAAATTCTGATTAACATTTTCCATGATCACTTATGTCTAGGCAATCTTCAAAACAATAAACCAAGTCCTGATCTGCAGCATTTGCCAATTTTTGAGTTATAAATGCTTATGCTGAAAATTTAACAATTGGCTCCCAAGCTGGTTCAAGCTGACTCCACTACATCATTGGATATAATCTATATAAATTTTTTTTGGGGGGAAGGTTCTCAATAATTTTTGAGGGAGTAAAGAGGTTATGAGACCAAAAAGTTTGGGAACTGCTGCTTTAAGATATCTAATTAACATCGAGAACTTCAGGCAGATAGAGGTTAAGTGCTTTACCCAGGGTCACACAGCTAATAGGTGTGTTAGGATGGATTTGACTGACTCCAAGCCCAGAGCTGTATCCACTTTGCCAGCTTGCTGCCTCTTATTTCTATTAAGGGTAGCACCATCGTTCCCGTCAGTCAGATCTGCAGTCTCCTCCCTCCCCATGTAGTCAACAAACCTTGTTTGTATCTGTACATCTGTCTCCTCTGTAATTACTTGGCTTAATTCAGATCCTTATCATCTCTCGCCTGGACCATTTCAACAGCCTCATAACTGATTTCCGGACCTCAAATCTTGCTCTACTCCAATCCATCCTCCACACAGCTGTCAAAGTGATATTCCAAAAGTGCAGCTCTGACCACATCACCCCCTACTCAATAAATCTCATTGGCTCTTGGTTACTTCCATGACCACGCATAAACTCCTTTGCTTGCTTTTCAAACTCTTCACAATTCTGCACCAACCTACATTTCCAACCTTATTATACTCTAATCCTCTTCTTGCCCTCGTACCAGGCTTCTCTCTCATACAACATTCCATCTCCAGTCTCTGGGTCTTAGCACTGTTTGTCCCCATGGATGAAATAAACTCCTCCCTCACCACTACTTTCAACATTCAGCTCAAATACCACTTTCTGTGTAAAACCTTTTCTGATCCCCAAAGTTTCCAGTGCTCCCATCTTGTGTTTGTGTACATATGTATGTGTATCTACATATTACATATACTTGTGTATATATTTGCATATATTATATATAATATATAATGTATGTATGTTTGTTTGTTTGTTTATTTATTTATGTGCATGTTGTCTCCCACAGTAGAATATCAGCTATTTGAAGGCAGAGGCTACCATCTTTGTCTCTTTATCTCCAGAGCTTAGCACAGAGAAGCTTCTAAATAACAGCCTGCTGTCTAATTTAGAGGATGGTTCCCTCTAGTAGGAATATATCTGAAAAAAGAAGGTGATGCAAAAGGTATAAAAATAAGACTAAAGATTTTTGAAAGTAGCAAAAATGAATGACTCAACTTCTCTGATTTACATTATTCTTGGAGGAATTGTACTTTGTGTTTGGTGTTTCCATGGCAACCCTGGCAGTTTATTTTACGCTTAATTTTGAAATGCTTATACCAGCTGTAGATAAAATGGGTCTTTTATGCATTCACTAGAAACTAAAAATTGGGCCTGAACTTAGCCCGACTCTACCACTTGCTCTCTGTGTGAATTTGTTCAAGACACTCAACTGCTCTGAAACTCAGTTTCCTCAACTCTAAAATGAGGAGAATGAATTCCCTTTCATCTGTAATTATGCCATCCTACAGACCTACGTCTGTGTGGACAAGTGGGTAAGTGAAAAAGGGACCAAATGTGGTGATGGTAGCCTGACTACCATTAACATTTCTATTTGCCACAGCCCTAACACTGCAGCTAGGTGGAGTATTAGATAAAGCACTGGGCTTGGAATCAGGAAGAATCGTCTTCCTGAGTTCAAATCTGGCCTCAGACATTTTTTACTGGCTGTGTGACCCTGGGCAAGTCACTTTACCCAATATGCCTCAGTTCCTCATATGGAAAATGAGTTGGAGAAGGAAATGGCAAACCACTCCAGTATCTTTGCCAAGAAAACCCCCAAACAGGGTTACAAACAACTGAACAACAAAAACCCTTCTCAAATTATATTTTAGGCAGCTAGGTGGCATAGTGGATAGAGTGCCAGGTCTGGAGTCAGAAAGAACTCGGGTTCAAATGTGGCCTCAGACACTTACTAGATGTATGACCCTGGACAAGCCACTTAACCGTGCTGGCCTCAGTTTCCTCATCTGTAAAATGTGCTAGAGAAAGAAATGGAAAACCACTCCAGTATCTTGCAAAGAAAATCCCAAATGGAGTCATGAAGTGTCAGTGCTGAAACAAATGAAGAACAACATACTGGAGGATTGATGCAGAAAGCATTCTCTGTCTCTTAAGCTAGAGTATAAGGAACTTCTGGCCCTTCCCTGCACGAAATTTTTCTGCTGGAATCTTGCAGGCTAAAATGGGATCACCGACTGTCAGTGTAATTGATTAAGACTCATTACAGCAACCACTGTGGCTCATTTGGATAGATTCTATGTGTCTGTTTTGGGGCGGGGGAGGGTGCCAGATGCAAGTGTGGGTATAAGTTAGGATAATGCTTTTTTTCTGAAGGGGGAGAAGGGAGAGATGTTGGTGGCACTGGAGGCCTGCTTTGAAGGACAGGCTTTCTTCTCTATGTCCTTCAGTAACCTTATCTAATTACTATCTACCCTAGCCAAACTCAACCTTCCTCCAAATTTTCCTCTTTCTGCTAAAGGTACCATCATTTCCCTCCCTCCCCCAGTCTCCCAGGTTTATGACCTCAGTGTTATTCTTCACCTCATCTACCATCAGTTGTCAAATCTTGCCGTTTTCAACCTCGATAACATCTCTTCCATCCAATCTCTTTTCTTCCCTCATTTCCACCATCTTAGTTCAGGTCCCATCATCTCTCACTGATCATTGTAATGGGCTCCTAATAGGTCTCTTTGTGGGCATTCTCTTCCCACTCTGGTCTCCCCTCCGCACTGATGCCAGGGATGTGCCTGAAGCATAGACCAAACCATCTCCCTCTCCCATTCTATAAACTCCAAGACTCTCACTTACCTCTAGGATAAAAAAAAAATCAACTCCTCCTTTTAGCTTTAAAGCCCTTCTTTAAACCGGCTCCATCTGATCCTTCAGGCATCTTTATGTGTTACTTCATTTCCCCTTTCCAAACCTTTGCATTGGGTGTACCCCCTTGTCTGCAATGCCCCATTTTTACTTGCACCTCATGGAAGCCCTCTCTTCCATTAAGAAGCAGCTCAAGAACCATCTGCTTACATGAGGCTTTTCCTTGTTTCCCTAACTGCTACTACCCTCCCTCCCTAACTATTTTGTGCCTAACTACCTTGCAACTTACCTCTGGCATAGCTAGGTGGAAAAGTGGATACAGTGCTGGGCCTGGGGCCAGGGAGACCTGAATTCAAATCCAGTCACAGACACTTACTAGGCATATTGTATGGTCCTGGGAAAGTCATTTAACCTCTCTTTGCCTCAGTTTCCTCCTCTGCAAAATGGGGATAATAATAATACCCACTCCCCAAGGTTGTTGCAAGGATCAAATGAGATATTTGTAAAGTGCCTGGCACTTTATCATTATTTATTTGCTTTCTTTATATTTATTCTGTTTATACATATACATACTTATATATTTATTTGCTTTATGTTTATTCTGTTTATACTTATATATGTATATACTTGTATACTTATATATGTATATACTTGTGTGTGTGTGTGTGTGTGTGTGTGTGTATGTATACACACACACACACACATACTTGTTGTTGTCGCCCCCCTGACCCAGTAGAAGGCAAATTCCTTGGGAGTAGAGATTTGTTTCATTCTTTATATCTATATTTTTTGCTGAGGCAATTGGGGTTAAGTGACTTGCCCAGGGTCACACAACTGGTAACTGTTAAGTGTCTGAGGCTGGATTTGAACTCAGGTACTCCTAACTCCCGGGCTGGTGCTCTGTCCACTGCGCCACCTAGCTGCCCTCTCATTCTTTATATTTGTATCCCCATGAATTAGCACAGTGGCACACAGGAGGCAGGAAATAAATGCCTGTTGAATTGTTATAGATCCTTGACTACAGAGAGGCTTCTCTGAAAAAACCCCAACCAGTAGTCACATCTATCCATAGAATCACGGACCCTTGAGATGAAAGGGACCACATTTGGCCAAATTTGTACCTTGGAAGGAATCCTTTCTGACAACATCCCAAAGAAGGGGTCATGCAGCATCTGCTTGAGGCATCACAGCCACAGCAAGCAAGCTCTCTCGGGCTCCAACGTTCCCCTTATTCATTGCAGAACTGCCTTAATGACCTAACATGTCATGCAAAGGCCAAAAAAACAAACAAAAAAAAGAAATATTCCCTGACCTCTAGAAGCTCATTTGCTTTTGAGGGAGAAAACATGTATATAAAAACATACACCAAATACATATTTTAAAATACAGTTATTTAATTCTTTAAAAGGCAGTTGGAATTTTGGTTCTAATTCTTACTACCAAGCAGAAATAACAGAAATTGCAGCATGCTTTTTGCAGATGCAAACTGCTTTCTGCACAACTCCATGAAAAATTATTGCAATTACAGTTATCCCTTCCATACTGTGATTTTCCCCATCACAGTTTCGATGTATTGCAGGTCGGCATAAGAAATTAAGTGAGAATTTTAGGGGCATTTTGTGGAAGCTGTAGACAACACAGGAAGGTCAGCAGACGACACAGAGCCTATGACCAAATATTTAACCCAAATGTTACAATAACGTACTGCAGATACCCCATAAAAGAAAAAGAAAAAAATTTCTTTCTCCTCTGGTACAAATGGAGGGCCAAAAAATGTTTCATGGATTTTCCAGACTGTAGGGGTACTGCACCCCCTAAACCCCATGATATAGAAGGGATAGTTGTATTATCAACCTTATTTTACAAATGAAGAAAAGTGAGGCTCCAAGGTCAGGAGACTTATCTAAGGTAACACAGCTACCATTCAAGCTGAGGTCCTAAAGGAAGTCTGCTGCTTGGTTACTGAAAAACAAATGAAGGCTAAAACTTCCTGGCTAAATGTTAAAGAAATATCTTTAAATATAAATATACCACAGCCAAATGGTTGTAGCTATTTTACCTTGAGAAAAAGAAAGTCATAAGCTGTGATTTCAAAGTACCATGTTTCTGCAAGTTCCCATGAAAACTGAATGACAGGCCTTTCACAGACATACCCTACAGGTACTTGATTTTTTTTTTTAAATAAAGAGTATGTAAGTATTGTTGTAGTCTAAAATTTGTACTACAACACTTAAGATTAGAGCAGAGGTGGGGAATCCGTGGCCGTTAGGCCACAGGTTCCCCATCCCTGGATTAGAACAATACATTACAAAAGAAAAACAGAAAAAGGCATGTTTAATCACTCTGCAGCAGAAGTAGGGGAATGATATTGCATAATGATTCAGATACTTAGAGTTTAAGTCACACTTAACTGTCTATGGAATGTTGGGCAATTAATTCCCTTTCCTTCTCAGGGCCTCAGTTTCCTCATCCATAAAATTAGTGGGTCACCCTAAGATTCCTCCCATGGTTATAACTGTATGATGTATAACACCTTATAAAACATTTATGACATCCCTTTAGTTACATGTAATCCTGTTCTCCTAACTGAGAGCAAGGGAAAAGGCCGCTGGCTGTAGCATCAGAAAAGATCTGGATTTGAATCCCAGGTCCGACACTTACTTGCTAGTTAGAGCATCTTACTCTGTTGCATGACATCATCATCATTTGGTAAAAATATTTCCTTCATCGCTGAGAAGCACTGATGCTTCTCTGACCCTCAGTTTCCTTCTCTGTAAAATGGGGGTAATATTTGCAACTTCTCCCATTCAGGGCTATTGTGAGGGAAGTGCTTTGCAGACTATAAAGCACAATGAAAGTGTGAGTAATTGGACAGCTAGGTGGCACAGTGGATAGAGTGCCAGGACTGGAATCAGAAAGACTTGAGTTCAAATGTGACCCCCCCGGATACTTACTAGCTATGTGACCCTGGGCAAGTCACGTGACCCTGTTTACCTCAGATCCTTATCTGTCTGGAAATGGCAAATTACTCCAACATGTTTGCCAAGAAAACACCAAACAGGGTCAACAAAGACTCAAGATGTGATTGAGCCATCACCACTACCAGTACAACAATAATAGATAATATAGTATCCTAATAATAGCTAATATAGTATTTTAAGACTTGCAAAGCATGTTACAAATATTATCTCATTTTAGCCTCATCATAACTCTAGTGGAGAGGTGCTATCATTATTCCCATTTTACAGATGAGGAAACTGAGGCAGAAACAGGCTAAGTGACTTGCCTAAGGTCACACAGCTAGCCAGTAAGTGTCTGAATCTGGATTTGTACTCAGGTCTTCCTGGCTCCAGCTCCAGTACCTGATCCACTAAACCATGTGGCGTACACTGGTTGGTCACGGCATGACAGTTCTCTAGAGCTGCTGATTCCAGAATGTAACTTCCCTTCTTTATTTCTACTGTTGACACAAGTGTTTGAAATTTTAGAAGCCATTCTGAAGGTGAGTGATTAAGAAAAAATTAATATGGTTTCCCATCAAATAGATATTACGAATCAAAGATTTCCAGAGGGGCCAGAGGTGACATACTTTCATAAAGTATATCTTTTGTATATTATGAAAATACTTTCATATATACTATCAACCCAGAAAACGACAGCGACAGAGGCCCTGTGGTTTATATCCTAGCCTGTGCCTCTATACTTAAAGCCAGCTACATGTTATCTAAGCTGCACCTAATCTGGAACATTTTTTACTCTAGGTAGATACTCATCAGTTCACTATTCTGTGGTACTTTCCAAAGCCCTTTGCCTTTTTGGAATAAATTATTTTAGAAATACTGTCCAAATCATAACACACTTAAGTTTTCTCTTGTGTGACTGTGAAAGATGTTTTTCAAAATTAATTTAAAAAAATATAAAACTGTAGCTTTAACGATGGGGAGGAAATGTGTCACCTCAAAGGATAATTTTCTGAAAAACGGCAGTGACTCAAATCAGACACGTAGAATGAAAGAGCTTTTCCAGTAATCCGCTGCTGGCTTTTAAAAAGACATTGTGCTATCTACAGAACACAGTGCATTCTAAGTACCTTTTCTATTTGAATAAAATAAAGTGCTTTAAAAAATTCAGTTTTAAAAATAAATGCAAACAGTGACTGCCAAAAATATACCTAGACAGTTAAACCCTGACAGCTAATTTGAGAACTCAGCTAAGCCATCACTGGCCTGTCTGTATGGCTGGAGGTAGCCACACTGCCCTCAAACAGTAACATCTTTATGTTCAAGTGGCACCTCCAGCTGAAATTTCCAGTGTACAAAAAAAGAAAAAGAAAACAAGAAACTGAGTGTTCCTTTCCAGGCTACAGTAAAAATAAACATTCTGTTAGTACCATCACACACACACACACACACACACCACACACACACTCACTCTCTCTCTCTCTCTCTCTCTCTCTCTCTTCAATTTGCACTTGCCCAGCTCCAACGCCAGGTTAGCGTTCCCCTCCCCTGTTATTTAGCACTAGGCATTCTTACTTACCCAACCCCAGAATGAAATAACACGATTTTCAGTCAGCAGGAAGTCGAGTCCCAAGCATGCTTCCTCAGCAGCACGCTGGGGAATGCACACCGGCTCCGGACACATCAGCAGGCAGCGTGCCTGGGAGCTGCCTCCGAGAATTTATTTATACCCATTTGGAATTTCCTGGCAGAGCTGGAGTCTGCCAGCCACTGGTGTTTCATTGTGATGTTTTTCAATGTCAGTGAAACAGCCATAGTCACCGGTGAACAAAGTTTCTTGCGAGGGGTTCAACTCTCTAACCAAAGTATACCCAATAGAACAAATCACCTACTACCAAAAAAAGTGCACTAAAAAAAAAAAGCAGCAGTAAATCCTGTGGGTATAGCCTACTACTGACAAGGAAATGTGAACAGAAAGTCAGCAGCTGTTTCCTTAGTCTTCCCTTTGCCTTTTTTCCTTTTCCCTACTCCTTGCCTGGAGTGTGTAGAACGGCTCATTGATATAATTTAGACCTTGGTCTGTACTAGGCAGCCCATGAAGGAAATGATTCAGGTTTAAGCTGTACCCAATGTGGGTGGGTTGGTGGTAAATGGCCTATTCTCCCTGGGTTACTCTTGTTTAATTCAACATGTAATTTAAAGGCTAAAAACATTCAGTGTTTATAACCTACAGACCCACTTTTTTAGGGGGGGATGGAAGGGTTATACAGGGAGGAAACAGCCAAGCAATATGTCTAAACTAGATCATATAATTCTTGGCTTCAAAAATTCCAAAAACTTGGGTTTCCCAGTAATAGTAACAATTTAAAAAACCTTTCAGCAAAGCCTTATTTGCTGCTGTTGTTTTTACTAACTGCAATGGGTTTGAAGGCCAGTTAAGTTGCATGCTCAGACCTTGTGGATGACTTATATTTTTTAATCACCTTCGATAAAGAGGCTCATATTTTTAGCCCTCCGTTCACCTTTGCCTAAAATGCATACAGTGAGCAAAAACAATCAATTTTCTCACTGGGCAAACAGGCAAAGCTAGTTCAGATCAGAGATTATGTTTATGGATGATTATAAACGAGCTCCTTGTAAATTCACTGCACATCACACCTGTAACCTTTCCCAGAGGGATACCTGGGAATTCTGTAAGGCTCTACTGGATCAGTTATTTCTAGAAGTTCACCTAAATGTGCTGTGCACCACGCAAAAAGCCATTTCATTTCCAGTCTTTGCAGATGAGGGTATGTCCCATTTCATGTGACAAAAAGGTCGGAGACCCCTACTTGGAAAAGGGCATACATTCTGAGTTGTTTTTTCCCCCTAGCCTGAGCTGAATCATCTAACACATTCTCACCTACTGACTATGGCCAGACATATACTTTGCCAGATGCTTGGCCAGAGTTAAGAGGGAGAGCAGTCTGTCAACATACAGATTCTCCATTAAGAAGCAAAAGGGAGTCATGCTGGTCTGCTAGGTAGTGAGCCAGACTAGGAGTCTGGAAGACCTGGGTGTCAGCACATACTGTCCATATCACTGCAGGCAAGACACTTGAACCTCTCAGTGCCACAGGCAACTAGCTCAAAGACAAGCTGCTGATCTCTATCTGGAGAAGGGGCAACTAGGTGGCACAGTAGGTAGACCCTGGAGTCAGGAAGACTCATCTTCCCAAGTTCAAATCTGGCCTCAGCCACTTACTAGCTGTGTGACCCTGAGCATGTCACTTAATTCTGTTTACCTCAGTTTCCTCATCTGTAAAATGAGCCAGAGACAGAAATGACAAACCACTTCAGTATCTCTGCCAAGTAAACCCCAAACAGAGTCATGAACAGTCAGACAAGAATGAAATGACTGAAGAACAAATCTGTGGAGGGGTTTTATGCTCCAGGAATTCTCTACATTGATGAAATCACAGATCTGGAATAAACAAATATGAAGCAAAAAAGGAGCAAACCCAGGCCTTTCTAAGTGATGAGACCTACTGGATCTAAAAGGGTCTTCTGTGACCATTTCCTCCTAACCCCCCCATTTTACAACTGAAGGAACTTGGGTACGGGGGGGGACATTCATGAATACCCCAAACCCATTTTACAGTTGGCCTCATGGCATTAGGCAAAGCTGGAATTAGGATCCAGGTGCTGAGTCCAAAGCCAAAACCTTGATTATGGCAGCAGTTCTGAAATGTTTTGGTCCCAAGAATGCTTTACAATTCTTTTTTTTTCTTTTTCTTTTTGGTGAGGTGATCGGGGTTAAGCGACTTGCCCAGGGTCACACAGCTAGTAAGTGTTATGTGTCTTAGGCCAAATTTGAACTCAGGTTCTCTTGACTCCAGGGGTGGTACTCTCCCCCCTGTACATTTATTTTATTTTTAGGCAATTGGGGTTAAGTGACTTGCCCAG
Source organism: Phascolarctos cinereus (assembly GCF_003287225.1). Classification (NCBI taxonomy): domain Eukaryota; kingdom Metazoa; phylum Chordata; class Mammalia; order Diprotodontia; family Phascolarctidae; genus Phascolarctos; species Phascolarctos cinereus. Next base: position 179,691,664 of record NW_027555847.1, read on the forward strand.
GGTCACACAGCTAGCAAGTGTCAAGTGTTTGGTCTGAGGCTGGATTTGAACTCGGCTCCTCCCGATTCCAGGGCTGGTGCTCTATTCACTGCGCCTCTTAGCTGCCCCTAAAGCATTACTTTCAAACTTGGCAGCATCAAAGGTTATTTTGTTAAAAAAGAAAAAAAAGTTATGAAATGGTCAATATATATCCAAATGTGGTCTCTGACAAAACTGGTTTGAATCTAATTTAAAACTGCATGAACCATATAAAAGCAAATGCTGATACCCTGACAGAGACTAAGTCAATGCAAATTTACAAGCAAATTCCTCACCAAAAAAAAAAAGTTATGTACTCTAGAGTACAACAAATAAAGTTTGATGTTCACTGGTGCCTTTTTTGTTCAAAATATTTAAGTGTATAACAGAAAATTATATACCTAGAAAAGATCAAAAGAACAGTGAGGTGGAGTCCCATCTGGAGAAGCCTGAGGGGAAAAGTCTCTTTAAAGACTCAGTGGAAGATAAGAAATGAAAAATAACAGTATCATTTAAAAGACAAAACAAACCAATTAAGCATTCTCTTTTAAAAATGTTACTAAGAAACATTTTTGTTTTTATGGGATCAAAGAGCTTTTTAAAATTAGTGGGGAGGCCCTGCAGATGAGCAAAAATGACCAAAAAAAAAGAGGAAAATGTCAATGTTAGAGCAATTGTTGGGAGTCAAGCATACAAATATACCACTGATAGAACTGTGAATTGGTCCAACCATTTGGAAACGCAATTTGGAACTGCAAAAAAAAGGTGACTAAACTGGTTCTTCTCTTTGAACCAATGATCTTACTAATGGCCATTTGCTGAAAGGAAGAGAAAGAGACAAAGGTCTAACATATATCGAAATATCTGTAGCAGCACTTTTTGTTGCAAATAAATGTAAATAAAGTAGGTGTCCATTTCACTGGAAAATGGCTAAATACATACCCTATAGGTGAGGAATTCATACAAGATTTATCTGAACTCATGCAATGTCTATTAGGGAGAACTAGAAGCAAACCACAAGCATCGTATAGGTGTACCTACTATGTTGCAGAACAATATTCGTAACTACTACAACACATCACTAAAAGGAAATTGTTAACTGACCAATTCATTTACAATGTTCCAGAGAACAATCAAACACACCTTCCCTCCCCATAGCAGGGATGGTGAAAGAAGACTATGGCATAAACCAACAACTGGTTTTGCTTAACTATTTTTCTTTGTTATAAAGGCAGAGTTCAATTCAAGGTTAGGAAATGGGAGGCTGGTGGTGGTTATATATCCAGAAATAACTGTGATGTAAGAATAAAATGGATCATTAACTTTTCTTTTTTAAATGAGGAATTTTCTTGTAAAATAGCTTGTTTCTCATCAAGATGGTTGGATGCTAGAGGTAACTTTGGCAAAAAAAAAGTAACCATATGCAAATGATGGGCAACACCTATCTGCTGACAATACTTATTAGGAAGGGAGGTAAACTCAAGAGGATGATGGAAAACCACTCCCTTCTGATTGGAAAATGAGAGTCAGAACTTTGTTATCTTTTCTGAAGAAAGAAAACACCCCCCCACCCCAATCTCAAAACCAAACCACCCAACAACAATAAACCTTGTTCTTTCTATTGTCTTAACTCCGGCTCCCTGGAGTCAAATGCCAGGCCCTTTTGACTTTCTGCTACCTTATCACTGACATTCTTCCCCTCCTCTTCAATGCCAACTGCTACCAGCCCAGAGCAAACCTGCATTAGTACTAACCTGAACTGTTTCAATGGCCCCCTAACTTCTTTTCTGCCTCTGCTCTTCCCCTCTGTCTTTCCCCCTGACTCAACCACACGCCCTGCTTCACAATGTTCAAAAACCAAGAAGAAACCTAAAAGCAAATTTTAAACCTTTAATTAGTTGATGGATCAGCCAAGAAAGTACACACTCACTAGACTTTTCTAGAGAAGTTACTGAAAAATTAGTAGAACCTCCTGAAAGGGTTTTTGATGCCAAATCATCCTGGAAGGCTATGACTCTGACACAAGAATTCAAGATAGGTTACACAGAAAACCAATTTTTAAAATTTAAGTGGTGATAATAACAATTAAGAATCAATGGCAATGACACAAACTATACTAAGTATCTTTTCTATCTAGGGGGGAAAAACACCCAACCTACTACAGAATTCTCTTTTAATATTTAAATTTAGCTTTTTCCAGGAGTATTTTTTTAATAAAATACCATAACAAAAAAAGTTTAAAGTATGCTTATTTCTAGAAATATAAAGAACTATACTTAGGTATGTCTTTAAAAGCTTGCCAAGCGGTATCTTTTCTATCTAGAGGGGGAAAAAAAAACACCCAACCTACTACAAAGTTCTCTTTTAATATTTAAATTTAGATTTTTCCAAGAGTATTTTTTAAAATACTGTAACAATAAAAAAAGTTTAAAACACACTTATTTCTAGAGATATAAAGAACGAACACAGTGAAAATCATGACCGTGGACAAACAGACTCTAGGAGTTATGCCTTAGTCAAAGGTAGGAGAGGTGGGTGCTAAAAGATTAAAAAAAAAAAACTAAATCATTAGGCTGTGCTTTATAAAATCAAAAGCACAGAAAAGCATGCCAATAGGATTTTTTTACCTATCTGTTTTATCTATTTGGGTTGGTGCTTGGGAGTATGAAGGTGTAAAGATAGGCCACAGTGATCAGACTTGGAGGGAGGGGCAGAAAGCTGATGGTTACAAGGATGAATAAAGGTCCAGCTCTTGTTTCATGTGTCATGGCTTAACACAGCTCCCCTCCCCCTTTCAAGCATTGCCCAAGAGGTCTGACAAAGAATGAGGTAGATCAAAAATACCAGCCCAACAAGTGCTCCTGGCTTTTCTTTTCTATTGCGTGTATACAAAGCATCAGGTATTAGCAGAAGGAAAAAAATCCCTCTCCACCTCTCACGCCCTGCTTGATGGGATCAAGGGCTAATATTGCTGAATACGAATTGCACTGGTTTCAAGGAAGTCTATCTTGTAGAGAACATCTCTTGAGAAGGGAAGAGGTCTGTTTATCAAAGGAGGTTCAAAACAATAGAATCAGGAGACAGGTTATCAACTACAGGAGATAGAGGGTGCTATGGATGAGGTCACTCATGGGGCCTGTCAGACAGGTTCTCCTAATCTGTCCGACCAAACTTTCCCAGTCTCCTTCACTGGCTCGTTGTCCTCTCCCTACTCCTTAAGTGTGGGTATCCTTCCAGGCCCTTTTCCTCTTCTCTCTCTACATTCCCTTAAATGCTCATCTCATCTGTTGCCATAGATTTTAAGTAGTGAAGATTTAAGTATTATTAACTCTACGAAGATGACTCCCTGATCTATCTCTCCAGCCCCAATCTTTCCCACCTGATAGACCTTTAAACCTTCATATCCCTCTCAACAGCATGCCAAACTCAAATCGGCTGAGAACCAAGCTCATAATCTTCTCTTCCCCCTACTGGGAACTTATATTCTCTTATCTTCATACATTCCTGGGATAATCCTCACCTCTACCTCTTAGAATTCCTATCTTCTTTCAAGGCTCTGCTAATGTCATTTTTTCCCCATAAAGCCTTCCCTAAGCCTCTGAGTTAAATGTGTTTTCTCACCTTCTCAATTTTTCCCTAAACACTTTGGATCTCTTCCTTGCACCATCAAACACTATCTGTACTTAGTGGTGCCTCTAATTTTCCCTTTGCCCACCCCATAATGGACCCTTCCTTGAGTATAATTTTTTTTTTAAATCTATGAATACAGAACCCTAAGTGTAGTCCTTTGCAGGAAATCAGCATGTAATAAATTTCTGCCAACTTGCTTAACTAGAATAAAATGGATTACTCCTTGTTTTCCAACCCTACAGAATGCAGGGGTAGAGGGAACAAACCCATCTTAAACTGGAGGCAGGGTGACTTTTCCAAGATTACTTGGCACTCTTGATGGTTTGGACTTTTGGTTTTACTAAGAGTCAGTTAGGGAGGCCATCTCAAAATCCAAGTCAGAAACTAACTAATAGCTAATTGAGAGGGAAAATATAGGGGGTGTATAAAGACCTTAATAAAGAAATAGAAAAAAAATAAGATTATGTCTAAGGATTCCTAGACTATTTAGAATCAAGATATTAACTAAAGGTAGCCAGGTGGCTCAGTGGACAGTGCACTGGGCCTGGAGTCAGGAAGACCCAAGTTCAAAGCCAGACTCCTGGGCAAGTCACTTAACCTCTGTTTTCTCACTAGAGAAAGAAATGGTAAACCACTCCCGTATTTTTGCCAAGAAAACCCCAAATAAGGTCATGAAGAGTCTGATTCAGCTGTACAACAATAACAATCATTAATTGACTAAATATACCAGGCCAGGAGAGAGAATGAGGCTGAATTCATTACTCACATTCTTACTTTCACCCTCTGTCTTTGACCTGGTGGTGAGGGAACTGAGATGTCAGGCCACACTTCTTTTGATACTTCAGGCACAAAAGACCCTGGTTCTGAAATTGGAGGAACTGGGTTCAAATGCCACCTGTGCTGCCAACCTCCCCAACGTGACTTAGTACACTTAACTGCCCTGGGCCTCAGGCTTCCTTGTCTGCGAAATGGGGAGGTTGAATTAGAGGACTTCTCAGGTCCCTTTCAGCAATATGGTCCTATGATTAATGAACTCCCATTTGAACTGACACAGTTTAACCCCTTCCTTCCCCAAAAATTTCTAGCTGAAAGCAAACAGTAAAATGGACTCATTTGAATTTTACTCCCTGCCTCCCTTTTTCAAAGATCTCCCCTCTATTTGTGTTTAGGGTATTTATATAAAGTAAAATGTCACCTACCAAGTACGTAACAGAAGACAGAGAAAAATACCCAAAGTAGTCTTGAAAATACAATAGATATTGGATAGTGCACCCATCCTGGAGTCAGGAGGACCTGAATTCAAATCCAGCCTCAGACACAGAACACTCACCATCTGTGTGACTCTGGACAAGTCACTTAACCCCAACTGCCTCACACCCAAGAAAACATTACAACAGATAATCTGATATTGGTTCTAAGGATGATGACATTTAATAGATCAGGAAGCAACACCACAGAGCAGAAAGTATACTGGATTGGAGTCAAAGGACCTGTGAACATTTCATGAGAAGGCTGGTCTAAATGACAGTTCTCCTTGAGCTCTGAAGTTCTACAAAACTGTGTAACACGTGGCCTGTTAGAGGCACCACATCAAAAGGATGGAAAGCCAGCCTTGGGTTAAGGTCTCGGCATTGCCAAACCTGACTGTATGACCCCAGGCAATTCTAGTATGTTATAGAGAAAGTTGCATGGACAGAAGAAGCTCCTCACGCGGTACACCCAGAACCTACGAGGAACAAATCACAGGTCCAAGTTTATCTAATCCCATCCTAAGTGCCTCTCAAAGGAGCTCAAGGTATGAAATAAATTGGTCATAACATAAAATAACAGCTAACATTTATATAGGGCTTATACGGTTTGCAAAGTGCTCCATGTATATTATCTTACCTGATCCTCCCAACAACTCTTCAACGTAGGCACTATTATCCCCTTCTGACAAATGAGGAAACTGAAGCCGATTTCTCGGGATCACCAAAATTAGTAAAGCCTGACCGAGGCAAAATTAAAACTCAGGTCTTCTTGACCCCAAGTGCAGGGTTTTCACTACAATACCTATTCATAGCAACTGTGGGTGATTATCAGAGGCACAGAAAAAAATAAATTATTATAATCCTTATTCAAATCAGGAGGGCATGGGGAAGAGAGAATGGCTTTGTGTGGCAAGAGTTCAGGAAAATAACTGTTGAGTAGCCAGAGAAAACCTCTGGTATGTAGAAGAGTTATTAGTGGAAACCCACATAGAAGTACAAGATTCTTAAAACAGGACAAGGAGAGATCACTCCTACTGCAAACTGTATTCCACTGGAAGCCTAAGAAAGCTCTATCACCCTACTTTAGGTATCAGGGTGAGAAAACAGAAGCTGGCCTGGGGAAGAACAATAGAAACAGGTCAAAATAAGGCCAAAGGCAGTGTACAGAAGAAGAAAGGGGAGGATGTTGCCCGATTCAGCTCAAAGGAAGCTAGAATTATGTTTGGAGAGAGAAAAATAACAGAAGAATGCTCAACCCCCTCTAATCTTGAAAGCCATCCTTAACAAAACAGCACTGTGTGGAGACTAAATATTCAAGAGTATATGAGAGGGGAAAATTTTCACTTAGTCTCATGGTGTGCGCTGTGTACAAAGAAAGGAGTGGAATAATTCCTCATGGTATTTTGCATCAGATCATTCTCACACTGAGTAGATTTTCTGTTCTGTCATTTATCAGCAGAGGGCTGAATGGCAGGACTCAGGTGGTATTTAAAAAATTACTCTATTCTCACAAGTTTTTTTGTTGGTTTGTTTAATTCCTCTCTGTTTTGCTTAACCTCCCCCAAACACCACCAAAATCTGAAATCACCACGATCTGAAACTTCTCCAGCATAGTGAAGTGAAAAGAACGCTGGATTGGACATCAGAGGAGCTACTCGGGTTTGAATTTCTAGCTTTGCCAGAGAGGGAGAATTTTTCCTCCCTGTGTTTTAATCCCTTCAATAAGTGACTCAGTTTCTTTATCCATAAAATGAGAGAGTTGGATTAAATGGCTTTTAAGGTCTCCTTCAGTTCTAAATCTCTGATCCCTGCATCTCCTTTCTTCATCAAGGAGTTTAGCCACAGCCAGCCAAAAAAACAATGCCCCAGAGGGAGAGCGCTAAACCCTCACAGGCTTCAGAGAAAAATGGAGCCAGGGAGATTCCCTGTCTCCTATTTTTCTACCAAAAGGTCAATATCCTCAGGTGGTGAAAATTCCAACTACTGCTTTTTCTTCATGTGCCAAGAGAGTTTCCCAGCATCCTCCTAAAGAATACAGTTATTACTTACACGTGTGTGTTTGTGTATGTGTCTGTGCATGTGTTTACATGTAAGCAAACAAGTTCAGAAGTTAGAGCCTATTTGATTCAGTCTTAATAGAAGACTGGGTAGATAACCAACCACCCAGCCTGTGCTGATGTGTCCGTTTTCTTTCCCATTTCCAAACGTGAACCCGGGGGCAGATTTGGAACTTGTGTAAAACATGCATGGTGTGTTCATGGAAAATCTGGTAGCACGGTGCCCTAGGATTTTGTAATTTTCCTGTAAGCTGCATCGACGACATGCAAACCAAGACCTACGGCCCCCTCCCCCATCATCCCCAGTCAACCCCCACCCCACAAACTTCCAGGTCCCCACCCTCGTTTGTTTTATATGATAATAGTGATTCACTACTTCTTAGGGTGGGGCACCAATTTGGGTATATGTGGGGTGAGTTCTACAGGTACTTCTGCATGTATTTCTGCCAGGGCACATGAAGAGGGAAAAAAAATCAGCCTTTGTTCTCCGAGTTGGGAAGCAATATGCCAGATTGGATAGCCAAAGAAAACATTTCCCTGGAACCACCCTCATGTGAATAGGAGGCCAGCCTGTCAAGTCTACATTGTTGGGGGAACTGAATCCAGATAGATGCATAGGAGGTAAAGGGCACACACTGACAGCAGGAAGAAGAGAAAGCTTCCTTTTATTTAAAGAAACCAGACTGAGGCAAAGCATCAAGAATCTCATTCAAATGTTATGGTTCAACACAGCTTTGGGAAAAAAAATATGCTTTTAAGACTTTTCGCAGCTGACTTAAAAGAAATTTAACAAAACCTCCCTAGGTAACTAGATGACTTACTGGATACAGGGCTGGACTTGGGGTCAAGAAGACCTGAGCTGGAATCCTGACCCCAATATTTATTAGCTCTATGATCCTGGACAAGGTACCTCTCTGTACCTCAGTTTCCTCATCCACAAAATGAAAGGGGTTGGACCTTATGATCTTGATGTCATTTCTAGCTCTACATCTATGGTCCTATGATTTTCTTTATAGGACTTGTTAAGTTTTTTTCCTCAAAAATCCTCAGATGTATTTGATATGAAAAGGCATTGGTTTTGTTCCAACTTAGAGGTCAAGAAACAGCAAGGAAAGATCATTAAGCTGGGCACTGAGAAAAGTGCGAAAGATTGGGGTAAATTTGGTAGGTTTGCTGATTTGTAAAAATTCTTTGCAAAGCTGGGGTAATGTATCAAGTGATATAAGAGCTATGTTAAGAGAACAATGTTATAGGACTGGACTAAGTCATCTCTAAGGCCTATGATCCTACATTAATTAGATCATAACTCTTGCTTCCAATGCCAAGGAGAAAGCTACATGTTTAAATTCTACCAGTAATCTGCTTTTGACCCAGAAACAACCTCAATCTGCATCCCAATCTCTTTTTATTTTGTGGGTCCCAAAATACTGTGGGAGATATTCAGGTAGTAGTTATGCCTATGGCATAATTATCTCAAATAATGCAATCTATGTAAAGTAGCATGCAAACCTTTAAGTACTAATTGCCAGGTATTTTAATTGTTGTTGTTATTGTTGTTTGCCATTTTCTCAACATGCTACCCTCACTTCCTGAGCTCCACATTGGACTGAGTCCTAGAGAAGTTTCCTTGTAGCTTGCCAAGTGGAACAAATATAGGGGTTTTAAAGGATGTGTCTTTATTTGTTTTACCTTCCAAAGAAACTTTGAGACTCAATGTTCACGTGTTCTTGCGACAGTCTTCTCCTTTCTGTGATTGAATGCTATTTCCTTCCTTTCAAATCCTGTTCTTAAACATAAGAGATGAACGAGCTACTTTCTGTGTTTATGTTTGACACTTCACTGGTATATTTATCCTTTCAGCTCACTTAGAAAGCAAGAACTTTACTAGCTGCTCCCTCTACTGGTCAGAAAAAAAATTAAGGCTTCACACACAGGAAGACTGTAAATTAGAAAGTTGTCTTATAAGGAGAAGAGACACATAAAATTAAAATATTTTTCTCTAATCCTATTTTTAAATAGTTTTCAGGCATATATTAACAAAGAAAGCTATAACTATATGATGTTGACTAGATTTGGGATCAAGAATTTTATCAGAATTTCTCTTGGCATATTTATGTTGTGTTATTTTTTTGTAAAGACATATAACTACTTCTAAAAGCATAGATTTAGAACCAGAAGGATCTTCAGATGAGAAAACTGAGCTTGAAAAGAGTTTCGGGAACCCCTAAGGGTCTGTGGACCACACTTTGAGAATCACTTGCCAAGATGATTTCATAGATCCCTTCTAATATTCAATTTATGGTCCTATGAAAACACCTCAAATCCACCAACCAGCCAATCAACAGGCTCTTTTGAACTGGCTACTATGTGCCAGGCACTGTGCTAGGTGTTATGAAGACAAGTACAGAGAATGAAGCAGTCCCTCTTGGCAAAGAGCTTACAATCTACCAGAAGGCTGGCCTTCCCCTGTCCCAATTAAAATGACTCGTAAGTAACAAAAACCCTTCCAACGTGTGATTGTTTATGACCAGTTACAGAAGCTACTCTGACAGGACTCCAAAAGAACTCCCCCTTTACATAAATGTCTGTAGTGGAAGTGTAACTAGACCCATGACCACAAACACAGCAGAGAGTAAGCTTCCCTGTTATCTGTTACTTGTAGTCTTCAGGTCTGGCTTGTGGCCCGAAGGCTACAGGTACAGGGCAATGGATAATGGGGCAAATATATCATCCTATGTTTAATGTGCAAAATGATCCAAACAAAATACCTGCTCCTGGACCCACTTCTTTCTTTCCAACACACTCTGGTATATTTGCTTACTTTTAGTTTACTCTAGTCCTTCCCTCTCTCCCCTATCCCTTCTAGCCAGTTCTAGTGTCAGCTCTCAGAAATACTGGGATTAGAATTCTGCTCACTGGAAAAATCCCTGAAGCAACACGATACATATTTTTAGGAAGTGAAACCATTTTTCTATATAGAACTGTCAGTTGGTAAAATGCAGGGGGCTAGGTTTACAAATGAATGCTTACACATTTTTGCCTTCTCTTGTTTCCAAAGACTTCATAATTCAATGAAAAGGAAGTCCCAAATAGGAAGTAGACCTGGTCTCCAAAGCATGAGTGTGGGGTGCCTTAAACATTCAAAAATGAATAACTAAGCTTGTGACTCAGACCAAAAACATATAAGTTTCTGAAAGAACAGTTTGGTGTGACTTCTGAGTGTTAAGAACAGTAACTAATCTTTGATTAAACAAGAAAATAAGTGTTCAAAGTGAAACATTTTTAAAACCTAAGATCAATTGTGTGATCATTTTGCCAAAAGTTTTAGAATGTATTTTTTTAAATAAGGATTTGTGACAACTCTCTTTTTCTTTCAGACCACATCAAAAATTGAAACCAGTTCTATACAAATGTCCCAACTGCAGACTTCTTTTAACTGAGGTGATGAGAATCTTTCCCAGAAATTCCACAGCATGAGCTTTTTGAGAAGGGGTAGGACCCAGGTAACAAAGCATTTGTTGGACAGGGAATCAGAGCAAGGAAGGAAAGCAGCAACATCCCCATGTATTTAGATAGTTCTATGGCCCAGTCTGTCCATAGAGGTAAAAAGACTCAATTACAAAAAATTCTCAATACTCACTCAGTTAAGTTTGCGGGTTACCATAATGTGGTATCTTTAACTCCTTCAGCAAGAAGTGGTTTAATCCTTTCACAGAAGATCCAATTAGCAAGGATCTAAAAGGGTACCTGGAGTAGAAATCCCCAGAGCTCTGAAGTTGATCTCCACTCGGCACTCAGAGGGGAAGCAAGAGACCAGATTGCAGGCTTCCAACCCTCAAATTAGCTCCTGCTCATCTGAAGATAAATCACCTGTGCTTGGCTTAGCAGGAGAGCTATTCGTCTGTCTGAAATCTGATGCTTGCCCCATTAGAAGTTGCTCAAGATTTGAAGGGAGAAAACTTACAAGGTGAGCCTCGTTACCTACTAAACTAAGCCTTAAGGGTTTGCAAGGCAGGCACGCCCCACTACAAGCAAGGATCTCTAAGGAGATTTTTTTCAGGTTCTCAGTTAATGCAGTGATTTCTTATTGAAACTTATGGGGTCCTGGTTAATTTGGCATTTTTAAAGTTCAAACATGGTTGATTTTGTTTTAAAATAAGCAACCCTTACTGTACTGAACTTTAGGATTCAGAAAGTCAATATATCACCTGCATAATATACAAGAAAGTGATGTCTAGCTTATTAATGTCTGAGCCTTATTTCTGTTAGTGTCTGACTAACCTACAGTGACACTAAGAGCTGAAATAAATAGATAACTGTACAAATACAGAAATCTTAGCTAATAAGCTGAAGTGATATTTTTCAAAGTGCTTTTTGAAAAGCAGAAAGTGCTACATAAATAGAAGATGCTTTTTATTACAAACGTACATATTAATCTTCTGTTCGATTGGCCATACAAAATTGGCCATCAATACAGTATTTTAAAAATCTCACATTACATCTGACCCTTACAGGTGGGGAAGAAGCCAATCATTATTTACAAAACTTTCTTTTTCCACAAGTTTTCATAACCCGCCTATTTTTCTCCTTTTTTCTTTCTCTTTCTAATAGCTTTCCACATAGCATGTTTCTTATTTCCTTCTTAAATCAAATGGTACAGTTCCACAAATGATCAAAAAACTGCTAAAAGGCAGGTACAGTGGAAAGAATATTGGCTCTGGAGTCTGAGGACTTGGGTTCAGATCCTGTCTCACTACTTGTATAACCTTAGAAAAATCACTTATCATTTTTCGAATGAGGAATCTTAGACTATATAAGTGGTATCAAACACAAACGGAAATGGATTCTTGATCCTGCATACAGACTTAGAAAACCACAAATTAACATTATCTATGTTGTATTTTATTTTTTAAAAAATTGTTAGGCATGTCTTAATTATATTTATATAATTATATTTTATATTTTATATTAATTATATTTTAATCTGGACAGGGGGAGAGGGGCACTGCACCCACAGGGTTGCACTGCCCAGATTTTGTCACCTCTGTATAGATGACCTTGAAGTCCCATCAATCTCTAAATCTATAACCCTATGGTGTTTTGTTTTTTGTTTTTACTTTTAGGCGAGTGGGGTTAAGTGACTTGCCCAGGGTCACAAAGCTAGTAAGTGTCAAGTGTTTGGTCCGAGGCTGGATTTCAACTCAGGTCCTCCTGACTTCAGGGCCGGTACTCTATCCACGGCGCCTAGGGTGTTCTTTATTTCTAGTTTCCAGCAGTGGTGTGTCATTTCCACTTTTCAAATCCTACGATTACCCAGTTCCCATATTTATTTCACCCCCATCTCTGATGAACTCTATTACCTAAGAGAAAGTCAGAGAGACAAAGTACGTAGGTCCTCATCCTTTTGGGGGTTGTGTAAGGTTTCCCTGGAATTTCATCCTCAGGATGATCAAGCTCTAATTAGCACCCCCTCCCCCATTTCCCAATCAGTCCTTGGGCACTCCCAGCCCCATCAGTTGTTGCCTCTGAGGGGCACATCTGTGACACACAAGATCATTTCCATTCCCCTCTAACTTAACGAACACCTGGCTTCAAAAGATACAGGGATAGTTACAGGCAGCCAAGTTTGTACAATCCAGTTTTATACTGACAAATTCCATGTAACTCTGCTCTAAAGCTTGATGAAGTAGGCTCACGGTCTTGCTTGAGGAGAGCTCCTGCCCAGGAAAATACTGACATGGGGCAGGAAGGAGGGTGAGAGGGGGCAGAACCACAGCATTTAGGCTCATTCTGCTCTATCAAACTTTCATCAGTGGTCTTTGGACCCATTCTGTTCTTAGTCTTGTCAAACTCCAGACTACTAACCTCTTTAGGGAAACAGCACCTAGGTGGTGCAGTAAACAGGGTGCTGGGCCTGGAGTTAGGAAGACTCAACTTCCTGAGTTCAAATCCTGACCTCAGACACTCAGTAAACCCTGGAAAAGTCACTTAACTGTTTGCCTCAGTTTCCTCATCTGTAAAACGAGCTGGAGAAGAAAATGGCAAACCGCTTCAATATCTTTGCCAAGAAAACCCCAAACAGGGTCATGAAGAGTCAACTGAAGAACACAACTGAAAAAATGACTCAATGGCAACAAAAACCTCTTCAGGGACGACATTCCATCTTCACGCCTTTGCATAGGCTATCACAAGTCTCCCTTCCCCCACCCCATATCTAGAATACACTCCTTCCTCTCCTATGCCTCTTCAAATTCCAGGTTTCCTTCAAAATAGCACAGGAACCATCTCCTATATGAGGTCTTAGCTAATCCCCTCAATTATTAGAGCCTCCCCATGAAAATTACATATACATTGCCTATATTACATATTGCCCCCCTCTCCCTGCCATGTTAGTCCCTTGAGGAGCTGCATGCCTAGCACCTTGCACAGTGCCTAGCAGATCACTGGAACCCTATAGACGTTTGTTGATTGATTTACATTCCTAGTTCCTAGCACAGAGTCTGACCCACAATAATGGATGCTTAAATGCTTGTTGATAGATGAGTAATAACCATTTAGGTTGATACAAATAATAAAGGCAATACTGCCATCTTACATTTGCTCAATGCCTTTAACTTTTCAAAGTGTCTCAATATCCACTATCTTATTTCCCCTTCAAAGTCTTCCCTGAGATATGGCATTGCCATCTTCATGTGCTGCTGTACCCTAAACAACTGGGAGTTTTTCCATAATTTTCTGATATATCCTGTCTCCCCTAATTAGAATGTAAGCTCCTTGGGGGCAGGGACTATATCAGCCTTCTATTTGCATCTCTAGCACTGGACACACAAGTGCTTAATAAATGCATTTTCACTGATTCATTTTCATCCTTCATTCTCAAAGTGGACCAATGACATCACAAGGGTGATGCAGAAGCATGAATTGGATACAAGTGAGGCAGAGCTGCGCAAAGTTATGTGTGTGTGTGTGTGTGTGTAAATAACTTTACACATATATATGTATACATACACACACATACATATACTTTCATTATATATTTAAGCTACATGTAACTTTGTTCTAAGAACTTTTCCAAACACAAATTACAGTTCTATAACTTTAAAGTATCAGTAGATCAAATCTATAAAGACACAGGTAACTGAAAATTTAGCAGAAATATTCCTGACCTTAAAGCCTGATTGTTTTGATTTCAAATGAATGAAATGATTCTCCAACACCTGTTGGCTTCCCTTGGCTTAATCACAAGTTTTAAAAGCAATGAATAATCATGACCATTTTATAGGGCTCATATCATTACATTTATAATGCCAACCTGCACTTACTCAAAAAGAATGAAATGTTGTCTGAAATAAATGAAAACAAAAACCTGTAAACATAAGAAGGATGGAGTGTTTTGGTGCAGCCCCGAATGGCTGTTCTTAAAAGAACACACCTCAGTGCTCAAAGGTACCTTAGAGATCATTTCATCCAAACTTGCTTAATCTACAGGGGGAGCTGAGGTATTTGCCCACAATCACTTATTAAGTGGAAGGGCAAGAATTCAAACTTATTCCAAACCCAGCATTTCTTTGCATTCAATTCCTATGATGTTTTAATGCATGTACTTAGAATATTTTTCCTGATAATACAATGAAAGGCTGAGCCTCCTCCAGGGCAAAGGAGAAAATGATATAACGCAAAGAGTTTCTCCATCTGAAAAAGCACTCTACATAGACTGATGGTAGAAGTGAGAATTCTACATTCTAATCCAGTCTAATAGATGTGAAGGCAGAAGTAATAAGTCAGAGAAACACAAAATACAAAATAAGAGCATAGATTCATAGAATTTTGAAGCTAGATGTAACTCAACTCCCACCTTCCACCTTTAATTTTTTTTTATAAATGAGGAAACAAAAGTTGAAGAAATGTTTAATTTCAAGAATACAGAATTATTGGTAATGCTGGGAATAGAGCCCAGGTCTCCTAAGTCCCAAGTCAATGCTGTTTCTGAGCAAAGAAAAAATGGAAAATCAATGGACAATGGTGTTGAGATTAAGACAGTCAAACCCTTAGTGATTGGGGCTGGGGGAGGGTGGTGGTAGTGGGGAGAGGGACAATTTATTTAACAAAAATCTACAGGTATTGTTCAAATGATTATTTTAAAATAAGTTCAAAAGCCTTCCATACTAAATCTCTTAATAAGAAAATTATGGGGCTCATTTCTCATCTTTAGATCATTTATTCACTTAGTGGGTGCTTATGAGGACTGAAATTTGTCAAAAGTCAGGCAGTGGAAGGAAGGAGTTAAAGAAGAAATGGGCAAGTTGAGATGTTTTGTCTCTGAATAACCAACCATAAAGCCAACTGACTGGACTCTATGCCACAGATTGGACATCTAAGGTATACATGCCAAAAGTTACATTAGATTTTTAGTAATTTTGGCAAATGGAGCTCTAGAGAGAAGTGTATGTGGAGTGGAAATTTCTATTCCATCACCTTCCTTCCTCTCTTATCAGTTAATTTGTAGGTCAGGTCTCCTGGGCATTTAGAGTGACAGGAACTTGGGCATTCCCTCCCATGGAGTATACCCAATTACAACTGAAAGAAAGTAAAGTGACAATGACCAAGACTGACCCTAATGAAGATTTATCAGAAGGTGGAAATAGAGGACTGGTATGGGACACAGCATATAATGTAGGACTCAGTTGATGTGTTGAGTTAGTTTATTGTTTATTATTTATTAAGAGAGAGTAGAGATGGGGCAGGGAGGGAGATTTTGGGAACTGAGGTGTTGTAAGAACAAAGAATATCAACTTTTTTAAAAACAAAAATTACAAAAATGAAAATTTTAAAATATACAGAGTGTCCCAAAAGTCTAAAGCTTAAAACAGCCCTAAGAAGTTTGAGACATCTTACATTTATGAACTGATATTTAAACCTTCAATCTCATTATTCAGCCAACCCCTTGGAAAGAAGATAAACAGTAAATGGGGGCAGCTAGGTGGTACAGTAGATAGAGCACCAGCCCTGGAGTCAGGAGAAACTGAGTTCAAATCCAGCCTCAGACACTTACTAGCTAGCTGTGTGACCCTGGACAAGTCACTTAACCCCCACTGCCTCCAAATTAAAAAAAAAAAGCAGTATTGACTGTTTATTGTACCAGTTTGCTGGATTTCACATGTATTTTCTGACACAATGCTAGGAACAATCCAAGTCAGTTGACAACAGAGTTCAATATGCAGGAAATCCAAAAGAAAGACTAATTCTTAGGAGAATCCAGAGTAAACATCAATGAGTAGAAAATTATTCTGAAATTCTAGTGATTTGAACTGTATACTCTCATCTTCATGTTACTAAAAGTAAAATTACTTTGTGCAAAGTCACACAGTGTTAAAACAAAACAAAAATTGCTGAATTACCTGAGGCACAGAGATTAACATTTGCCATTTGTGACATTTCTGTTTGAATTCAAGGCCAAATTCAGAAAGGAATTAGGAGTCATGCAAATGTCCCATCAAGTCCTGAAGTATGTCCGGCCTGTAACAACACAGAGAAAACATCATAACATTTTTGCATAATATGGACACACTGAGTCTTAGGAATAGTCAATCATTTTTCGAAGACTTACCATGCATGACCTAACAATATGACTAGCAAAGCCTACTTATTAACACCCCAAAATAAGATCAAATGAGATTTTGAACTAGTAAGTCCCTGAATACAGGTTAAGTATAATTAATGAAGTCCTAACTGCCCACTAGCTAGCCAGAAGCTCAGAAAAGTGTCAAACTGCCAGGTAGGACAATCCCAGCTAATCCTAATCAGGCCATCCAGTGCTTGAACAGGGATCTGTCTCTTCAGGACCTCTGACAAGTGGTCACCCAGTCTCTAGATGCCCGAAGATTTCCAGAGATAAACAACCTTCTACCTCTCAAAGTGACATTCCAGTTTAGGTCAAGTTCTAATTGTTAAGAAGTTATTTCTTATATTAAGCAAAAATCTGCCTGCCTGAATTTTCTATTTATTGTTCCTACTTCTGCTCTATGGGGCCAAGCAGAAGTAGCCTGGAAAGAGAAAGTCCAAGAAGGGATGGGAGGCAGGTGCTGATAAGAGTCACTTGCATGGACATGATAACAATAATAAATGACTTCCTACTGCTACTGTCCTCCCAAAGAGATTCTAGTTCAACTCATCCACATACCTCTAAGATTGACATTAGAGGGTGAACACAAGGCAGATACAAATATATTATTCATCTTTAACAAATTTAAAAATTTATATTACTCTTCTAAAAATTAAAGTGAATATGGAGGAAATTTGGCTATTTGGGTAGGTCATATTGGCATTTAAGTTTCCTAACATGGGGCAGCTAGGTGGTACAGTAGATAGAGCACTGGCCCTGGACTCAGAAGGACCTGAGTTCAAATCCAGCTGCAGACACAAAACACTCACTGGCTGTGTGATCCTGGGCAAGTCACTTAACCCCATTGCCTAGCCAAACAAACAAACAAACAAAAAAAAACCCAGGTAAATTTAAGTTTCCTAACATGTTTCACAATGCATATAGTACTAAAAACAACAAAGAACAAGAATAACAAAAAAAACCACTTTAGGTTTCTGAATTAATTGCACTGTAGTTTTACTTAAAACTACAAACTTCCAAACAATTGTTAGAATTAGCTAAACCCAATGCAAGCATCATAAACAAATCACATGGGGTCACAGATTTAGAGCTAGAAGGGACTTGTGAGATTATTGATTCCAATCTCATCATTTAAAAAGTGTTTTATTTGTTTTAACCAGTCAAAATCTGCCATCTCACTCTCCTACCCCAACCCCCTAGTTAAGAATATAAGAAAAACAAAACTCATTACATACAAGTATCAATAAAAACAAATTTCCATGTTGGCCATTAAAAAAAATTTTTTTTTGTCTCATTCTGCATTCTGAGTTCTTCTCTCTATCAGGCATAGGGAAGGGGTCAGACCCAGCTATGTGCTGGACCAGCTGGAAGAGCTGATTATTAAATCATCAGTGTGAGCATTGACACCAACAAAATTGGCAATCACTACAAAACAGGGCTTGATTTATTGTTTTGTTGAGGGCATCTAGGTGGCACAGTGGATAGAGTGCCAACCTTGGAGTCAGGAGGACCTGAGTTCAAATTTCACTTCAGATACTAGCTGTGTGACCTTGGACAGGTCACTTAGCCCTGTTGACCTCAAAATCCACCTTTAAAATGAGCTGGAGAAGGAAATGACAAACCACTCCAGTATCTTTGCCAAGACAACCCCAAATTGGGTCACAGAGAGAGTCAGGCATGACTGAAATGACTCAACAACAAAGAAAGTGTTAATAATGAAGATTAAACTTAAAATGCGTATTTTGTATATTTTTCCCTCACTGGAGAGCAAGCTATCAAACATACCAGCATATGTCTGGTTAAAGACATACTTCAAATCTCAAATTTACTGAGTCTGGCATGCTTTCTTTGCATTACACCATCCAGTAAGTAGCAACATACCAGTTTCAGTGTTTCACTAGCTCTAACTATGGGCCCCAAAAAGCAAAAAAAAGAAAAAAGAAGAAAAGAAAAAGAAAAAGGGTAAAGCTGGCTAAATCAATTTCTTTTGAGAGTTAACAGAGACAGATGAGAAACTCTGGAGTCTGGGATGAAACTATCAGAAAAAAAAATACTACAGATGCTGAACAAAAACAAAATAGCTGGGCCAGAGTAGCTTATATTACTTATATTTCAAACTCCTGTTTCTCACCCAAATAAACAGGAAAGAAAAGGAAATGACTGATAGCTGTGACAGTCTAGGGCAATACTTTCTTACTACCTGGCCAATGAATTTCCCCTGCCCTTCAAATGGGTTAGTCCTGATAACAGATAATTGTGCAAAACTACAAAAGCTCCTCTATTAGGAAAGAAACCCAATACAGTTAAAAAAAAACTGGAAGTGAATAATGTTGAGTTAATACTTAGCCTCCTGAGCTAGCTACACTGCCTTCCCAACTGCAGTGTCCATAGCAATGGTAGGAATACTAAATGCTAAAACCCCTGTATGGCTGCTTCAGATAACCTCCCCCAGGCCTTCTTCACTTGAGCTAGCAAGTGTGCTGTTAGGTAAGTGGGTGGTTCTACTCTTTTCTTACTATATGACAATCACCTACCACTGTCTTGGAAAAAAGGGCCATGGTTAGAATCCAATGGGTCAAATTTGGGGAGTAGTAACTGGCTGAAGTAGCAGCAAATTCGGGGAACAGAAGATGCATTAGCTTGAACAATACCAACGAATTAACCCCTCCCCCGCCCCACTAACTAAAGCTTTGGCGGTGAGTGGAGCAGTGAGGAGGATAAAGCTAGAATCTCATCAATATCCAGAATCAGGCAACTTTAAATAAACCAACTAACACTATATATATTTTTTAAACCAACTATCCCTCTTCAAGTATGAGCTCAGCGTTGACTAGTCCCTTTAAAGTGCCCTCTGCTTTTGTATATTTTCACTTCCAAATTCTAAGTAAATATGGCTATTTAAGATCTTACAGGTAAATGGAAGGCAAGCAGAGACAAGATCCATGTGTTATGAGGGAATGAAGTATGTCTCCAGGTATTTTGGTTTAAATAGTGAAACCTCCTTCCCTGCATCTTGGGGCTAGAATCCCTCACATTCACCTTTTCTTATTGCACATGGACAAATGAGCTTCCTCACTGACTCAGATTTGGGTTTTTCCACCAAACAGATACATAAATTCAAACTGTACAGAAATGTCTGTAACTAGGTATACAGCAAGCACTGTTGCAGGGGTAGCTAGGTGCCACAGTGGATGAGCTCCTGGCCTGGAGTCAGGAAGACTCATCTTCATGGGTTGAAACCCGGCCTCAGACATTTACTAGCTGTGTAACCGCGGGCAAGACACTTAACCCTGTTTACCTCAGTTTCCTCACCTGTAAAATAAGCTGGAGAAGGAAAAGGCAAACCACTCTAGTATCTTTGCCAAGAAAATGCCAAATTGGGTCACGAAGAGTTGGATACAACTGAACAACAACAAAAGAAGTATTGTGGCTAAGAGTCTTCAAATTCTTCCTCTGATGCTTACTCTCTAAGTGACCTTGGGCAAGTCACTTATCCTCTATGGGCCTAGGTTTTCTCACTGGTAAAATGAAGGAGTTTGACTCAGGGGTGGGGAACCTGCAGCCTCCAGGTCACATGTGGCCCTCTAGGTCCTCAAGTGTGGAGAATCCAAACTCCACAGAAGAAACAGCAGCCTCCCCACCCCTGGTGATGGTCTCTGAGTTCTTTATCTCTGAATTTGACTCTGCCATCAACAGACAGCCAACCTACATATGTTTAGATGAACCATCAGGGATATAATGCCTTGTATGTCATAATTTAGAGGAATCCTACCTAATTATAAATGCAATCAATAGCTGTTTTGTCTGTAGACCTATAAAGCTCAGTCCTTCAAGTATGTGTGAAATTAATTTATAAACAGTAGAGAACACTCTAATTAAGCAATCATCTACTCGTGTGTTTCCAGAACGAATACAGGCAGTATCTGTGGGGAAGAACAGGTTTTATGTTGCATTTCAACTTTCCCCATTATTGTCCGTGGCTGACGCAGTGGCAGGTGGCCACAAACTGTGAGGACTCTTTCTTTTCAATGTTATACAGATTCTTGCATCAGCACAGTCAGAAAAAAACAGAAAAGCACTGGCAGGGACACATCTCTCAAACTGTGGCTCCTCTCTCCTCTCTGGCCATGCCAACTAGTAAATCTTCAGTGGTACAATAGTGCCCCAATGCTGCCAATGAAGAAGGAACTCTTTATCATGGGTTTCTTTTAAAGGCCTTGGGAAATGATTGCAGAACAAAAAATTATGTCTTCCCTTTTGTTTATTGCTAGGGATGGAAGTGCAGGTGCTGTTAATGGCTCTTTAATGTAATATAAAATAACCCCATAAAATCCTTAGGCTATTTGGGAGCTGGAATATCATAGCTCCAGAGTGAAAAAAAAAACACACATGAAAAATATTCATTAAAAAGAGGGAAAAAACCAAACAAACTAGGTCCCAATAATTCCTCATAACAATCCTAGAAGAATCAGCTATGTATATTCAAATTTAAAATTTTAGGGGGGTGGTAATTTTTACACATCTATGCCCAGTGTTATAGTTTGAAGAGGCAGGGTACGTAGAATGAATCTGTAATAGATGTGTAAGGAATACTGGGATTCAAATAAGTTTACCTACAAACATCTCAGAATTTCCATTCCCGTAGTACCATACAAGATATTATTATGAAGTTATAAGACTGATTTTAAAAATCATTTGTACCCAAATAAGTATCATTCCCTTCAAAGTTCCCTTGGGAGATGATGTATTCATTCTGAGTGCTAGACCCAACTGTGAGACTATTCTTTTGCCTTGAGAGAAAGGTTATGGGGCCACATGAAAACAAGTTATGCAATTTTACATGTGGCCCATAAACTTTCTCTTAAGGCAAAAAAAAGACTTTCAAAATTGTGCTGGGCACAGAATGAAGGCATCAGTGGGTTTTTTTTTTAACCAAAACCAATATAATACAGCTCGAACACTCACCTTTTCTACCAGCTTTGTTTCCAAATTACAACTACCTGTTTCCTAAGCTCATTCAACCCTCAAATGATGCAGATTTGCCACCAGGGAGGACATTCAAAGAAGAGCATACCAAAAAATGTCTCACAATAGCAATCTTACAACAATAAGATAGTCTCTCAGAGCTATGACTTCAAAGGGGATACATCACACTTAGTTTACTTTCTTTCTTTTTTTGGGGGGGGGGGTTTGAGGCAATTGGGGGTTAAGTGACTTGCCCAGGGTCACACAGCTAGTAAGTGTTCTGTGTTTGAGGCCGCATTTGAAATCAGGTCCTCCTGACTTCAGGTCTGCTGCTCTATCCGCTGCACCACCTAGCTGCCCCCCATCACATTTAGTTATATGTCATTTTGGGTATATTTATTCCCCATGCCCAGCCCTGCCCTTTCCCCTGCAAAGAAGAGAGTCACATTTCTTTATAGTCACATTTCAAACAAAGTGGATAGGAAAAATAATATATGTGAAAAAGGAATAAAAAATATACATAAATCCAGCACTTTGTTAAAATGGAAATCAAAGAAATTCAGGCTTCATTTTTTAGACTAAAAAAATAACAAACAGCCAAATAACTTTATGATGCAATGTGTAATATCTACATGTACTTATATGGATCCATATAACACACACAGGTGTGTGCATATACATGCATGTATATGTATGTAGACAAATGCAATATCTACAAACATACCCACAGAACAAGTATTTATTAACTGCCTACTATGTGCTCAGCAATGCACACAGAAAAATAAAATGTCCCGTCTTCAAGAAGCTTGCATTCCATCAGGGGAGACAATACACACAGGTACAATTATATACAAACTACACAAAAATGAAGGAAACTACACAAAAATCGAGGGAAAGAAGGCGCTCTCATCTGGGAGGGATCAGGGAAGGTCTTATGGAAGAAGGTCATGCTTGAGCTAAGCTTAAAAAAGAAACTCTAAAGATGACCAGGTCCTAATTCTTCACTTGACAGATAAAGAAGCCGAGAACCAGAAAAATTATGTAATTTCCTTGTGGTCATTCAGGTAGGTGGAAGCAGAGGCAATGTCAGAAGAGAGTTCTCAGGGCCACTAGGCCCGGGTACTTTCCACTAAACCAGTGTGCTTTCTAATCAATAAACACAAACACCAACTCCCTGGGCCTTTGCCAAGATCCAGTCTGTAGCTAATCTGTTTGTAAGGTTAGCACCCCCACCCTGACTTGAACTGCAAATGAATACAAACTTCATAATTATTTTAAAATTTATTTTTAATTTATGGAATAAAACAAGCATTCTCACAAAACGGCATAATAAAAAAAAAGATGGTTGAACTGCAACCCTATTATATACACCTTGTTATCCTTTTAAATATATAAAAAGGTTATCATGTAAATTTCTTTTCTCTCCCCCTCTTTTCTACCCCACCCCCTCCCCCCATCCCCAATCATGTTGTTGTTCAGTCATATCCAACTCTTCTAGGGCTGGATTTAAGTAATTATTGTAATAAGTCTACATCACTTGCATTTCTTTTCAGTCCATTTCCCTTATATGTTGTGCCTACAATATGTATACAAGTACATAAAAAGTAGTAAAATGAGGGGCAGCTAGGTGGCGCAGTGGATAGAGCACCGGCCCTGAAGTCAGGAGGACCTGAGTTCAAATGCGCACCTCAGACCAAACACTTGATACTTACTAGCTGTGTGACCCTGGGCAAGTCACTTAACCCCAATTGCCTAAAACAAACAAACGAACAAACAAACAAAAGTAGTAAAATGTAATTCAGAGGGGAGAAAAGGCTAGTAACTCTCACGTAGGAAGGCAGCACCTGAAAAAAGCTAAGGTTTCTATAAGGCAGGTGTGAAAAGGAAGTGCATTTCACAAGGAGGGGCTGACCACTTCTACAGGGGAATAATGAAGGAGATGAAGACTGCCTCTGATACTTACTGGCTCTGACCCTGGGCAAATCACGTAACCTGGCCTCAGTTCTTCTTGTGCACTATGAAGAGGTTGGATTAGACCTTGATTAGCAACTAAGATTCTCTCTTCCTCCTCCTCCCCTTCCCTGCCCCCATCGGAAATGATCCAGCCATACTTAGCATACACATTGTTGTTGCATGTGACACTGCCATCTCAACCATGCCATTGCACTTGATGTCCCTATCCTCCCATGCCTGGAATGCTCTTCTACCTCATCTGCACAAGCCTCAGCTCAAATCCCACCTTCTGTAAGAACATTTCCTGGTTCCCCCTTAATGCTACTGCCTTCCCTCTGTCTGCTATTCTGTGTGTGTGTGTGTGTGTGTGTGTGTGTGTACACACATACATATATATCTACACACGCACACACGCACATACATATATTTTGCACCTATTTATTTACATGTCAATTCTCCCATTAGAATGTAAGCTCCTTATGGGCAGGTATGTGTACCAGCTTTCTTTATCTTCCCTCTACTTTACTCGGTCCCTGCACATACTGTTTAATAAATGCTTGCTGACTGTGCATGTAATACTTTAGACTAAATACTATCTAAGATAAGCAATAAGATAAGCAGCCCTACAAGCTCTTTGAGGGCGGGGACTGCTCCTTTTTTATCTTTGAATCCCCAGTGCCTAGGACAGTACCTTGTATACTGCAGGTACTTAAATGTTAGTGAAATGGAAAAAAACATGCCTTGGGATAAGTAAACTTAAGACCCTGTGGGGTGTCACTGTAGGTAAGGGATTTAAAAAAAGAAAAACAGAAAAAGGAAAAATGAGAATAATTCTGTGGTTAAAAGGTTAAGATAATGAAGTGAAACAAATGTCAATATTGCTTCTCAGAAGTGTTTATATTTACCTACCTTGTAAGAGACCTGTGGTTCTGGCCATGAAAATTCAGGTTCATGGTACACTTTACAAACACTTAAGAAAAGAAACTGGTTTCTTATACTTATTCCACCCATCTGCCATAAATTCGTCCTACACACCCTACCTCTACATACAATCAAACTGGGTATGAATGTGCAAAGAATACCAAACAGTGTCTGTCTCAGACTCTCTCTAAGCCAGTTCCAGTAATTATAAATCATTCTAAGCTAGGCACAACTCCCAAGAGCTTACAAAAGCATGGTGCCACAGGGCTGACTAGTGAAAGCCATCCTTAAGCCTACAGTGTTCGTCAGCTTGCACAGACTGCATTACCGTCACCACAGATGCTGCAATGCATCTGTGCTACTTCCAAAGCACCTCAACAGAATGGAGAGAGACAATGGTTTCCTTCCAAGAAATTCACCAGAGTAGAGACTTCTCCTAGAATGACAAATGCAGGCTGAAGACAGAATCAACTAAACTTAAAAAAAGGGCAAAAGTGACTGTATAAGAAGTAGCTTAGATTTCAGCACAGCCGGGGGTGAGGGATGTTTACTGAGTTTAAGAAGAAATTCTTAATGTGTAAGTATTGATGTTTTTCTCTTAGGGGACATTATTTTATGGACCTTTAGGAGTATAATAACATGTTACTGACTGATTTACTACAATATATCTATGATTAGTTTAGGGTATATATTAGGAACTTGTCTGAGACTATCCATAAATATGACCATCTCATCCGCTTAACAAACATTTATTAACCATATATAAATGTATATATAGGTTGTATATTATACATTATATAATGTTATTAAATGATTGCATATTTAATACAATATATTATATATCATATAATATATAATCACAAATGACTATAATTATGTAATACACTGCATATTATATGTACATATGTGTATACATAAATATTGTATATATGTATACAGCAATATATACATGTATATATACCTACATGTAGGTGCATATATATACACACACACACACACACACACACATAGATGCGATATATGTGCACACATGTGTGCACATACACAGTACTGTGGAGCTGGAGATAGCAACAAAAGTTAGTTAAGAAATGGTCCCTATCATCAAGGAATTCCATTACAAGATGATTTGGTGATTTGGTGATAATTGTTCAAACTCACAGATGAGGAATCCAGTGTGGATCATGGTACCAGACGAAGAAGGCAGAGAACAAATATGAGTTCGAGACATGTTAAGTACACATAGTATGTACAATCTACTGTGGTTTAAATGTTTCCATCACTTTTTCTAGTAAAACTTTTCCTAGAATCCTATGGTATTCTTCTCTTCTGTTATAGCTAAAAAAAAAAATTCCCACAATGATTCTTCCCTCAATCAGCTTCCCTGTCTTCTCTGGTGACTAATTTAAGAGTAATGACAAGATCAGAGGAGGGGCTGTTTCCTTTTCACAAATCAAAGCACTTTCAGAGTTGGAAAGGATGTCAAGGACCATTCAATTCCTACTTGCAAAAGAATTCCCTCTACAATTTCCCCAAGGTGATCATCCACTTGCTGCCTGAAAACTTCCAGGGAGAAGAAAACAAACCTATCTCCCAAGGCAGCCCACTGCTCTTTCGAATGGCTCTAATCATTACGAAGTATTTCCTTGTTGCTCAGTCATGTCCAACTCTTCACGACCCCATTTGGGGTTTTCTGGGGAAAGATAATGGAGTGGTTTGCTGCTTCTCCAGCTCATTTTACAGATGAGGAAATTGAGGCAAACAGGGTTAAGTGACTTGCACGGGGTCACACAGCTAGTAAGTGG
Source organism: Phascolarctos cinereus (assembly GCF_003287225.1). NCBI lineage: Eukaryota > Metazoa > Chordata > Mammalia > Diprotodontia > Phascolarctidae > Phascolarctos > Phascolarctos cinereus. The sequence goes on from NW_027555847.1 coordinate 179,717,882, forward strand.
CTGAGGCTGGATTTGAACTCATGAAGAGGAATCTTCCTATACCAGGCCCGGTGCTCTATCCACTGTACAACCTAGCTGCCCCAGTGTTTCCTCACATTAAGCCTAAATTTGCTTCTTTGCAACTTTTACCCACAGCCCTTTGGTCTATCCTCTAGGGCCAGGATGATTCTAATTCCTCTTCAATGTGGCAGTCCCTCTTTAAAGACCTGCAGAAAGCAGACCACCCTTTCTTGTCCCTTGAAAGAGCTCTGGATTTGGAGTCAGAGTGCCTGGGTTCAAATTCTCCCTCTGATACTTACTACCTGTGTAACTTTGGGAAAATCATGTAAAATCTCTGGGCTTCAATATTGCAATCTGTAAAATAAGGGAGTTGGGCTAGATAACCTTGGAGGTCCCTTTCAGTCTCTAGACCCATGATCTCAGGCAGCAATGTGGCATGGTGGATAGAGTTCTGGACTTGGGAGTCAGAAAGACTTACGTTTAAAGCCTTTCTTAGACACTTAGCTGTATGACTTTTTCACGCAATTCATTAAACCTCTCTTCCTCAGTTTCCTCATCTGCCAAATAATAATAAGGGGGCAACATAAAGAGTTCTGCAAAAGCCCAATGATTGTGACCCTAGTCCCATTAAATCACACATCTATCAATCAATAAGCATTAAATATCTTCTGTGTCCCAGGCACTGTACTAGATACTAATATAATAAATGAAACAATTTATACTTGCAAGAAGATTACATCGAAGACTGAAAACAACTCCTAAGAAACAATCTGTACTTGCAAAGAGATTACATTTGAGCCCAAGAAACAACTTGTAGGGTGAAAGTCTCACATGTGTCCTAGCATTAACATGACTGAAGTTCGAGGAGCTCCTTATATTTGCTACTAGCCAAACCAGAAGGTCCTGAATGATGCTTTTCATTAAGAGCAGCAAATCTCATTTAAGCCAGTGCTCTATTGAAAGCTCAGAATAATGGTGGCTTTGCGTTCTCATTGGAATGCGGCAAGCCTGCTGTGGCAGGCATGCGTGACTCAGCCTGAGTCATGTTTGTGCTCATCTGCCTACAGTGGGGTGCGCCCTACTGCATCAGATGGCTCATTGGCATCTGTTCCTGAACAGGCCTGGTTTGACACTAGGAAGTGCGTGAATGAGTCTAGCATCCTGTCAGCACCTTTCCCCTAAAACACAGCATTCAAGAATCCTAAGGCGGTACAACAGTCAATAAGAACAGTGGGGTGCAGTGAAAAAAAGGATGAGGTTGGAGTTGGAGGACCCAGGTCTTCAACTTTCTTTGCTAAATATTACTTATTTCTTTTTCTCCCCTCCTCTTCATCTTACATCATTCAGACATTTCCCCCTTGCCTTAAGTACTTTATCTCTTCCTTTACTTCTGGTCTCTAATGAAGAACTGGCCCATTTCATTAACACCTCTCCAAGCATTCTTGATCCCATCAGCTTCCTCTCTCCTGTCTTTTGTAGTAGACTACCCTCGGTATCATACCCTGTCTCCAATCTTTGATCTCTCTCATCTACTGGCTTCTTTCCTGCTACCTACAAACATTCCCATGAACTCCTTATCCAAAACAAACAAACAAAAGCACCAACCAACAGACCAAAACTGCTTGCATGATTCTGACCATTCCCATTATATACCATCCACTATCTCTTCTTTCCTTCTTGATTGAACTGCTAGAGAAATCTGTCTACAAAAAGTACCTCCATTTCTTTTACCTTCACTCCTAAATCTTCTATAATTTGGTTTCCCATCTCATCATTTAACTAAAACTGACTTTTCTCCAAAATTAAATGACCTCTTAATTGTCCAATCACATCGTCTTTTTTTCAATTCTCATCCTCCTTGACCTCTTTGTGATCTTCAACACGGCTGATTACCATCTTCTCCTGGATATTCCATCCTCTCCAGGTTCTCACGACACTGTTTTCTCCTAGTTCTCCTCTTACTTGTCTGACTGCTCCTTCTCAGTATCCACTCCATGCCTACTCACTGTGGGTGCCACCCCACCCCTAGGCTCTCTTCTCTTTTCCCTCTATACTGTCTGGCTCGGTGATCTCATTAGTGTCCAATTATCATCTCTGTGCAGATCATTCCCAGATCTATATACCCAGTCCAAGTCTCTCTCCTTGAGTTCCAGTCTGGCAGCACCAAATAAATGCCTTTTGAGCATCTCAAACTGAATGTTCTGTGGCATCTCAAACTCAATGTGTCCAAAGCAGAAGTCATTATCTCACACACAAAAATAACCCTTCCAACTTTCCCATTATTGTCAAGGGCAATGCTATCCTTCTAGTCACCCTGCCTTATAACCTCAGGGTCATCTTTGACTTTATTTCCATTCACCTCACATGTAGGATTGTAAAACCTTATCATTTCTACCTGTTACAGCACCTCTCGTATATGTATACACACCCTTCTTTCCACTCACACAGCATCTACCCTAGTGCAGGCACTCATCATTTCTTACCTGGGACATTGCAACAGCCTTCCAATTGGTGGCCCCTGCCTCATCTCTTCCCTTCCAATCCAAATCTCTATCCAGCTACCAAAGGGATTTTCCTAAATTGCAGGTCTACCCATGTAACTGCCTGAGTTACAGTACTGGCTCCCTATTTCTTCCAAAATCAAATATAAATTCCCATGTTTGCACTTAAAGTCCTTCTCCACCTGCCCTGCTCCTACGTTTCTAGTCTTCTTATATTTTTACTCCCCTTCCTCAATTCTACTGATCCTGGCACACTGGCCCATTCACAGTTTTTGGAACACTACATTTCCTCTCCTGACACTGTAGTTTTTACTGGCAGTCCTCCAAACCTAGAATGCCCTTCCTTTTCACCTCCACCTCTCAGCTGGCTTCCTTCAAGACTCAACTTAAATCCCACCTTCCCTAAGAAGCTTTCCTCAATCTCCCCATAGCTCCTCTCGCTGCTAGTATCTTCCTTTGGAGATTATACTACAGATATTTCTAGTTCAAACACAGTGATTTACAAGCTGTTTCCCTCATTAGAATGAGAACTTCTTGAAGGTAGTCCTTTCTTTATATCACCAGTACTTAGCATAGTCCCTTCTACATAGTAGGTGATTAATCAATGTTTGTTGACTAATATTGACCAAGTCATTTAACTTCTTTGGGTTTTGTTTCTTTATCAGTAAAATAAGAGAGTTGGATTCCATGATCTCTGAGACCTTTTATCCCTCAAATCTATGTAATGGGACCAAAATTCACTCAAAACCTTCATAACCAGTACTGAAAAAAAATGTACAGGGTAGGACAATCTCTGGCCTTTTCAAAGAACCTTTAGATATCCTAATATGAAGATCTAAAAATCCATACCATGAATAAATACAAGAACATCACTGGTCCAGCAGAAAATGCAATGACTTTTTGAACCCAGGGAAACTGGGTTCAAAAACTCCACCTATGAGAGTTACCCTCCTGTGTGACCCTGGACAAGTCACTGCCTCCATGGAGTTAGGTTTTCTCATTTGTTTCGACTAGATTACTTCTGTCTCTCAATCTACAGTCCTGCACTTAGAATTAGATAGCAGCCCCAGAAGAAGGCACAGGCAAATTCCCTACTTGAAGTCTTAATTCTGGTTATCCTGCTTGGCACAGGGATCCTGAGCTCAGACTAAATCACTGTCCTATCAACCTCCATGTCTCCCCAGAGCAGTGACTTGGAGAGAAGGAAATGATAAGTCAATGCCCTTCAAACTGTGGCTTAAAAAAAAAAAGCCAAAATGTCACATACAAACAAACAAGCTTGCCACCTGAACTGCCATTTTCTCAGAAGCACAGAATCTCAGGGTTGGAAGAGCCTTGGAGTCCACTAATATCTCTGTAACATGCCTAAAAAGGAGTTATTCAGACTTTGCTCAAAAACCTCCAATGAAGAGAACCTTCTGGGGCAACCTATTCCTTCCATCAAGCTTACATTAGCCTCTGCAGTGTCCACCTTTGTCTAGTCTTACCTTCTGGGGCCAAGCTGAACAGCCTTTTAATTACTTGAAGATAATTACAGTGTCCCCTCTTCTTCCCTCTCTATAGCTCTCAAGGTGCACATAGCTGCCTTTTGGGGGACTTCTTTTCCTCTCCAAAGGTGCCAATGATGTTTATTTTAGCTGGATTTCATTGGACAGAAATGTTGGGGGGAAAGAATCACAGAGTAGTTGCTGGCTGACCTCTTCTTCCCCTGAAAAGGCATTGCTGTCGATGGGTTCCATCCCAATATCAAAATTTTATTTTATTTTAATTCATTTTTTAGACACTAAAGATGGCTTATAAGAGATGACTTGGATATATGCAGAATTATTTCCGTCTCAGCCTGGCAGGGTGTATTGAAGCTCTCTTCTGAAAAGGTCATCAGTAGTACCCAACCCCTAACCTAATGGTAAGCAAAAAGTCCGAGAAAGTACCATGTCAAAGGGAAAGAAAGCCTAACCCTATACCAGAGACAGAGAGAGAGAGAGAGAGAGAGAGAGAGAGAGGAGAGAGAGAGAGAGAGAGAGAGAGAGAGAGAGAGAGAGAGAAGGCTGAGTGTAGATCAGCAACAGGGCCTGAAGATTTTTTTAGAAGATAATAACTGCTCAAGTGTGATAACTAAAACATCAGAGCTAAAACATTCAACTACTCCATGGTCCTTTACCATGAGGGACATATGAACAAAGTTTCACAAATGGAATTTTTTAAAAAACCTAAGTTTATCTACAAGTTTCAACTTCTTCTCTTAATGAACTTTTTCATTAGTACCATTATTACAGTGGGAAAAAAGGTTTTTTTTAAAAAAATTTTTTCCCTCCTTTCTCTGCTTTCCTTCTCCCTTGTACTAGCATGGCACCTCACACATAATTAATCAATAAACATTTATTAAGAACCTACTATGTGTCAGTCACTAAGTTAACATCCATCCCATCACAGGAGGAATCATGGATTGAGAATACTTCCTATACCAAAGGTTTTTGTGATATGGACCCATTTAGCAATCTAGAATGATCATATGTATGATGGAGAGTCTGGGAAGAGAAGTTAGAAATAAGAAGCCTGGAAAGCCAGGCTGTCAAGTTTTAGACGCCAGGCTCAGAAATTTATATTTTATGATTTTGTTTGGGAGGTAATTTTGAGGGGTGATTTTTCAGGTACTTTTTCTTGAGACTTTACTACATCTTTCTTTGATTCTTATTCAACTATTTGACCGTATCTGTCTATATAAACTAAACATAATTTTTCAATTATTTTGCTTCTAACTGGCCAACTCCTCTCATCCCCCCCATATTCCTATTTCATAATAAAAATATAATCATAGGAGGGGTATCACTATTAGTCAGAGTAAAACAGTTCCTAAGGAATTATCAAGAATTGTGCGAGTCTGAAAGTACATATGGAAATGTACACTTCTAGTTTCTATTTTAAGATATTCTCACTGGGAATTCATATCTTTACAAAAGGGTCAGCAATCATATTTCACAGCATATGAGAGACAGAGAAACAGTCATAGAAATAGACATCCATTCCCATAGCTGTGAGCCTCCTTCCCTTTTTAAGAAAATCTGACTCTGTGTGTGTGTGTGTGTGTGTGTGTGTGTGTGTGTTGCTTTGAAGTTGTACAGCTTTCACTTACAATGGCCAAGCAGCAAAAACAAATAAAGAGAAAGGGAATAGAGGGAAAAAAACAAAAACAAAAACCTAGGAATCAGAAGCCAAGATTTTAAGATCTACCCTACCCCTAACTAAATAAGTGACTTTGAGAGAGCCATTGTTTATACTCAATTTCCTCATCTGTAAAAATGGAAAATACAGATGAGGGCTACAGTCAAAGCCTGTCCCTCAGAAATAAAAGTACTAATTGATTTTAAAGTTGGCTACCATTTATTTTACAGCAACTAATTTACAGGTCACTATTTTAGGACCCAAAAGTTTATTGTTGGAAAACTCAAAAAAACATTTGGGGATTACTGCATATTAACTATTTGTGCCACACCTGTCAAAAATATGGATTTAGGGAAGAGATGGGTCACTATACACAAGAAGGCCAGCACTTTGCACAGTGCCTGGCTCATGGCATGCACTTAATAAATGCTTTTTGATTGACCAATGATTGATTTGAAGCACTGGAAACCAGCTGAGAAGACTCAGACAAAATAACAAGAGAAGAGAACGTAGAACTGAAAGTCAAGAGAAGGCAACTGAAGTCAACAGAGCTCAGAAGTTGTCAGGGGCTAAGCACAGCTAGACAGCCTACTAGAGACATAGTCTATAAGTTGTGTGGGGAGTTGATCTGATTCGATGAAGGATTGAGGCTGGAAATAAGAAAGGCTGCCTTTCTCTTCAGAACTTACATTGTCCCTGACCAGCATCTATGGCTAGGATAGCTAGGTGGCAAAGTCTACAGAGTGCTGGAACTGGAGTCAGGAAGACTCATCTTCCTGAGTTCAAATCTAGATACTTACTAGCTGTGTAACCCTGGGCAAGTCACTTAACCCTATTTGCTTCAGTTTTCTCATCTATAAAATGAGCTGGAGAAGGAAATGGTAAACCACCTTAACACCTTTGCCAAGAAAACCTCAAATGGGGTCATGACGAGTCAGACATGATAGAAAAGACTGGACAACAAAATGGCTTGAGAGAGGGAAACCACTCCAAGTCCTTGGAAAGCATAACTGAATAGCTTTATAGATCCTAGGCTTAAAGGAAATGACTTTTTTCCTGAAAGAGTATTGTCATAGTGCCTAGCCAAGGGAACATACCTAGAACCTGTAAAGCTCTGCAGACCTCAGGCTTTCAGATGCTGTTAGCTAAAAAAGGCCTTGCTTCAGGAGCTGAAGAGTAACAGAGGGGTGGCTTTGGCCAGGAGGAGAGAAGGGAAGCTCATTAGGTAGAAGTACAGCCCAAGTGACATGGGATGGAGGCTATTCCCTAAAGAGACTGCAGATATCCAAGTGCAAGGCCCAGAGTCGTGAACTGCCCCAGGCACATAGGCTTCAGTAATTACATGCCTCACCATGAGGGTTCTGTAAGTTTGTGGCCACCCTTCTACTTTTCCCCCTCACCCATCAAAACTGTGCGTGTTCGGGAAGTGATCCAGGGTGTAGGCTGAGCTGCAGTGCAAGTGCACCAGAAGAAATTGACTTTATATTAGATTTGGTCTTGACCACTCATGGAAGTTCCGATGCTTCATCATAGTAGGAAGAAGGTCCTGAATTCTCAAAGGCTAAAGAAGTGAGTGGGACACCAGGCTGGAAATTACTGGATGCCTATATGTGTCTATATTCTAAGGACCTATCCAGTTAAGTGCAAAGAGGCATATTAATAGAAGAGTCACTTAAAATATTAAGTTGCTATTTTTATCATCAACTTAACACCAAACCAAATTCCCCTAAAACAACTCCATTTGAGGGGCTAGTTAATTAACTTCTTTATGGGAGAACAGTGACATCCACGACACAGAATATGTTCAATCATTTGTATTAAAGGATATTCCTACTTCACTATTTGACACCCTAAGGTGTCAAACACTAACACTATGCAAGTTTCTCACTATATTAACCTCTCATTCTGTTACTACTCTTCAGCACTGAATCACAAGCATACTTGGTACATTTATACAGTATTCAAAAATCTCAACCAAACGCTTGGTCTGTCAAAAGAGTAGGCTATGGTGATGACTTAGCTGAATGAGTGCATAGAATCACGGAATCTTAGAGATGCTAAGGAACTTAGAAAACATCTTTTTTAGGGGATTGAATTAGATTGACTCTATAGCCTACTCTTGCTCTAAATCTATGAGCCTATGATCTCATCAACACATACAGAATGAAATGTGCAGAACCAGGAAAACATTACACACAACGTAAATAGAAAGAACAATAAAACAAAACTGAATGTTGCATAATTATAACAACCAAACTTGGCATAAGATTAGAGTTGAGAAAATGTATCTCGCTCCCTTCAACTGCAGAGGCAGGGGTCTACTGGTGTGGAAAATTGTAGATGCTATCAGACATGGTCAATCTAATGGTTGGTTTTGCTGGACTGCTCTTCCTTCCTCTTTTTAATTTAATTTTGATTATAATGGATGGCTTGAGGGGAGTTGGGGGGAAGGGTGTGATGACTTTTCAGAAATGAATGTGATGTAATAACTAAGGGAATCAATCAAAATAAGAGTTTTCCTTTAAATTATTGGAACTTTAGGCAAAACACTAGGTATGCTCTAGGTCTTTACACAGTTTGGAAATGTGAACAAATGTAGGCCACTCTCTTACCACCCGTTCTTCCCCACCCCCAATTCTCCCTCCAGTCTTGGAGGTATAGGGCAACCATAACAATGAGGCAGTGCCTTCCTTCCCACTTGGTGCCAGAATCCCTGAATGACAGAAATCTTCCTTTTCAACGCCCTTCTGCCTTTATGGTTTGCCCTCTCACATTCTGAGGGGAAGAAAAGAGCCTTAGCAGTAAATAGAACCAATCCTACCAGCCTACCTTCTATTCCCCATCTAGTATGTAATATATTGAAAGGACCACAAAGGAAGGCAGGAGAGGTGGCTGAGATGCAAGTGTGCTTGGCTTGATATAGATGGATGGCAGGAGAAATCGGGATCAATAACCATCTTAACACGTATGCTCCTATGAAAAGCAAGTCTGCAATGGCTCTTTAAGAAGGAATGTCAATCTACAAGCTCCAACAAGCCATGCTTTTGTGAAAAATGTTGAAGTGTCAAGGCTACAGTTCTGTGCTAGCATGAACAAATAAATGTTTTTATCTTAACACCTCATTAGGCAAACTGCTTATGGATTCCAAGCTGTAATCAGACAACTCCTACAAAATCGACCAAAGTAAATGTAAAGGTTGCTTTCCAGCATGATACTGGAAGGAATCCAGAATGGGAGAGTCTGTGAAGACAAGCAGACCAAGAGATCCATAGCATGACTTGCCTGTCTGATCTGCATTTGATTTTTCTTCTATACTCCATTCTATGGTACTGATCCCATACTGTGGGATGTCAGGGAGGGAAGGAAGAAGGTGGAGGGGAAGAAGAGAGAGATGGGCTTTAGGAAAAAAAACTAGCTCTCTACTCTGTTGAAACAGGAGGAGAGAAAAATACATTGCTAGAAGACATTAGCACTCTAAAGAAATCAGACTAGAAAGACACTCTTAAAAATAGCTCTGGTTTCCAACCTTCCTTCAGTGCTTAATAAATAACTGTTATCTTGAGGCCATGTAGGGAAGGAGAAAGAGTACGGAAATTGGAAGATGTGAGTCTTGCTTGACTATGTTATTTACTAGCTGTGTGACCTTGCGTTAAGTCATTCCCCTTCTCTGAAGCTGCGTGCTTGTCTGTAAAATGGGCATAAATAATAATAATAATAATAATACTAATGATAAACATTTGCACTACCTACCTCACAGAATTGTTGAGAGGGAATATGGTAAATCTGAATGTACCAGAGATGTAAGTTGTTGTTGTTGTTGTTGTTGTTATTATTGATTTGAGATATGGCAAAAGACTGTTGGAATATAAATTGCCATAGCAGGAGGTCACTTTGGGGCAAAGTTATCAAACAGATGGCCCCCTGCCAGCAAGCAACACTCCCTAGTGGAATCTAAACCAGAATAAAATGTAATTTGGAAGTATTTAACAAAAATAAATAAAAATACAATAGAACACAGATAATGTTGATATGTGGTTTTCTAAGTCAATATGTGGCCAGCCAGGATCCTTATGTACAGTTTATTTCCTGATTAATCACTGATTCCTAAACTGACACTTTCAGGGTCCAAAGAAAATTGTTAGGAGAAACTGGTTATGCTTGATATGGAATTAAAGAAAGGCGCTAAAGAGACATAAAGTTCTAAGATTTCATTAAATTCAAGTTCCTACAACTCACTTCTTTCCATATCATACAAGAAGTACTGTAAAACACAGACTAAGATTTTTAGATATATTTATTAAAACATATTAAAAACATCATTATGCCTGTGATATACACCAAGGATCTATGATTCCATCAGTATGGGGCTGACAGAGATTGTATCTTCTGTTCAGTTGGATGGATAGTACCCAAAAGTAGTGAAGGTCATAAGGGTCCATCACTCTCTAGCAAACCTAATCACAATCCTCTCCACATTGGCCTATTAGCTAGTATGTAGCAGCCTATATTCAACCCCACATACTTTGTCATGGCCTTCTTTTGGCATTCTGGTTGGAACCCACAGACTTTGTTTCAAAATCTTTTTTATGCATAAAATAAAACATATAGTATTACAAAGGAAACCAATTACACTAAAATATTTATCAAAATATCAAAAAAAAATTAAAAGACCTCAGGTTAGGAACTCAGACTTTGTAGTTTATCAGAACCTGAAAGAGCTGGTTCTCTACTGTTATAGCCTTCAGGGTACCAGGCAGGTCTATATCATAATGAGGCAATCAAACAAGGATATATTTGTATACCTTTAACAGTATCTCTAAATACTCATATCTATTAATATGCCAATGACAGGCAACACTCTACACAGGAAAGAGCACTCAGGTTGGAGTTGGAAAGATCTGGGATTGAATGCCATGTCTAACACCTGCTAGTTGTGTGACCATGGGCAAGTAGTTAAATCTGAGCCTCAGTATTCTCATCTGCAAAAATTAGGAAAATAATATCCAAAGTACTTAATTCACAGAGTGGTGGAAGGATCAAATGAAGAAATACTTGTAAAATGCTTTGCAAAACTTAAGGCGCTATGCAAATGTCAACTATTATTATAACTATTATTCCTTCACAATATCTGGTAATTCCCATCTTCTGCAAAGAGGTCCATTCAAAGAGAGGGAAGACCAAGGCAATTATTTATAAAAAATTAAAATATCTATGTTATTTCTTAATGTTCCCCCAAATTCCCCTGACTCAGAACTCAGAATCTGGTGGTCCATTCATGGCTCTCAGTTACTTATTCACTTTAAGATATTTAAAATAGCATTATGCCAGGTTTACAAAGTAGAAGTACTATAAAAACAGCGTGTGTGTGTGTGTATGTGTATGTGTGTGTGTATGAAAATAATCTTGTATCAAAACACGGCAGCTAGGTGGTACAGCAGATAGAGTGCCAGGCCTGGAGCAGGGAAGACGTCAGTCAAGTTCAACCTCAGATAATTACTAACTGTGTGATTCTGGGCAAGTCACGTCACCCTGTTTGCCTCAAGTCTCCTCATCTGTAAAATGAGCTAGAGAAGGAAATGGCAAGCCATTCCAGTTATCTTTATCAAGAAAACCTCAAATGGGGTCACAAAGAGTTAACATGGCTGAAACAAGTGAACAAGGAGAAAAATTAAAATAGATTTACTCCTTAATCTTCTTAAACACTTCATTCGCACTTACTAGCTGTGTGACCCTGGGTAAGTCACTTAACCCAATTGCCCCACCCCCCCAAAAAATTAGTTTACTTGCCACCAATCTAAGAAATTTAAGGTCAGCAAAATTATTTTTACTCTAATTCATGTGATGCCTATTTATTTATTTTTTTCTTACTTTGCTTTAGCTATGCAAACCTAGCTAGACAGTTTCTATTGATTTCTAAAACTTAAAAAGATTTTTATCTGTAAGTGGACGGACTCTCCTAACTGGTTTATTTCATCAAAATAAGTAGGCAACAGAAAAAACTTGAGGTCTAATTCTCAAAGTCCAGTTTATTGCACACTGTATCTCATTTATTTTTATTTCTAGCCAGTTGTGGTAGATTTTCCTTCCTAAACTAGTAAAACAAATAAAGATCACAGATACTTATCATCTGTTATGAAAATGGACATGACTCCTTTGTAAGGAAAACAAACATACTATTTCTCATTTTCTTCGTGGAAAGAAGACTATGGTTCAGGGTCCAGTTCTAATTAGCTCTGGCCCATTTGGATCTGACAATGACTCACTGAGAGACCTTGGACAATGCCACTTAAGCTTCTTTGTGCCTGGTTTGCCTTTGTATAACATGGAGAGGGATGAGGGCTACATGAAACAATACAACGATTGCAGGAAACATCACCATTTGTGATATTAACTAAGAACTACAAATTGTATTTTAAAAGATCGTGGTGGGCTATCTGTGAAGATTTCACGTTATTCAGATCAGAGGTGTTACCAGAACGCCACAGTTCAGGATACTCTAGCACAAACCTAATTTCCAAAGAGGAATCTGACTGACAGACTAGAAAGTCATTTTTAAGACTGTAGAAAACAAAAAATGATAAGTAATCAAAAAGAAAAAACCAAACATCTGAGGAAAACAAATGTGTAATAACATAATTTAATCAAATTGATTAAAATAAATTATGCTCCATGCTATCATAGCTAGATGTGCCAAAAGGCTCCTTCTTTCTTTCTATTAAATATAAAATATTAAATAAAATTACCTGATTACATTTAATATATCATATTAAATCACTATTAAATATAATTAAATTAATTATTAAGTAAATTTAATTTTTATTTAACCTACTAATCTATTAACTATCATGTCAGATGACAAATCGGAAGAAAAGAAAAAAGTACTAAAACAAAAAAACAACCCAAGCACACAAAGGCATCCTTAAAAAAAACTATCCCAAAACATAAGTTTCTTACCCGGTGCCATCACTCCTAGACTGACTTTACAAAGCAGGAAGTGCTGGCGGGATGAAAAGACTGCCAAGGACACATAAAAATAAAGTTCTCAAATACCCAAAGGAAGTACTCGATCTGTCTATCTATAGCATTGGATGATGGGGAGAAAATCTAGCACCCATCACAGACTTATAAGGAGATGCTGACACATCTCCTTACTTAAATGAACAATGGAAACAGCAGATTTAATACCTCTGGAAATGTCAAATCTATTTTAAATATGAAATTACTTACCACAAAGCTCCTAGCAGCCTTGCATTTTGTATCATGAAAAGAGTAATGGGATCTGGAGTCAATTTGAATCCTGACTGTTATTTACAATCTGTGCAAACTGGGTCAAGTCCTTTTACTCTCTCTCTCTCAACCTTAGTTTCTCCATTGGTAAAATGAAGAGGTCAGCTTGGATGACCTCTGTGGTCTCATCTAGCTTTAAACCGATAATCCTCTGATCTCACTGAAAAGTTCAAATTCTATCAGTTCTATCACACTTTGTTGTTGCTGAATAGGTTCAGCTATGTCTGATTCTTCATGACCCCATTTGGGATTTTCCTGGCAAAGATACCAGAGTGGATTGCCGTTTTCTTCTCCAAATCGTTTACAGATGAGGAAACTTAGGCAAACGGGGGTTAAGTGACCTGCTTAGGGTCACATAGCTAATAACTGTCTAAGGCCATATATGAACTCTCTCCACTACCCAAGTTGCCCTCTGTTTATACTTACAGACTCCTAAGTTCACTGAGGGCACTAGACTCAGTGCCTAGACAAGTCAACATATCATCTTGAGACTTTAAGGGTTTATTACATACCAGGTATGGTGCTAAGCTCCTGGGACACAAACCATGTGTTTAATAATTATTAAACATTATTAAATAACTTATTTATTAAATAATTTAATAATCATTAAATGCCCAGAAACTTTAGCTGTCTATTCAGCTTTATCTACAACTATCTGCAATTAAGACTCATTCAGTTAGCTTGGGAATTATAGAGGATACGTAAGATAACGTTTCTAGAAAAGCTACTATGATTTCAGATTCCAACTCCCACGTAAAAATTCCAGTGGTCTCAAGTTCTACTCCATCTTCCCTTTGTCAATCAGTCAATAAATATTTATTAAGCGCCTACTATGTGCTGGGCACTGTAATAAGCTCTCGTGTTACAAAAAGAGGCAAACGACTGTCCTCAAGGAGCTTGCAATCTAACAGAAGAATCTGCATGCAAACAAATATATACAAAGCAAGCAATATGCAGAATAACTAGGACATAATTAAAAGAGTAAACACCCTAGCATTAAGAGGGGTTGGGGAAGAATTCCTTAGAAGGTAGGATTTTACTTGGGACTTAAAGGAAGCCAGGGAGGTCAGTAGTTGCAGAGGAGGAAGGAGAGCGTTCTGACATGGGAGTCAGACAGAGGAAATGTCCAGAGCCAAAGACAGTGTGTCATGTATGTGGAGCAGCCACACACACTAGATTGAAGAGTACATGTTAGGGAGTAAGGTGTGTATGAAGACTGGAAAAGTAGGAGGGTAAGTTATAAAGGGCCTTGGATGCCAAACATAGCATTTGGTATTTGCTCCTGAACATCATGAGGAGTTAGTGAAGTTTATAGGGTGGAGGGGGGGATGCAGGGGATGACATGATTGGATCCGCATCTTTGCCCAAAGGTCATCCATCACTCAGAAAAGTTGCTGTGAAAATATACATATGTGTGGTTTACGGAGTTCCCTACTAATGAAATGGGGACGGGGACAGTTGGCAAAAGCTCCTGCTTTTTGTACATTGGCCAAAATTAAATAAATAAATAAAGCAAAACAAGAAAAAGAAAGACTGTTGTTATCTCTCACTGCCTGTCTTAAGACCACAGAGGGAGTGTGTTTGTGTGTGCCACAGGGACTCAGCGCATTCTCCTGGTCCATTTATTCACATGCTTCTGACCAATTATAGCACTAAAAAAAGAAACCTCATGAACAGAAAGAGCTGATGCTTCCGAAATAAACTGTGACTTGGGATTAAACCAGAGAAACCCAAAACCCAAGCATTCATTCTGTCTGAACTTAGCCATGGGCTGCATTCTAACAACCCCGGGGTTATCTCCCTAGTACATCATGGGGAGTAGGGGTCAGCAGCAACCTGTGGGAATGAGGAATTCCAGATGAGTAGCCAGGGGGAGCCGTAGGCAAAATATGCTGTGACAGCTTCCCAAAAGTTACCTGGAAGGCTCCTTTCCTCTCTCCTAATTTCTTCCCTCCCACCCCTTGGTATCTAAACTGTGTGCCATGCCTCATTCTTGATCTAACCAATCAATTAACCAACCTTGCTTTGGTAAGTGCTAAATAAAGAACTAGTTAATAATTTTATAAAAAGCTCCTGCCCTCCTTTATTCAACTGGAGATAAGTGCTTTTTTTTTTAAAGGCAGATAGAGAAAAGACTATTATATTACAATCTCTCTGCCATCACATATTATTATTTCTGCTAGTGACCCCATCTCCTAAGTGCATGGGTTTGGAAATAGGAAGACCCAAGTTAAAATTCTGACTCCCTTCTGAGCTGTGTGGTCCAGGACAAGTCACTTAACTTCTGTTTGCCTCAATTTCTTGATCTGTAAAAAAGGGAAAAAAAGTAGCACCTCATGGGGTTGTTACAAATGGAATAACATGTATAAGGCTTTGCAAACCTCAAAGCATCTTACATATGTGCTTGGTATCATTAGGTTTGATGTTGTTCTGCTGGCAAGTTAAATAATCATGAAAGCATTTATCAAAATACATGATGTTCCAGGCTCTGTCCTATCTTCAAAACCAGGAGGGTGGGGTCCCAGACAGACAAGTTTCTGTGCCATCACAGGAACAAACATTTAAAGGGGGGCATGAGATTCAGTAGAGCAAAATAGCTTCTTAGCTGATACCTGGAGGAAGGAGACAAGGAGCCTCTTACAAGTGAGTGAAAGAAGGAACCACATTTAGGGTTGGTTTTTTTTTTTTTGTGAAGCAATTGGGGTCAAATGACTTGCTCAGGATCACACAGCTAGTAAATGTCAAATGTCTGAGACTGGATTTGAGCTCAGCTCTTCCTGACTCCAGGGCCAATGCTCTATCCACTGCTCCACCTAGCTGCCTCCTAAGGTCAGTCTGAATAAAGAATAACTATTTTCATACATACATAATATATATTAAAGGGGTTTTTTATGTGCCTTTGTGTGGTACAGTGGCTAGAGTGCCAGCCCTGGAGTCAGGAGGACCTGAGCTCAAATCCAGCCTCAGACACTGACTAGCTGTGTGACTCTGGGCAAGACACTTAACCCTGTCTGCCTCAGTTCTTCATCTATAAAATGATCTGGAGAAGAATATGGCAAACCACTCCAATATCTCTGCCAAGAAGATCCCAGATGGGGTCACACTAAGAGTTGGGACATAACTAAAATGTCTGATCAACAATATTAACTGTCTATCAATATAATTAATAACTGAGGTGAAATGCTTTTAAATGACATAAAATAAACACAATCACGGCTGTTGCCTGAGTAACTCAGCTTGTTCTTGTTAATTCAACATATGTTAAAACAACTACCACCACCACAAATTGGGTACACAACACTATGTTGTACAGTGCAAAGGCTAATTGCAAGGGATTCCAAGATAGATAAGACATGGACCCTGCATCTAAGGAGCTTACAGCTCAAGAAGAAGGCAGAGGATGCAAGTCACCGAAGCAAGAGACTGAGCTGAATGCAAAGGATAAGTGCAGGAAATGTTTACTTTCACCTGTGGGAGGGCAAAATCAAGGTTCAGAGAGGTATCCACATCTGATGTAGGTCTTGAAAGAAGGAACCTGGAAGTCCAGAGGGGTGGAGGAGGAGGAAGAAGAGTTCACATCAGACGTGAGAGCAAGGAAAAGGCAGGGCAAGATAAACAGAGGAGACAGAGGAGTGGACTGGTTGGGCTGGAATATGAGAAGGGAACTGCAGGAGGTTGGTCAAATGAGGAAGAGTCTCAAAAATGCCAAGATCGGGAAAAGAAGCAGCTCAAACTTAATTCAGTTGATAACAGGAGATTTTTGAGTGGCATGGTGTACATACTGGGGGGGAAGGGCAGGGTGGAATGGGAAGAGAGAAAGTGGGACTGGACCTCTAGTTTCATCTTGGTCAGGAGCTCCCAGAAAGGAAATTCCCTGACCCAACACAAATAAATCTGCTTTGCAGTCTACAATGTTGCAGTGTTTCTCGGAGGCACTGAGAGTTTAAGTGATTTGTTCAGGGTCACAGAACCAGAATGTGTTAAAGGATGCACTTGAACCCACGTCCTGCAGACTCCAAGCCCAGCTGCCTATCCATTATACCATGTCTACCCCTGGACATGTTCATGGCGATGCATTAAAATGATTACTCAGCCAATAGGGTGCCGCCAGACTGGTGGTAGGAATCTTTTTGCACATTATTTACAAGGTTCTAGAAAAGAAGTGAGGGTCTGAACTAGGGAGGTCACAGAGGGAGAATAAGGAGGGGCTAAACTCACTTAACCCTGTTTGCCTCAGTTTCCTCATCTGTATAATGAGCTGGAGAAGGGAATGGCAAAGCACTTTAATATTGGCTGAGTAAACTCCAAATGGGGTCACAAAGAGTCAGACATGACTGAAACCCCCGAACAATAAAAACTCAAGAGAGTAATTAATAAGTTAATAGTAAGAGCTGGAAGCTGAGTCAAAGGTTACAAAAGACTGGATTGCCGAGAAGGAGGGGACAGGTCGGTAGCATGGGGTAGGGGAGGAGCACATGCGGATTGATAAATTAATGGAAATAGAGAAGTTACAAGGAGGGGCAGGTCAGCGACATGTTCAGAGATGAGAATTTCAGTTTAAACATGTCAAGCTGGTGATAGCAGCAGGAGATGCAGGTGAAAATTTCCCTCAGGAGCTAGGAAATATGAGACTCGATGAGAATGGGGGTGCAGATTTAGGATCAGCTGTCTGAAAGTGATAACTGAAACCTTGAAGTAGATAAATTCCACCGGGGCAAAAGTATATAATTAATGATGATAACTAATATTCACATGATGCTTTAAGATTTGCAAAGTGTTTTGCAAAAATTAAATCTCATTCAAATCTTACAATAACCCAAGTAATGTAGGTGGTATTGTTATTTTCATTTTACAGATGAGGAAACTAAGGCTCAGAGGGCCTCAGCTGGTGATGATATGGATAGAGGGCAGGACCTAAAATCTGGAAGACCCATGTTCACATCTTACTTTACTTACTAGCTGTGTGACTCTGGGCAAATCAGTTTGTCTCAGTTTCTTCAACTATAAAATGGGATTATAACAGCCTTACCTCTCAGGGTAAAGTGAGATATTTGTAAAAGAGTTTAGCGCAGTGCTTTCCATAAAAAGATCATTTCCTTTTTTTCCAAGACAAAAAGATAATGGTTCTAATTCCAATTACTACAAAGCTGAGCATTAATTTCATAGAGTTGCCCATTGTTACTCTATCATGGCTTTGTTTAGTTTCTCAAACTCCTCCTGTATTTCTTATTTCTGTCCAGACAGTATGTAGTATATTCTGATGACAATAGTGCTCTATTTTTGCCCAAGATATTCCAAAACCCAAATGTTTTCCACATTGGCCCTCTCCCAATTTCCTGAATCTCCCCACATGATTATCTCCTTTTAATATCCGTTGCTTGTTTGCACATCACACCTTCCCCTACCTTCATTAAAAACAAAACAAACAAAACAAAAAAAAAACACTTATGAGACCTCCAAGGCAGCTTTCAAGGAAACCAAAATCTGGGTTCTTGAGAAGATATTAACGGAAGAAGAAATCTGAAAGAATTGTGGCAGTGGAAGCACCAGGAATGGATTTTGCTACTTAATGTGAATCAACATGGAAAACCTCCCTCCATCTGGATGAAGAAAAGGTGACAGATTAATAGTATTTGATTTTGTGAGTAATAGTGCATGACTGTCCCTAGCTGGTAGACAGATATGCTTAGTTAATTCCAATAATGAATGAAACTTGAATATGCTAACTATTTGCATGATTTTCTAAGTGGCTGGCATCCCAGCTTCTTAGAGGGACAAGTCAGGCACCTAAGGTTGAACCACAGAAAGCCTCTGTGGCCTGGGATATTCAGGATCATATATGAACTATACCAAATAGCTCTATGTATGCCTATACTATACCAGCAGGTGTGAGTGACCTGTAGAATCCCTTTCTTGATGAGCAAAGAATGCAATCATTCTTCCAAAACAAGGAGCTGTCAATAAATGTAGGTCATAAATTTGTGGTTCATTTGTGGCTTTTGTATTATGGATCTCGGCAATCTGTAGGTTATCAAGGAAGAGGAAATATTCCTTTCAAAAAATGGAAGACTTCAATATGAAAGCAAAGAAATAATCAAACAATAAACATTTATTAGATGCCTACTATATGCCAGGTATTGTGCTAAGCAATTTGGAACTATGCCCAAAAGACTATAAAACATCCCCTTTGATCCAGCAACAGCACTTCCAGGGCTATATACCAAAGAGATCATACAAGTGGGAAAAGTACCCACATGTACAGAAATATTTATAGCAGCTCTTTTTATGGTGGCAAAGAACTGGAAACTGAGGGGATGCCTATCAATTGGGGAATGGCTGAACAAGTTGTGGTATATGAATGTAATGGAATACTATTGTGCTATAAGACTTTCCAGAAAAACCTGGAAAGACTTCTATGGACTGATACTGATTGAAGGGAGCAGAAAGAGCCATGCTGTGTGATGACTAACTTTGATAGACTTAGCCCTTCTCAACAATGCAAGGATCTAAGACATCTCCAAAAGTCTCATGATGGAAAATGCTATCCACATCCAGAGAAAGAACTATGGAGTTTGAATGCAGATCGAAGCATACTATTTGCTTTCTTTTTCTTCTGTTTTGTTTTGTTTCTTCTTTCTTGTGGTTCTTCCTATTGGTTCTAATTCTTCTTTACAATTTGACTAATGTGAAAATATGTTTAATAGGAATGTATGTGTGGAGCCTATTATCAGATTACACACCATCTTGGGGAGGGAGGCAGGGAAGCAGGGGGAGAAAATGTAAAACTCAAAAGCTTATGGAACTGATTCTTGAAAACTAAAAATAAATTAATTTTTTTTTAAAAAAGAGGTTATGAAGGAATTGTGGTGGCAGTGGTTGTAACACAAGGAAAAACTTCCTAACAATTACAGTTATGCAAACATGAGTTGGGCTTCTTTGGGAGATGGTGGGATCATTTTCACTGGAGAACCTCAAGACAAATGGATTCACCATTTGTCCACTGCATTGAAGAGGGGATTTTTGGCCATTGTGAGATTCCTTCTGGCTCTAAAAGCCTGATTTCTGTGATTACGGAGATCAGAATAGAGTTGTTAGGAAGTCACAAGGTAAGAAGTAACTCGGGCTATCATGTAGCAGTAACAGCCCAGCTGAAGTTAGCACAAATTTGTTGTGAACCTAGTCAGCAAAATCCCACTATTTCCTTCAGTAGTATTCAGAAGCCTGGGAATGGGAATTGGGTAGGCAGATGGAAGGAGTCATGTAATATTAAGGGTTAGGCCTTATCTAGTGTTTTATCATTAGTCACCAGCATATCTATATGGTATCATGCAAAGTGATTTCAATAGACAAAGCCTTGCCCTCTATTAATTTCCCAGCCAAGAAAACACAAGCACAGACAGAACTATATACAAATAAAACAAAACTGAACTAATTCACAGTTAAGCCTAGAAAATAAGCTTATTTAATGCAATATTAAGGGAAATCACTAGGCTAGAAGTCATGTATACTTAAGGAAGGGGTAAGGCTGACATGAAACGGAACTTACTTTCCAAGCAGATAAGAAAGGTTTCCTGAAAGAGGTAAGAATACAGGAATTTTGGGTTTGGTTTTTTTTTTTAAATAATCAAAGGAAGAAAAACTCCAAAAAGATAGTCACAGAAGATGACAAAAGAAACAGTGAAATTTTCCTGTGGAGAAGTAACAAGTAATGTGTTGTTGTTATTGTTCAGTCATTTTAGTTGTGTCCAATCTTCGTGACCCCATTTGGGGTTTTCTTGGCAAAGATATTGTAGTGGTTTTCTATTTCCTTCTCTAGCTCATTTTACAGATGAGAAAACTGAGACAAACAGGGTTAAGTGACTTGCCCAGGGTCACACAGCTAGTAAGTACCTGAGACTGGATTTAAATTCATTAAGGTAAGTTTTCTTGACTCCAGGCCCAGCTCTCTATCTACTGCACCACCTAGCTCCCCAGTATAGACCTTCAACTCTAGCCAGATTGTTCTAGTAAATGATTCCTCAGATGCATATTTTGTATATACCTGCCTCCACACTTTTGCTCTCATCAATCCTTTGAGGCTGAGCTCTATTTCTGTTTTCCACGAGACTTTCCTTAGCTATTTTAATCTATAATATTCATAACTTTTCTGATCAACTTTAAGCATTATTGCTGGTACTACTCTTTTATTATTTTCCATATGCCATCTTGTATTGTTAACGCTTAATGAGTATGTCTTTCCCTTCCATTTAGATTATAATCACTTTGAAGGTAAGAACTTTGTCTTACTACTTTTCCAAGGTACCTTTCCCCAAATACTCTATTCTATGATAGATATGTAATAAATGCTTGATTCTGATTAATTGAAGTAATATTTCTTTCTTTTCCACAGGAGTGCTGAATATAACCTTGCCAAGCATTAAATAATCTCTCTTAGTCTCAAAGAATTTTGATTTTGTTAATGTGGATACTGACACAGATTGCAACCCTTCTCCAATCTAGATGACTTTTGTGAATTGCTATTCACAAGTGCTAGACATGGCTGAAATGACTGAATGACAAAACCATTCTGAAAAGCAATTTGGAACTACACCCAAGAAATAACTACATTCTGCGTACCCTATCTTTGACCCAGTGATACCACTACTATACACAGTCCTGAAAGAGAAGGAAGACAGAAGGAAAAGGTCCATGTGTTCAAAAATATTTATAGCACTTTTTGTGGCGGCAAAGAATTGGAAACAAAAGGGATGCTCATCAATAGGAAAATGGCAGAACTACGGTACATCAGTCTAATGGACTATTATTGTACCATAACAAAATACAAAAGGGATGGATTCAGAGAAATCTGGGTAGACTTGTATAAGCTGACACAAAGTGAAGTAAGAAGAAACCAGGAGAATAGTTTATCTATTGATGACAATAGTAAAAAGAAAACTCTAAAAGACCATTTTAGATTGTGAATTTTAGATTAGAATGATAATGAAGCATGCTTCCAACTTTTGATTGATAGATAACAGACAAACTGAAGGTATAGAATGAAACATTTTCAAATACAATCACTAAAAAACAATCTTGTTTTGTTTAACTATAATCATTTATTATAAAGGAGGGTTTTATTTAAAGGAGAAGAGACAACAGCGGAGGGGAGGGAGTGGGTGGGTAGTGAGGATGATTCAAAGAAGAAAAAAGAAAGAGCATCAATAAAACATACTAAAAACACACAGAATATGGTGGAAGGAAATCTAGTAGGGGACAGAGACAAGCACCACGGTCCTTCAGGCCTAGCAATCCATCTCACTGCTATACCTAGGACTTCTGTGCCTTTCAATCTTCCCCACAACTGAATTTTCTCTTACATATTGTTGCTCAAAAAAAGAGAGTGAGCTTCTAGGGAGCAGGGACTAACATTTTCTGTTTGTATCCCCAGCACTTGTCACATAATAAACATTTAGTAAACGCTTTTTCATTTATTCAAACAGGTCAGGGTTAAACACTGCCACACTTTATATATACCTTAACAAAATTTAATATACTTGTTCAGTCGTGTCCAACTCTTCATGAACCCATTTGGGGTTTTCTTCACAAAGATACCAGAGTGGTTTGCCATTTCCTTCTCCAGTTCATTTTACAGATGAGGAAACTGAGGCAAACAGGGTTTGCTCAGGGTTACATAACTAGTAAGTGTCTGAGTCTGGATTTGAATTCAAGAAGACTAGTCTTCCTGGCTCCAGGCCCAGTATCCACTATGCCACTTAGTGGCTTCTTAATATGTTTAATACATACCTTAATATATGTATGTGTATGTTTGTGTGTGTGTACACACATACATTTAATATATACTTTAACAAAACTTAATATATACCTTAATATATGTGTGTATAGACTTAATATATACTTTAATAAAACTTAATCTACTTAATAATTAATATATACCTTAATATAGGTATACATATAGACTTAATATATACTGACAAAATTTAATATACTTAATATATGTGTATATATACTTAATGTATACTTTAACAAAACCTAATATACTTAATTCTTAATATATACTTTAATATATGTATATTATACTTAATACATAATTTAACAAAACAAACTAAAATAAAATCACAATTTCATAGACAATCTTTTTTTCTGTCTTATGTTACAAAAATAACATAGGGACAGATCTAACCTTGGTCCAGTTCTCTGTATGTGGCTAAAACAATCTTTGCTGAAGTACTCAGGTGCCCTATATTATACATTAATGAATTAAAAACTAAAAGGCTCCACACAGGTCACCCATATGGGTGAGTCAAATTTATACACAAAAACTATGCCTTATTCCAACAGTAATTAATTTTTCAAAAGCTCCTTCAGGAAAGTTTTGCCCCTTTTTGCCCTGGAGGTTGCCAAACCTGCATGCAAAAGTAGAAGTAGCAAAAAATAAAAAAATACAAGCTGCTTTATTTTGCATGAAACCACTGTCTGCACCAGTTACACCAGATATAATAAGCAATTATCTTCTCAATGCTCCCAATAATTATCTCCTCTAACCAGTTTTTAAAGTATTTCCTGTTCAACTTTCTTTTCAAGTTTAACAATAAGATTAATTAAACCATTGATTCTGTTAGCCTCTACTTTGTAAATCTCAAGGCGAGGTCTCAATTGCTTAGACAAACTAGCACATGTCTCTACATAATCAAATCAAATTTTTCCATATCATTTTCAGAGGTGAAAGGGTGAATAAATTCAAAAATGGAATCAGATTAAAAGGACATTTAAATCTGGCACAGATACCATGATACTATATACTGTAATATATAGTACTATATATACTATTTTTAAAGTATTTGTGTGTATATAAAACTATATAGTATGTTATTATGTAGTATGTATATATCTAGATATAGTACTATATACGATACTGTGTTTTAGTGTGTGTGTGTGTGTGTGTGTGTATATATACACACACACACATACAGAGTACTATATACTATACTATTTTAAAGCATGTGTATATGTATATCACTATATTATTGTGTATGTGTATACACACACACATACACACACATATATATACACATATACCTATACGTATACAAATGAAAGCAAAATGAAAAGAGGAGGGCAGAGGATGAGATGGATAGATAGTGTCATGGAAACAATAAATGTGAACTTGGACCAACTTTGAGAGATAGTGGAAGATCAACGGGGTCTGGCGTGCCATGGGTCCGCAGAGTCATAAAAATTCAGACATAACTGAACAAAAGAACAACATATATAGTCAGTACTAAATACGATGTTCACACACACACATACATACATTTATATATTTTAATATATAATATATAACAAATTATCATATGACATATAATTTTATATGTGTATATACACACACTAGAGACACACACAAATACACACTAGGTTTTTAGTAAATATATACAATCCTATAATTACCATGTTTTAGTGTGTGTGTGTGTATATACATATACATATATATAGTTCTACATATTATACCATGTTTTAAATATATATTACTATATACTATACTATGTTTTAGTAACTATATAGTACTATATAACACACTACAACACTATAAAAAACACATTAATACTGTAAGGTTCAATTTTTGTTGAATGAAAAAACAATATTTATTTTAGTACACATATATAGTACCATATACTATACCATGTTTTAAGTGTGTGTATATATAGATATGTGTGTACATATGTATGCATATATGTATACACACATACATACAGCACTACATGCAATACTGTTTTTAGTGTGTATATATATTACTATATAAACAGTATTTTGGTCTGTGTACAGTACTATATACTATTTTAAAGTGTGTGTGTGTGTGTATATACACATATATATGCGTGCACACACCATTTTAAAGTATATGATAAACTACTAAATATCTTTGCCATATTACCTTTCACACCCAATTCAATAAATTTCAACAACTATAATTGATCAATTATAAAATGCTGTTTGACATTCTGAACTCCTCACAACCTGAACTCCTCCTACCTTCCCAGTCTTCTTACACCTTTCCTCCCTCCAGGTCCTCTGTGATCCAGTGACATCAGCCGTCCGAATGTTCCTCCAAATAGAAACTTGACCTCTAAACTCTAGGCCTTTTCACTGGCTATCCCCCATGGCTGGTATTATCTCCTCCTCCTCCTCATCCTCATCTCCTGGCTTCTTTCAAGTCCCAGCTAAAATCCCATGGTTTACAGGAAGCCTTTCCTGATCCCCTTTACTTCTAGAGCCTTTCCTCTGTTGATTATTTCCAATTTATTCTGTATGTAGCTTGTTAGTACACAGTTATATGCACATTGTCTCCCCCATTAGACTGTGAGATCTTTCAGAGCAAGGCCCGTCTTCTGCCTTTCTCTGTATCCCCAGCACTTAGCATATATACACACTAGAGACACACACATCCCCAGCACTTAGCACCTGGCACACAATAGTCACTTAATTCATGCTCCCAAAGCATCTGAGCCAATGTTCTCCCCCTGACCCCCATCTAAAATGAATATGCACTGATGATAACTTTTTCGGGTTATTCTTTGTTACAGAACATGCTGATTCCACATTACTCAAATTAGGTTATTTTTGAACTTGAAACATTGCTAGAGCTCATAAATACTTATCTAGGAAACTGATAGGGTATAAAATGTTCATAAGATCAAACAGAGGTCAAAGAAATACTGGAGCAAAATAAAGGCAATTAATGCTGCTCTTGTGCCAGACGGCCACACGTAAGAAGTATTCACAGCGGAATGGAGTAAGGAATGCAGTGGATTTTGAGGCAGAAGACTTGGGTTCAAATCTTATCAAAATAAGTGATCAAAATAAGGTATGAAAAATAAGTGATAATGACCTTGGTCAAGTCCCTTAAACTTCAGGGGCCTCATCTTCCGTATCTTTAAAATGAAGATGTCAGATTAGATGGTCTCTAAAATCAGACCCCAAGATCTGATGTCTGAACGCAGACATCCTAACATTTTTGGCAAATCAAATTAATAAATGGTTATTTTGAAGTATTTCACAGAACTAGGAAATCTATAGCTAATGGTTTTATTTTATAAGGAAATGCACATCTGTAATAGAAGATTCAGGGGTTTTTTTTGTTTGTTTTTAATATTTAATCGAGTTTCTATCTTGGTGGGCAACTGATGGTAGGGTTAGTAACTTTAATGACTGGGCCAACATAATTAGGACAGTTGTCCCCAGTGTTATCTATAAGGATCTACTTTTAATCTTCCTAAATTATAAAGGACATGAGGGAAGAGAGAATAGGATGGAGAGCGGAATGGGAATAGGGTCCTTGTGGTGGAGTTAGATATCTCTTCTATGCTAGAAATATCTATAAGCCTTGAGGCTTAGCTAGCCAGTCAAAACCAATCAACTGGGAAGCCTTGGGGCAGAGTATGGTGATAAATGAGGCCAAAGTCAGGGGTTTGTTCACAATATGAGCCAGACACCTTGTCCCATGGACACACACTACATCCTTACATCAACTTCCGTCTTGTCTTCTAAACATTTCCCACTGGTATCAGAGGAAGCGGGCTAAGACTTTATGTATGAGATCAGTGCAAAAACACACACATTAATACTACAGGAAATCAATTTTTGTTGCTTGAAAAAACAAAATTTGATTTAAAATTTAATAATAAATAACTTTTATATAGTGCCTTAAGGTTTGAGAAGTGTTTTACAAATATTACCTAATTCTATCCTCACAATAACCTTGGGAGATAGCTGCTATCATTATCCCCATTTTACAGATGAGGAAACTGAGGCAGACAGATGTTAAGTGACTTGCTACAGCTAATAAGTATCTGAGGCTGAATTTGAACCAAGGTCTTCTTGACTTCCAGGTTCAATGCTCCATCCACCGAACCACAGGGCTGCCAACGAATGCTAGGACATTATTGATTTAAGCTTGTTAGAGGAAAAACTGGGAAAGTATGGTAGAAAATGTGCTAGAATTGGACTGAAGGGCGGCGTTCAATTCCTGGCTTTGCCAATTACTAGCTATTGTAACCTTGACCAAAATTCATTATCTTTCTAAGTTTCTATGTCCTCATATTATAGGGATAATAGCAAACTGTATCATCATCATAAGGTGCATCATCATATATACATATATGTGTACACACACACACACACACAAAATGTATTATTGTTGTTCAGTCATTTTCAGTTGTGTTTAATTCTTTGTGACTCCTTTTGGGGTTTTCTTGTCAAAGATACTGGAGTGGTTTTCTATTTCCTTCTCCAGTTCATTTTTATTTTATTTATTTGTTTGGTTTTGGTG
Organism: Phascolarctos cinereus; assembly: GCF_003287225.1. NCBI lineage: Eukaryota > Metazoa > Chordata > Mammalia > Diprotodontia > Phascolarctidae > Phascolarctos > Phascolarctos cinereus. The sequence continues at coordinate 179,745,155 of NW_027555847.1, forward strand.
AGGCAATGGGGTGAAGTGACTTGCCCAGGGTCACACAGCTAGTAAGTGTCACCTGTCTGAGGACAGACTTGAACTCAGGTCTTCCTGAATCCAGGGCCAGTGCGCTATCTACTGCACCATCTAGCTGTCCCCTCCAGTTCATTTTACAGATGAGGTAACTGAGGCAAACAAGGTTAGGTGACTTGCTCAGGGTCACACAGCTAGTATGTGTCTGAGCCTTAATTTGAACTCATTTCTTCCTGACTCCAGTGCTGGGGCCACCTAACTGCCCCATCATCTCACTTTTACCTTACAAACAACCTTGCAAAAAGATAATCTACGTAAACAGTTTTTTAGAATGTCTAAATGTTAGGGAGGAAGACATCTTCTCTACCACTTAAGAAGAAAAGGCCTTACTTCTTGCTCTGGAAAAAGAGTACATTTTCTTTCATTGATCAATCTTACTAGAATTTTAGGATCTTGCCCCCTTAAAGACCTTTTAAAAAGACAGTACAATGCAGCCAACTATGAGGCAGGGATATCCTTGAGAGACCGATGTTCAAGCTTGGGTGCTTGCTTTCCTCACAACTGTACAACTGTAGTACAAAATTCTGTTAATTTCTTATTAAGGGAGGAATCAAATAAGAAAATGAAGAAGTCTTGCCTAATTAGGAGTTAGATAATCCAAGAAAAGTCAGACAACACTGAGTCTTCCCATCTGCTTCCTAGGGGGAAAACCATCAAAGCCTTTTAAAAGAAGTCTACAGAATCACAAAGTATGACACTCACTTGGGCAAGGCTTGTTCTGGGGAAAATTAAAATCAGCATGATTCCAAGTCACTAGAATATAGGCACTTTACCCTTTCAGTACCCCAAACTAACTTAACACAAATATTTAGGGGTTTATCACCCTTGATCACTTCGGCTGCATGGACAGCAAAACCAAACAACTCACTTCAGTTCTAGGTTGCTAGACTCTAAGACGATCTAGACTTTGAGACATTTTATCGTCCAGGAAAGTGACTGGATCAAGTAAATTTGGGATCTATGAACGGGGATTGATAGCTTTATTCATAATAAATGCTTATGTTGTTATCAACATAATACCATATAATAAATTATTATAACAAAGCTATTGATTTGTGAAGCTGAATAATAATAAATGCATTTTATTATAAATTCCCAATAATGTTTTTATAATAACAATTCTCATTATTATTATAAACCAGGTAAAGCTATTCCAAGTTTACTGTCCAGTCCTCCCCCACCCCTTTCCAAAAATGCAAAAATAAATTATCCACCAATACACAACTAGGACTTAAGTCAGACCTTAACTCTGTTATAAAGGTTTGGCTAAATGCATAAACTAGAGAAAATTCTCTTTTTGTCATCACTTTTTTGCTAATAGTTCCAACTGCTAAACGAAGGAAAAGCCTGTATTTTAAGAGGAAAATACATGAAATAACCCCCAATGTACTTATTAGTGGGGTTAAAAAAAAGAGAGATAACTAGAAAAAGAGAGGTTGTTTGAAGTACACAAGAGGTCACATAAACAGAAAAGGAATTAAAAGAAAAGCCTCCTAAGACAAAGGAAAGGGAGTAATATGAAAAAAAGAGAAGAAAATGAAAAATACTGGTAGGCAATGACAGAACAGGGAGAGGAACTTAAAAGGGAGGATGAGAAATCTGAATGTGATTCAAGAGGGAGTCACTGAAGGAATTTAGGGATGGGAGGATGGCTCAGGATTAAAATGATAACTTTTGGCAGGGGGAGTAGCAAAGGGGAGGAAATTAAACAGGAAAATGAAACCTTAAGTGGTGGAGATGTGAATGGTCTCCAGATAAGCAGCATAAGTATTGGTAAGTAAAGTAAGTAAATAGATCTTATAGACTTAAAGTTAGGGCAGAATGTAATGACAGCCATGTTAAAAAAAGAGAGAGAGAGAGAGAGAGAGAGAGAAAGGGAAAAAATAGAAAGCAAAGGAAAAGACTGGTTGAAAATTCCTTTATTGTACAAGTCTGGCTAGAGCCTCGTTCAGATGCTAATCAACCAAAAACCAAAATAGAAAACAAAGAAATTCAAAACAGAGGTGGCAGAGAAATTGGCAAAGAGATGAAATTCAGATTTAGGCAGGGCAGCTGGCACATTTGAAAAGTTATCTATTTGCATGAGTCACCAGTGAGATAGGATTTGATAGTGCGTTTTCCACGTGCAGTTATTGGCCAAGTAAAAAGACACAATAACCACCTAATACTAAGAGGACCACAGATTATAAAACACTTTCACAGTCAAGTGAAGTTGCTTTAACTGTTTTTCAGACACGTTTTATTCCTAATGGGGCTGTTTTCTTTGAGCTAAACCTAGGAAGGACAGAAAGTAGATCAAAAAACTCTTAACCCTACTATTAAACAAATCTCAGATTCTGTTTCTTTCTCTAGCAGAAGCATGTGGAAATCTAGGGTTCTTAACAGTCAATAAAAATCAACTTTCTCTTCCGCCTTATCTTATATTATTCTACTCTGCACTTTCTCTGCTCCAGCCAAACTGAACTGCTCTCATCCCCCACATCCCAACAGACACTGCATTCTCATCCCTCAACGCCTTTGCTGGGCTGATTCCTATGTTTAGAGTCCTCTCCTCTTTTCTTTTCTGTGGATTCTTTTAAAACTCAACCAGCTCTTCAAAGATGTCATCTTTGGTCCCCCATCAATAACACCCTTGCCTTTCACAACTGATGCGCTTCCATGCATCTGTGACTTCCCATCCTGTAAGACTCCTGTCCAGTCTTAACCAAAATCCTCTACTGAGAATTTACCCAACATACTAGAAGCCTTCCTCTGTATTTCTTCTCATTACATGGATACTACTGGGGCATGTGAACTTGGCTTTCTCTCTATGACTAGCCCACCTCTTCTGAACGTTCACACACCTCTCCAATGGCAACCTTTCTGAGGCTTCACTTACACAGTTCTCCTCTGATAATATTTCACAGTTCACTCTGATCCTCCACGCTTCTCTCCATGAACCTCTGAGTAACTAGTAAATTAAATGTCTTTGGAACTGGTAATCCTCGCCCGTCAACTGGGGAATGGCTAAACAAGTTGTGATATGTGAGCATGATGGAATACTAATATTCTGTAAGAAAAGATGAAATGGTTAATTTTAGAAAAACATGGAAAGACTTGTATGAAATAATGAAAAATGAAATGAGTAGAACCAAGAGAACATTGTATACAACAACAGCAAACACTGTTCGAAGAATAATTGTGAACAACCAAGTTATTCTGAGTACTATAAATATTCAGATCAATCATCAAGGACCTATGAAAGAAGATACAATCCACCTCCAGAGAAAGAACTGATAAACAGAAGTATGCATAGTATGGTTTTACATATACTTATAAATCTGCATCAAATAGTGGCCTTCTCTAGTGCAGGCTGGAAAGGGAAGGAGGGAGACAATTTGGAACTTAAAATGTAAACCAAAAAAAAAAAAAAAAGGAAAGAAACTGGTAGTCCATGACTCAAATCCATCAAATCCACAAAAAGAATACTACTGGGGTAGCCAGGTGACATAGTAGATAGAGCACCAGGAGGACCTTAGTTCAAATCCAGCCCCAGACCAGACACTTAACATTAGCTGTGTGACCCTGGACAAGTCATTTAACCCCAATTGCTTCACCAAAAATAAAAAACACTACTGTTTAAATAAATGAGTCTTTATTTCAGAGAGATGCTTAGGGTCACTCTTTCTCCTCAGTATTTGCACCAATGAACCTAGTCTATAAATTGTCCATCCAAAGTCTAGACAATAGGCACTCTTTGTTCATTTGATTTTTCAAGTGTGAATGGGCAAGCCATTTAAAAAAATCTGCATTATTATGGATCTCATTTAGGAGCCCTGAAAAGTTCCACAGCTTAATGCGATATGCACAACGTCATATCACCTGCAAATAGGAAGAAAGCTCTAGAGCAAAGGCATTCCAAAATGGCCCACGATTAAAATGTAACTGGGAAATGTTTAACAAAATAAATAAAAACACAATAAACACAATTTTTAAAAAACCACAAAAAAATAAAGACAGTGTTAATTTGTTAATTTTCTAAGCTAATTGGTTTATAGCGATCTGTTTCTATTTGAGTTTGACATCGCTACTCTGACCATTTATAAGGAAATCACTTTTCTACTTGAGCATCTTTGTACTGTACTGGGTATCTTTCATGAAAGTGGCAAACACCTTTGGTAAGTAGAAATCTTCCCATTTCTATCTTCTCTAACTTTGCTTTTAACTCTCCAATATTCTTGTCATATAGTATTTTGTTCTATAGCTATCAATGTTGGTAACTTAGCTCCCTTCTAGACTATAAGTTCTAGGAGGATGGAAAATGTCTTAGTTATTTCCTATCTTTCCTATAAACTATTATAATGTTCCACACACAGTAATGTGTTATAATATGTTTATGTGCTATTTGTATATGTCCTGTTACATTTCATTTATAGCAAAAGAATTAGCAAAAAAAAAAAGGACAGAATTTTCTCCATTTGCAAACAACTTCTTCAAGAAGTTTGGAACAGTATCTACAACAAAGCAGCTCTTGTTAGCTAAATACTTGAGCCAGATTCAAGCTCTCAAACATTTTCAAATTTCCTATGACGGACCCATACTCCACCTTTGGCCAACTGTTAAACATATCATAGTTTTCTTATTTGTGTCATTCAGTTAATGCCCAACTCTTTGTGACCACATGGACCACAGCATGCCAGGTCCTTCTATCTTCTACTATTTCGCTAGGGCAGTCCAAGCTCATGTTCTTTGCTTCCATGACACTCACTATCCATTCATCTCATCCTCTACCATCCCCTTCTCCTTTTGCCTTCAATCCTTACATCTGGGTCTTTTCCAATGAGTCCTGTCTTCTCATTATGTGACCAAAGTACTGAAGCTTCAGGTTCAGTATTATTCCAATGAATAATCAGTTAATTTCTTGTCCAAAGGACTCTCAAAATCTTCTCTACCAACACAATTCAAAAGTGTCGATTCTGTAAGGCTAAGCTTTCCTTATAGCCCAAGTGTCACAGCCATACAAGGACCTCCTTTTTTTTTTCCATAAGGAACAAAAGAATGCTCTAAAAATAATTTTTTTTTAAAGCAAATAGTTTCCTCTGAAAGAAACAGAACTTCTTGTTCCATGAGCCAAGTCTGATTTCTTCCAACTAATGCTCTGAGAGAAGATGCCAAGGGCTACTAACGACCTGCATGCTAGTGACTTCTCCTGGGATATCAACAGGAGTAACTGCCAATTGCCCATGGGTAGCAGCTTTTTATGGAGAGGCTCCACAAAGCATTTCACAAACGCCAATTACTTCACTCATCACCCCACTTAGTTTCTTCATGATAGAGTGGCAATAAAACCTAAGGCACAGTATGGCTAGATGGTTTGCTCAAGGGCATAGATAAGTCAGAGACAAAGCCAAGGGGTAAAGTAAGTCACCTCCCTCGCCAGCCTGCATTATGAGTGGGCTTTGGCCTCTTACTAATGATCTGCTAAGGAAAGATCATTCTGGGTTTTCAGCTATATTTTTAAAAAATTGTTGGGATTTTGTTTTTTAAGTTTTCAGTGTATTTTGCAAAACTCCTTAACCTCAGCTTTATGTTTGGTTTTCTTCAAAAATGAAGGATGAACAGCACAATATACAATATAACCTGAGCTTCAGGGTTCTACAATGTAAGACATTGCTCTCTACACATTCTTTGGTGCATGTGTGTGGACCTGTAATTTGAAGGTAAAACGCCTGGTAAGGAATCATCCCCTACAAGTGAGCAAGTTCAGCAACTTAATGTCTCAGACACTTGCCTAGGGGTACTGAGAAGTTCAGTGATTTTCCCAGGTTCACACAGTTATGCGTCTTAGGTATGTGTCTTGAGTCCAAGTGTTTGGATTCTTCTCCTGCCTCTATTTCATATGATGCCCCTTAATGCACTCTACATTATGGCCAAACAAATGTACTGTCTATTCTTGGAAAGAAGCATCTGATCTCACTCCCCCATGCTCTTATATCAACTGTCCATCATGCCTGAAACGCACACCATGCTCATCTCTACCTCTCAGAATACTTATTTCCTAAAAGCATTCAGCTCTTCCATGACAACACACCCTCCCTCTCTCCCTCCCTCCCTCCATAAATTACCTCATAATTATTTGTATAGATATTACATCCTTCCACTAGAATGTAAGCTACTTGAGGGCAGGAGTTATTTTATTTTTATCTTTTTTTTTCCCCCATCCTTAGAATGATGCCTTACAGACAGCAGCCCTTATATATTCAAAGGAACACTTTAAAGGTCCACTTGTAGTAGACCCAAGGACAACTTGGAATCTTTTAATATAGACCAATATAAAAAAAAACCATCAGGTAAGAGAAAATAGAATGTTTCAGCTGTGACCATGAGACATATTACTTCCAATTCAACAAAAAGAAGGAATTATTGGCCATAAGACGGATGTACTAGATTAGAATAAGATGGAAAATAAAATTTCTGTAAAACTTAAAACAGTATAAAAGAAAAAAAGAGACTGGAAGATATTTATGGCAAATCTGATATAAAAAACTTGACATATGTCGCTTTCCCCTTCAGTCATTTCAGCCAACCTAGTAGATGTAAAAAATATCTCAAGGTTGTTTTAATTTGCATTTCTCTAATCAATAACGATTTAGAACATTTTTTTCATATGACTACAAATTGTTTTGATTTCTTCATTGGAAAACTGCCTGTTTATATCCTCTGATCACTTATCTACTGGTGAATAACTCTTATAGATTGTTATAGATTTGACAAAGTTCTTTACATATTTGAGATATAAGACCTTTACCTGAGGAACTGCATAAGGAATTGTGGCTAAAAAGTCACAGAGGTAACCTCTAGTCAATGGTCAATGGATACAGGTAGAGACAGATGCTGAAAGAAATGGAAACTACTAACAATCATTTGAAAAAATGTCCAACCTCAGAGAAATGCAAGAAAAACAACTCTGAAGTACTGCCTCACACCCATCAGACTGACAAAAACATTTAAAAGCAACCAATCACAGTGGTGGCAGTGATATGACAAAACATATGCTCCATCAGTGCTGGGGAAGTGCAAACTTGTAGAATCTTTCTGAAGAGCAAAATGTCATGCAAAGTAGCAAAGGCTCCTCAAAAATTCCTTCATTAAGAATATGCCTTACTGTATCCCAAAGACAGCATACAAATGGGAAAAGGACCCACATGTACAAAAATATTTATAGCAACTCTTTCTGCGGTAGCAAAGAAGTGGAAATTGAGGGGATGCCCATCAATTAGGGAATGGCTGAACAAGTAGTGGTATATGAATGTAATGGAATACTATTGTGCTATAAGAAATGACGAGCAAGTGGAAGGTAGGTGGCATGGCAGATAGAGCACTGGCTCTGGAGCCAGGAAGACCTGAGTTCAAATCCGACCTCAGACACCTCACACTTACCAGCTGTGTGACAAGTCACTTACGCCCAATTGCCTCGCCAAAAGAAAAGAAAAGAAAGAAATGGTGATAGACTTAGCCCTTCTCAGTAATGCAAGGATCTCTAGAAGTCTCATGATGGAAAATGCTATCCACATCTAGAGAAAGAACTATGGAGTTTGAATGCAGATCAAGGCATACTATTTGTTCTTTTTTTTTCTTCTGTTTTGTTTTGTTTCCTCTTTCTTGTGGTTCCTCCTATTGGCTCTAATTCTTCCTTAAAATATGACTAATGTAAAAATATGTTTAATAGGAATACACACACACACACACACACACACACACACACATACACGGAGAGCCTATATCAGATTGCACCCCGTGGGAGGAAAGAGAGAGAAAAATTTTAAACTCAGAAGTGTACAGAAGTGATTGTTGAAAACTAAAAATAAATTAATAAAAAAAAAAGAATATGCCCTAAGAGTATTCTGAAAAGCAAAGATACAAACAAAAAACAAAGAGCTGTCTGCACAAAGATTTTTATCCGATGGCATCGTGGGTAATTGCAAGAAACTGGAAACAACTTAAATGTCCAATAAGAGAGAAACTGTTAAATAAACTGGCATATACTATACTAGTACATGAACTGTTGGAAAAACCTCAAATCCAGCTTTGGACACTTACTAGCAGTGACAGCCTGGGAAAGTCATTTAACCTGTTTGTCTCAGTTTCCTCATAAAAAAGGAGAAAATTGCATCTATCTTCCAGACTGTTGTGAGGATCAAATGAGATATTTGGAAAGTACTTTGCAAACCTTAAAGCACTATACAACTACTAGCTGGCTATTATTTCTATAAGAGAAATAAGAAAGACAAGTGTTTTAATTACAAAGAATCTGGAAAGATTTTTATGGAATAATGAAAAATGAAAAATATTGCCATCAAATAAAAAAGTAGCTGAGAATGAATAGACAAGAGTAACCAGATGCCAAGAGACGGAGAAATGGGAAGAAAAAAAAAACACCTCATGAAACTTTATGAACTGAAATAAATTTCAATGATGTTATTATGCAAGTACAGTTGCTTGTATTAATGATTCTAATAAAATAGGTAATTAAAAGAACAAGGTAGGTGTCCATAACAGGAACATAGACTTGGATGTAGAAGAGTCTTTGGAAGCCATTTAAGGTAACTAACTCATTTAACGAATGACAAAACTGAGGATCCAGGAGGTTGAGTGACTTCCCCTTGGTCACACAGGTAGTAAACATCAGTGGTGGGATTTGATCCCAGGTACTCAGTCTCCAAAGTCAGTGCTCAGTCTGGGGCCACAAGCATAGAGTCCAATCTGGATGCAAGGGAATTGATTAAGGGACTAGTAAAGGTCCATTCTAGTCCCAGGATTCTATTATTTGGTCTTCTGAAAGTATCATAACAAACAAAAATACATTAATCCAGTAACTTTTCACAGGGGCCTAGAGAAATCAAGTAGGAGCTATTGTAACATAGTAGAAGCTTGTGATTCCAAGTTTAGAAAACAATAATTTGCTAACCATGACTATGAATTTCTTACTGTGAGATTTAAAGCTAATATTAATCCTGCTGGGGTCTGAAATGAGGGAAGTGATAGTCCCACTAGCCTGTTCTCTGGTAGGTCCACAACTGGACCGGTGTTTCTGGTCCTGGGTGCCATCTTTAATGATGGCCACTAAAAAAACTATGGTATAGCCAAGTGTTTGTAGTAAGAATGGCAAGGGGACTGAACAATATTCAATATAAGAGTCAGATGAGGGAATAGAGACTACAGAGTTTAGCGAAAAGAAGGATGCAGCTAGCTGGCACAGTAGATAAAGAGTACTAGATTTGGAGTCAAAAAGACCCAAGTTCAAATCCACCCTCTGACGCTGTGTAACTGGGCAAGTCACTTAATCTCTCAGCCTCAGTTTCCTCAGCTGAAAAAGAGAATTATAAGAATAGTACCCACTTTACAGGGTGGTTTAAGGATGAAATGAGATATTTGTAAAGAATATTTAAAACTTAGAGTATTATACAAATTCTAGCTATTATTCATAAAAAAACCTCAAAAGCTGATATTGCAAAATTACAAAGAACAAGCACAGCTCAAAAAAAAAAAAAGAGAGCTAGGAGAAGATATCTCATCCCTACCCTGCCCTTTTACATAGGTGGGAGGTCACATGCATAATCTGCCATACATATGTTCTAACTTTTTTAGTGAGAATATTAGCAGTCAATGATTAGACTTGTTTTTTTTCCCCTTTGTTCCAGAGCCTAGAAACTAGAAGGAAAGGGTAGAAGATGCACAAAGATGTTCAATTTAAGCTTGATCATGAAAACTGAGGACTGTTCGGAAGTAGATAATCTGGTCTCCGATTCCCCCATCCCTGCAGATGCTTAAATTGAGGCTGTTCAAATACCTGATGAGGATGTTAGAGAGGGGACTGACTCTCCTTCAAGTATGAGTGGGCTAGATGACTTTGTGGGCCTTTCCAGTTTTGAGACGCCCTGACTGGTTAACAAAGTAGCGAGCAATGGCTTTAAGCTAAAGACTTAGTAGAATTAAGATAGTCACAGAGATAAATTGCTCATTATAGTCAACCAAAACTAAATCCTATTATATTCAGATATCTAATTCTGCAAACTGAATCATTCATTTCAGTGTAAAAGCTCTGCTGTTTTTCTTGGCTTATGGATAAGGTTGATAGGTGATGGGTGGAGGGGATAAGATAATAACACCAGGTGAATGCCCTAATCCATACAGTGTGAGAAATGAAAGGGATATAATATACTGAACTAAGAAGTGTAACAACATTTGAGGTTGCACTCATGTACCTACACAAAAATGTCCGTGCTTGTCCAGACTTGAACTAGTCAGCTAAGGATACAATAATAATTTTTTTTAAATAGCTTTATCACCTAGGAAAACAACCCTAACTAAAGCTGCATCTATTCTAAATAAAAGCAGAGCAAACCAAAAATGATACGATAGACTTATGAGGCATAAGGTGCTGATGAGTACAACAACAGTATAAGAATTGTGTGTGGGAAAGGAGACTATGACAAGATCAAAAACAGTTGTGTGCCCTGGTCAGACCTGTGCTTTAGAATCACAGGAAAAAGGCCTTTGGCAGCTGTGCTGAGGAAGGAATGGAGAGGGGATAGATGGAGGTAGGGAGGCTCATTCAGAAGCTACCACAATAGTATACATGAGTGATGAAAATCTGGACCAGAACGGTGGCTGGGAGAGAAGACAAGTGTGCTGTAAGAGAGATGTTGTAGAAGTAGATACAGGATGAAATTAATTAAGCAGAAGATTTTTAAGTTCTTATTTCCCATTTATCCTGTGTATATATCTCGTTTGTGCATAATTTGCATGTTGTTTTTCTCATTAGACTCTCCTTGAGAGGAGATACTATATTTTGTCTTTTTATGTGTCTCCAGTGCTTAGCACAGTATCCAGCACAAAGTGGGTGCTTAATAAATGTTTGTTGGCTGTCTTGATTGTTTCCTGAATGACTTATAGATGGTTAAACATGACTACTTTGAACAAATGATAACTGTTAAGCACAGGGGCATTTTTAGCACTTAAAAAACTTGGCCAACAAAGGCCATTCAAGGTAAGAAAGAACTTTCTAAGAATTAGCATCACCTAAAAATAAAATGGGCTGCAATCACAGTGTACTCCCCAACAATGACCAAGCAGAAAGGCTGGATTACCATTTATCATAGATACTGAAGAAAGGATTCATGCCTCCAGTTGGACTACATGGCCACCGAGTTCCTTTTCAACTCTGCTATTGTCTTCTTCGATGACCTCAAAACTGATGTCTTGCATGCGGACAAATACCAGAAATCAGGCATAGGCCCCAAGAAAAATTAAGGTCTCATACCAAGCCCATCCCTGATGTCTTGACCTTAGTCTCAGCCTTGTCCTCCTCCTTTCCCTCCTCACTGGAACAACAAGAAATTAGCATAAGAACACCATATCTCTGGGGTGTTGTATGACTTGAATAATTAATACATGTAAAGTCATTCAAGAGGCATGGATGAAAGGCCCCATAAAAGTCCAAAGTACTGTATCATTAAAATCCCCCTCCACTCCTCTGTAATGACTCTCCAATGGTATCTGAAAGCAAGGACTAGAGAATCATAGCCACTACAGTGCCTAGCACACTATCAATGTGGACCTTTAAATATACAGTATACTGCCTTTTGTTACCATTGGCCATTCCCTCTGAGTTCCTCCAAATTTTGGGTTTTTACAAAAATATTGTTAAAGGGAAAGTCACATAGAAGTCAATTTCACAATCCAAATAAGCATTCTTAGTGTATTTCTTCTACCTACTTCCAAATCCTTCCATCTCCTTGAAAAACACGTAAGACCTGAATGAACATAATAGATAATGAACATAATAGCACAACTTTTTTCCCTTCTTCAGCAAGTTTATTTTCTCTTTCAAGATAACTATGGTAACATAGGACGTAAATTACTGGAGGGTTGGGACTGTTTAGCTGTTGTTTATACAATGCCTTCACTTTTTTTTTTAATTGTTAAAAAGTTTGGAGAAGTTGCTACGGATAGCAACTAGGTGATGCATATTTTACCAAAGGACACCCATCAGATAATACTTGTCATTTATATTGGGAGTTTTAAAGTTTGCAAAAATGTGATATAATAAGTCATCAATACAATATAAAAATTTAAAAATAAAGTGTGCAAATGTGCTTTAAAAATATTTTCTCTTTGAAGACTCAAAATGCTCTTTTGACGTAGGTGTAAAGAAATTATTATCCCTATTTTACAGATGAAGAAACTGAGATTCACTTCTTCCTTCCTCAATGAATTCATTGCCTGGCTCACAGTCTCTAGACTTAAGACTTTGGCCTTCACACTAAGACCCTTCAATATACATAGTGATACTCTCTTAAACACTATAATACCTTTTCAGTTCCTCATTGTACTCAATTTCTTTGCCTTCCCCTCCCCACTTCCACCTACTGACTTCCTTGGCTAGGTGGATAGAGTGTAGGGCCTGGAATCAACAAGTTCCTGAGTTCATATCTGGCCTCAGACACTTACTAGCTGTGTGACCCTGTGCAAGCCACTTAACCCCATTTGACTCAGTTTCTCATCTGCAAAATGAGCTGGAGAAGGAAACAGCATACCACTCCAGTACCTTTGCCAAGAAAATCATGGGGTCACAAACAGTCGAATGTGACAGCAACAACAAAGTTACAGAGGGAATGACTACCCTTGAAGTCCCTACCCTACCCTTTAGTTCCTAAAACTACCATTTAGGGATACCAAGAAAGGAATTATGCAGAAAGTAGAAAGTACTTGAGGGGCTTCTTGAAGCATGAGACTCGGTGAGGCATGAGTGAGGGAGGAGAGCATGGGGGGTGTGGGAGGGAGGGCTACTGGCACTGAAGCCTGGAGATATCAATGTCATTCAAAATACATCCCTGGATAGACCTGGAAGATCCGCTTTCTTCCAGGAAAGGGTACCATTTAAATGCTACAGAAAACTTCCAAACTTCACAGAACAAATCTCCAAAGCTGGATTCAGTCAAAGGGCCACACTTGAGGACCTAGAGGGCCACATATGGCCTCAAGGCCGCAAGTTCCCTACCCCCTAGTTGGAAATCCCCATAGATCCCCAGAATATATTTGAAGAACCACTAAGTATGGACTATCAAGTTAGCCAGGCTTCATACTTTCCTCTCCGAACCCCTCCTTTCAGTGACAACACTTTCCGTTATGTAACCAAAAAGAAAAAAAAAAGACACTTTTATTTAAAAAAAAAAATTATAATCTTGGGGGCAGCTAGGTGGTACAGTGAATAGAGCACCGGCCCTGAAGTCAGGAGGACCCGAGTTCAAATCCAGCCTCAGACCGAACACTTGACACTTACTACCTGCATGACCCTGGGCAAGTCACTTAACCCCAATTGCCTAAAAATTTTTTAAAAATTTAAAAAAAAATTTATAATCTTAAAAGGGAACAACTGAAAGAGATCTAAGAATAAACAAACAGCTGCAAATGTGTGGACCAGGAACCATGACTGCTGGTTTGTATTTCTGCCAGGAAGGTAAGCACAGACTGAAAGCCATCAGCTTAGACCCAAGGTGGTAAAATTTTAAGCTGAGAGCCACTTTTCTTCACCAGGTCATTTTGATTGGACTCTTGTCCTTACTGTCTGAAAGTAAAGTTTCTGACTTCTTGTTACCATCAGCTAGCACTAAATATCCTTCCGATGATGATGATGATGATGATGATAATGATGATGATTATTATCATCACACCAGGATCAGGCAGATGGTGGCAAGGTTGCAGTGACCCAAGCTTTTCCTCTATCTAGCCCAAGGGAAAAAAAAAATAACTGCTTATTGTGACTAGACTAATCTATCCAAGAGAGTAAGCACAAAATATTTTTTTCCAGTTTGACAAACATTTTAAGCATCTACTTTTAGGTAAAGCATTAATGTTAGGTATTGGGAATATAAAGTCTAAAATAAAAAAAAAACTTCTCCCAAGGAACACACATCACATATTGGGATGTAGAAGACAGAAGTAAAATATAAAGTAATTTGAAGGGGGTATGTGAAGGTGGGCTAGGGTCAGAAAAAAACCTTGTGTAGGTCGTGTGGACAGTAATTTGAAGGAAACTAGGGATTCCTGAGAAGGAAGTGCATTTAGGGCAGCCTGAAAATTGACAGCAGAAAGACAGAGGAATGACAGAGATCTGAGTCTGGCGAACAGCTAATAGGGCCAGTTCAATGGATATATTGTTTAGTTTGCAGAACTTTTCTTCCCCTTCCTTTTTTCATACTTTACTATAATGAACAGCTCTACAGGAAGGGCTGAGGAGGAAAATAAAGAGAGAAATGCAGTGATGTATGAACAAATATAAATGAAAATTAATTTTAAAAAATTTACACAAAGAGATCATTTTTTCACCCAAAAAATACATGCATGAAATTAAAGCTTTCTGATTAAAAGGCGGGGAAGGGCACCACACACATAAGCATTTTCTACTACTGATATGTTCCCTTGAAAACAGGCACATGAGGACATGCATAACATGCATGATGAACATCTCATAAATTACAATAAGTGAATATTTAACTCAATGTTAAGATTGCCAGATCTGTTTTTATGGTCTAATATCATCTGTTGGCAGGTTAACAATAACCTACAAAGTACTGTAAATGTCCAGGCTGTAGAACAATTATTACAAGGATTACACTTTAATCCAGGTTGTCCTAAGCTATCATAGAAGCAGCACAAGACTACAGTTTGGGGAATGTCTAATGCCTTTGCCCAAATGGTCTTTGTTTTAATGCCCACTGACACACAACAGAATAAGTTGGCCTGGACGGGGGGTAAAGATTGAGTAAGTGGCACTTAACTGGCACCTGAATCTGTCTGTGAATAGAGAAGTCACAACCTTTCTGGGCCTCAGTTTCCTTATTAGTAAAATGTACAGATTCAACAAGATCATGAATTCTTAACCTGGGATCCATGAACTTAAAGAAATTTTTAAAAAATAATTTTATTCAAATACAATTGATTTCCTGTGAAATCCTGTGTATCTTATGCATTTAAAAATAAGTGGTCCATGACCCAAACCTTAAAACACTTTTACAAACCTTAAAGTGTTATATAAAATGCTAACTATTATTATTATTATCACCTGATTGATCAACTTCATCAAGCAGCATTTACTTAAAGGGAAAACATACTGCGTGCTAGGCTGCAGAAGAAAAATCTATAATGTACTGATTGGTTCTCACCTGTAGAAAAGGCTTCATATGTCACTGTCATAAAAAGCTTTCTTCAGACTTTCTGGGAGACAGAAATTTATTTAGACAAGTAAATGCCACTGAGTTAGCTGTTATAAACTGGGATGCATGAACCAGGATTTCATTTAGATTTCAGCACAATCAAGCAGCTGGAGCAGACCAGACTATCTCCCACTTCTGGGTCATATCTATCTTTCAGCGTCTGTCTTGTCCATCTGTTATCTCTCTTTCCCCCTGTGCTTCATTCCCTACTCTAGTCTTTCCACTGGAAAGGTGCTACTATATTCTATGTTACTTTTCTTCTCTATTGGGAAAGATCTTAATTCAGAAAGGCCAAGCTTACCCAATGCATCCCTGGGCCATCACCAAGTCAATACCTATGTCTTCCCACTGGACTTCTCATTGGACTTTAATGACTCTGGAGAAGAGACTGAGCCTGACAACTATGCAATACTCTGCCTCATTTAAATCCAATTCTTGAGCAAGTCAAGAATCATTCTGTGATGTCACTGGTCCTCTTTCAAGACCCAAGGACAAACACCAATTTATACTTAAGAGGGAGCTCTAGAAAAGCTTCACCTACCACCTCAAAAGAGATTTCCTGACACTCACAGCTTAAAAACGCTTTCCAAGGAAGCTTCCTGGAGGATCAGATCAAATTTAAAACCAAAGATGGCAAACTGAGGGCACAGGTAGAGACATCAATCAAAGGCTTATTTATTGAATGCCTATTGTCCTCGATTATGTCAAGCAACCTAGAGTGGCATCATAAAATGCCATTCCTGCCTTCAAGGAGCTTATTTTCAATCTACTTGGGGGAAAAAAGTTTAACACATATGAAACAATTAGGGAAGAATATAAAACCCTGGGGCAGCTAGATGGCACAGTGGATAGAGCACCGGCCCTGAAGTCAGGAGGACCTGAGTTGAAATCCGGCCTCAGACCAAACACTTGACACTTACTAGCTGTGTGACCCTGGGCAAGTCACTTAACCCCAATTGCCTAAAACAACAACAACAACAAAAACGAACAAACAAGAACATAAAACATCATAAAATCAAGTTAGAAGTGTATTGTATTGAATGCAAAGCAATGAACATGGAGATCTGGAACTCAGGGGCTCTGATTCAAATTTAAACTTTGCTGTGTGAAGTCACAACCATTCTGAGACTCAGTTTCCTCTTCAGTAAAATATGCAGATAGAACAAGATCAAGAATTCTTAACATGAACTTTTAAAAATCTATTTTGATAATTGTATTCAAATACAATTGCCTTCCTTTGTAATTCTGTATTTTATTAATTTAAAAACAATTCTCCTGAGAAAGCATCTACAAGCATCACCAGACTATCAAAGGGGTCCACAAATAAAAAAGCTTAAAGAACACCTGGACTAGATGTGGTCTCTCAGTTCCCTTGCAATGCTAACATTCTGATTCTACTCAAGGAAGGCCTCAGAGAAGAGCTAAATCGAAAAAAAAAAGGGAGCAGACTTGGGAGGCAGACAAAGAATGCAGTATTGTAAGGGACCTAGGATCATCCACTCTAAACACCCCATCTTACCGATAAGGCCCAGAAAAAAATATGATTTGCCCACCAGGGTCACACAGCTAGTCAATGTCAGAGCAGGATACAGAACCTATCTCTCTTGACTCTCAGGTGTCTGGTGTTCCTTCAGTCACATTTGCCTCATAACAGATGTCACTAGCTTGGACCAGTGTCAGCAATCCAAAAGGATCTCAGCAAAGTCTCAGAAATTGACAAAACTAATCTTCACTAAAAAGGAAATATGTCTTTACCAATTTGTTCAACTGCATAGGGGCACTTCATAAACTCCACATTACAGCCAAACTGGTCTATTTGATGGGACTTGAATTCTATATCCTATTTTAGCACATGACTGTTTTTCCTCAGGCCTGGTATGGATACCTTAAAAAAAGGTATACATCTACTTTTTAGAACCCCTGATTCTTTTTAAGGTATCCATACCATAGGCTTCTTTGGAAGTGTGGTGAAACCTATGGACCCCTTCTTAGAATAATGGGTTTTTGTTCTCTTTTCTTTTTATTACTAATTGAAGGAAATGTTAAATTTCAGTTAGAGATTAGTGACTATAAAGCTATAATCTTTCTCTAACTGAAATTTAACATTTCCTTCAATTAGTAATAAAAAGAAAACAAAAAACCCATTATTCTAAGAAGGGGTCCATAGGTTTCACCACACTTCCAAAGAAGCCTATGACACAAACAAAATGTTATTTCTCTTGTCAATAATTATTAGTTTACATGCTGTACCTTCTACCCCTTCTAAGTATCCTATCCCAGCCCAGCAGACTAGAAATTCCTTGAGAGCAAAGACTTTTTTTCCTTCTCTTTGTATCTGGTCCCTTAGCACAAAGTGCCTTATACATGAGAGGTACATAATTGAAGACCTGTTAGACTTAAGTCACATAAAAATAGTCTTATCTTCTCCAGACCAACTCAACCTATCTCAAACAGAACCGCACATAGATGGTATAAAGCTTTCTTTTCTTTCTCCCTTTCTTTAAAGGTTAGTAAAGGAGGGTATCTGGAAATCAACCAGACGAAAAGGGCAATAGAGAGTTCTTAGGAAAATGAGCACGAGTAATAAATAAAACCTCAGCCTTTGGTGTTCTTCCATGTTGACAATAAAATAAACCTAAATGCTGGGTTTGTTACGGTCACTTATGCTAGATCCCTATCACCTAGGGTGTTGAAATCACCCCTACTTGCCTGTCATTAAAGACAATTTGTAGGTTCCAAGGAAGGCAACCCTCTTGGGGAAGGAGGTGTGGTCCAAGCCACAAAAAAATACAAGTCATTCAGGGTCAAGACATAGTTCACAAGGTAACCAAATCCAAGGTAGAGGGAGTTCCCAGAAATGGTTCAAATCCAGAAGGATCAAAACTGAATAAACAGGTCAGTGAAACACATTAAAAAGGGAAGAAAAAGGTAATGACAGAATGATGATTTGTCTCACCTCATCAATCAAAGTGACAATTTTTTTTTATGACTTACTCTAGGCTAATATCAGCAACAGACCTTATACTAAGCCAAGATGATTTAGAAAAGAATCCATTTCTTCCATTTAAAAAATAATTAAAAATATGAAAAGAGGCACCATGGCATAGCTGATAAAGGGCCTGCCTTAGAGTGAGGAAGACCTGGGTTCAAATCCTGCCTCTGACACCTAATAGTTGTGTGGCCATAGGCAAATTGGTTAAGCTTTCAGTGCCTCTAGGCAAATCTCTAAGAATATCAAGTGGTGGAAATTTCCATAAGGGGAGTTCCCTACACTGAGGAACTCTAAAGTCCAAACTAAAAATAAATAGGCACATATCTTCACTCTCCCCCCTCAATCACACACATACATCCACACACACACACACACACACACACGCACACACACACACACACACATACAAACACACATACACACATAAATACACAGAGGATATTTTCTGACACCTTTCCCCCACTACACGGGATGAATGTCAAGGCCACCCTGTAGGAGGGAAGTGATGTCCAAACTGGAGCAGCTACCTGAGAGACACATGGATGTGAGCTATTTGGTCAGTTTAAGAGTAAAGCCAGGTGTGGGGGTAGGGCCTGCTGGCCAATGCCAAGCTAGGAGACATGTCCTAGAGTGAAGGTGTTGCTACAGACAAGCTACAATGACATGGTATGGTATCACTCAATGCTTAGGGTCACCAGTGAGGATGCTAACCTGGTCTCAGAAGCCTCTACTTCATGGGTGATGCAGGGACTTCACTAAATCATCCTAAGAATTATAAAGCTCAGAGGAGAGAAAAGAGAACTCACAAGGAAGGGATTTTTCCAGTCTTTTTCTACCCCTTTTGGTGTTCTGTGCCGTTAAGAACAACTTGTTCTTAGAACAAGGCCTTGCACACACTATGTGCTTCACAAATGCCTGGTGAACTAAACTGAATGCCTTTGTTTATCTAAGAGTACAGAGGGGAGCTAAGTACCCTCTGACAGACATGAGCCAAATCCTCATAGGTCCAAGGGAGATAGCCAGAGAGATTATTATTAGACTGAGGCCCCAAGAATTAAACCTAGTCTGTTTGTCTGAATGATTTTTTTTTCTAAGCTAATAGTATATTACACATGGAAACTTACCTTATTTGGGCTCAAAACCACTCACCTCTACCTGATCTCCTTACCATTAAGATTTTACTACAGGTCTGTGACTATAAGAGGCTTTTTTGTTTGTTTGGTTGGTTTGGGGGTTTTTTTTGGGGGGGGTGAGGGGGAAGCTTTTTCATCTCTGCAGTCACTTTTAATCCAGAAGAGGCTAAGCAGACCCCAGACCCATCTGCTACAGTACTGGGCTGCTGTCCAAGACTACTGAAATACTTGATTATATCCACTAAACATGATACTTTCTCCCAGCAAACAAAAGAAGTAAAAAAGAATATGGAGAAACATTCAAGGGGAATACAAAGAAAGTGGAGTGTATTAAAAGGTTTTACTTTTAATGCGCATTTTTTTGTTCTTTGATATTCAGAATTACAATGCACCTATTAAAAAGTGCTGCCAATACTGCCATCTAGTGAACAGTTCATATAACAGAAATCTTAGCATCGTTTCTGAACTGCATTTTAAAATGGTCTCAGAAGGTCAATAAATATCCTCCTCTCTATCTCATTGATACATCTATCTCACAACATCCATTTTAAACTTATTCCTTAAAGGAGTCCTAGGCAAGACTTAAAAAGGAACAAGAACAAAAACAACCTCTTTGACCAAAAAACCACCAAACTGAAAAGTTTACAATCATAGAATCATAGAATGATTCAAAGGTGGGGTTAGGAACTAAATGTAGCTTTCCAAGGAAGGATGCTTATAGTCTTATTTCAATAGAACAAATGTTAACAAGTTATAGAAATTTGTCACATTAAAGTTGTAAGACACCGTAAGTACTGTTTAGATCTCCAGATCTGAAAATTTCAGGCTCTTCACCAAACCATGTCAAACACCTGTGGATGACAGGCCCTTTACCTAATTACAAATCAGATCAGGTTCCTCTATTAGCTAGAAATAAAACGCTCCTCTTAAAGGCAGAATTTTAAGATAACAGAATTTTAGAGAGGGAACTTTAGACATTATCTAATCAATTTCACAAATTCATAAGTATAGAACATCTAGAGTTGGAAGATGATCTAATGTGACCCCTCTGTTTTATAGGTGAAGAAACTGAGGCCCGCAAGCTACGTAACTTGCCAAGGTCACATTGATTATAAACTGAAAAAAAGATGTGATCTGAACACAAACCCTGCACCCTCTCTGTATCACTTGGGCTCCATTCCTAGCTCTCTGACTTTTCTACTAACGAGGCCTCCTCCCTCTGGAAGGTCATTTCACCCCTGAACTTCTCACACACTGGAAGTACTCTCTACTCCTGTTGCCTCTCCCTCTGATTGGTCAGTTCCTTCTGGAACCTCCATTTTAAGGAAAATGTCCAGGCCTGCCATGTCTTCATCCTCTCCAAGTTCCAGTCCAGACCCTCCAGATTTTCTCTGCCAGTGTCCCACCTGAATAGCCGCCCTCCATTTTCAATTCTTTTTTTATGTACTGTCTTCCTCATTAGAAAGTAAGCCTCTTGAGGGCAAGGACTGTTTTTCTGCTTGCATTTGCATTCCTAGCACTTAGTGCTAGGGAAATAAAATAGTTTTTACATATAACTGGGGGAAAATAAAATACTAAATAAAAGCTTAAAAATTATTTGTTGATTTGCTGACTCCTAAACTTAAAGAGATTAAATGAGATGCCCTCAAAACCCAGCAATAAATTACTATTAGATTCTAATATTCCAATGTTCTTTCTCCATTTGAGAATATTCTCCCAGTCTCCTCATTTATGGATTTAATCAATCAACCAGTAAACTAAGAGACCTTAGTTTGATAGCTTATTCTTATGGGAAAACGACATGAAGAAGTCTGGGAAGGACAGTATGTCACAGTATGCCTTTAATCTAGCCAATATAGGGTAGATGCAAAACCAAAGGGAGGGAGCTGAGGTTATCCCCCTCCAGGAAAAAAAAATTAGTTGGGGCAAAGAGGTATCAAAGTTTGGGGAAGATCTTTTTTCTTGTACTGAAATGCCTTTTAATGAAAACAAGTCTCACAACAACCTTGCACTCTTTTTTCTAAGAAATCGGAGGGCTAAATATCTGTAAAAACAATAAAGTCACAGGAATCAATTCTGCCTCTTTACTCAGCAGTAAACTTCACTGAAAGTGGAAAACATCAAAATTTCTGTCAAATGGTTCTTAGTGATGGACAGAAAAAATGTCCTGGGGCCATAAACATTACCGAGCTGAATTCCTTAAGTATTTTACATAGCTCATCTCACTCCAACTGTCTCAACTTCTTCCAGTTCCTGAAGTCACTGCAATCACATTAGTGCCCAGAATATACATTTCCTCCTTTATCTCTAAGTCCATTCATCCTCCACTCAAGTCCAGGAAAACTGGAGCCTGTCTGCTACAGCCATCTCTTGATCAGAGTCCCTGAGGGTGCATGGGTAGTAAGTGCTTAACAATGCTTGATACAGAATCCTACTTTTATCAACACAAACTGCTATTTTAAACAGTCACAGAGCACACGCACTTTGGAATGAGAGAATGACTTAGATTCAGTTTTCAAAATACAAACGCATACACACAACTAAATAATCCTTTGTACCCCTACCAAAAAGTGTGGCAGAAAATGATTCCAAGTTACCACATCTCTATCTCTCCCAACACACCATAAACAGAAACGTTTTTTACAAAACCTGACTCACCTCTTCCACCATCCCTTCAACTCTCAACAGCTTCCAGAGGGGCTATTTAATTGAATTCTCACAGTTTCTTCCCCTTAATCATATGTCAGCTTTCTTTCTTTAGAAAAATCCCATTTCACTTGACCTACCACATGCCTCTAAGCATGTAAGTTATTCTACGGAAAACAAAAGAAAACATAAGTAATTCTGTGGCAACAAATTTAGAAAAAGATTTTAAATGTCCTAACAAAACATTGTCACTAAATCTAGAGCTAAAAGAGACCTAAAAAACCCTCTAATAAGGGGGTCCTTTCTTTTTTAATGTCATCCCAAAACTGCTTGTTCATATCTCTTGACCATTTATCAACTGGGGAATGACATCTTCTTATAAATTTGATAAAATTCTCTATGTATTTGAGATATGAAACCTTTATCAGAGAAACTGTCTATAAATGTTTTCCCCCCCAATTGTCTGCTTTCCTTCTAATGCTGGCTACATTGGTTTTTGGGTTTTTCCCCAAAAAAAGCTGGAACAATTTATTTTTTTGTCTGAGCAGTTTTCTTTTTTGATTTCTTGAAATATCTCTGAAAAAAAACAGGCTTTTTCAAAAAAAGCCCATAGTGTTTTAAGTGGAACTACTTGACTAGCCTTTAAATTCAAATCATTCTGGCTTTCATCGAACAGCCAATAATAGCCCAAGCGAGGCCTATGTGGCTGATTTTTAGGTTTGATGGCTTAGAATGAGTGTAAATAGTGACTGTTTTCTGTTCAGGCCAGAAACTCCAAGGGTCTCCCCCTCTCAGACTGATATCTTTGGTATGGTAAATTGGGCCGGCTTTTGTTTCAATTCTTACTTAGCCCTAAGTCATTGAATGGACTAGGACTCAGACAAACAGACCTAAGAAAGACCTAAATTCCAAAAGACCAAGGCCATCTACTGCATCCTGGGTTATCGCCAGTCATCTTGACTTCTGCCTTGCCACTGGACTTGAATGCCTTTGGAGGACACAGTGAGGCTGATGACATTCTGTGGCACTGCCTCACTTAAATCCAATTCATACACAAGTCTTGACAGCATTGTTCCTCTTAGAGAATGAAGGACCTAACAATAACAACAACAACAATATGGACCATTCTGGCAGTGGGGTGAAGTCTATGGATTAATATTATTAACAAATAAATTAATACCTTAAAATGTATTTTGAAAAAGAGTGTTTTATAATAGACATAGTCATCCTCTGGGCTAGGAAGACCATAGTTCAATTCTCAAAATGTTTTAAAATACATAAATAAAACACAGATCACAAAGCAAATCAATAACACTGAGATGCAGATATTTGTGTGTGTGTATGTATATGTGTATGTGTATATATATATTATACACACATACACACACACACACGAGAGAGAGAGAGAGAGAGAGAGAGAGAGAGAGAAGAGAGAGAGAGAGAGAGAGAGAGAATTTTTTAAAATCAAGCTTGCAGACCTCAGTTTAAGAACTTCTGATCTAATCTAACCATCTTTATGTATCACTATAATAATGGACACCATGAACCCAGAGTGCCCTTGAGCCAGAGAGCTAATTCTGGCTAACTAAAGTTATTTTCTCCCTGCCAAGAGTGAATCTAATTCACTCACAATGTTGATGTAAATATAGAACAAGTAATTTTAATTTAATATGGGCAGTTATTCAAGCTTTGAACACTATCAAAAATTAAACAACAGAAAGGAAAGTAATACTGCTGGCTAATTTGTATGGTAAAAGAAGACTAATTTAATTTTGTTTCTATTTAGACTTTTTTTTGCTCAACAATTTAATAAATCCAACCCTAGGAAATGGAGTAAAGAATAAAAAAAACATGACTCTTACCTTAAAGGAAGGAAGGCCAAAATCTGGTATGAAAGGAGGGAGAGGTATAGAATATACGTATGAAACAACAACATGACATGTGTTTTCTTTAAAGTGGTCATGCAGAGTAAAGAGCATCTGATTTGAAGTCTGAGAATTTGTATCCCAGAGCTGCCTCTATCTGTGTGACTTTTGGCAGGTCATAATTTCTTTGGGCCTCATAAGGAGGAGTTTGGACTAGATGCCCTCTAAGGTGTTTTCCAGCTTTAAGCCTATGATACTATTGCTAGCATTGAAATCATTGCCTCCTCTTTTAAAAATACACATAGATAGCAGAACTATAGCAAAGTGAGAGGTCACAAGAAAGCTTGCCTCTTCAATTTCCTCTTCCAAAACAGCAAAAAAGCGCAGTGGATAGAGCACTGACCCTGGATTCAGGAGGACCTGAGTTCAAATGTGGCCTCAGACTCATAACACTTACTAGTTGTGTGACCCCAGGCAAGTCACTTAACCCCCAGTGCCCAACCAAAAAAACAAAACAAAACAAAAAAAGTGAAAAAAATGTCAAAAGAAGGAAATGTATCATAACACTCAAAAGAAAAAAAGTATAATCATGCAAAGGAATAAGTTAAAAAAAAAGCTCCAATACATTGGAAAAAAAAATGTTATGGATTTAAAGAAATCAAGGAGAAAATCATCAAAAAGAAAATGGTACTGAAACACAAGGTGCAGCTTTGTGGGCCTGGAATCAGGAAAACTTGAGTTCAAATCTGGCCTCAGACACTTATTATGTGACCCTGGGCAAGTCATTTAATCCTGTTTCCTCATCTGTAAAATGAGCTGGAGAAGGAAATGGCAAACCACTCCAGTATCTTTGCCAAGAAAACTATAAATGGGGTCTTACTAGCTTGGCGATCAATGACAAATCACTTAGCTACCCTAAACTGCAGTTTCTTTACCTGAAAAATAGAGATAATAATATCTTTTATATCTCATAGAGTTGTTGTAAATGATCCAATGAAAGCATGAACAGTCTTTTGCAAAACTTAAAATGATGCGTAATAACAATAACAAATGATGATTAGCATTTCTACAGTGCTTGAAGGTTTCAAGCACTTTACAAATATTATCTCAATTGATCCTCACAACAACTCTGGGAAGTAGGTGCTGTTATTATCATTACCATTTTTGCAGATTAGGAAACTGAGGCCAACAGAGGTAAGTACTGATTTGCTCCTGATCATACAGCTGGTAAGTATCTGAGGCTGGATTTGAACTTCGGGTTTTCTTAATGCCAGGTCCAGGGCTCTGCTTACTAGCTGCTTCAGTATAAATATCAGTTGTTGTTGCTATTATTATTGTTATTATTATTATTATTATTTATTATTAATTATATCAAATATGGGCCAATTATGTATGCATGCCCTTTATATAAAGTATTCCCAGCCTGTATCACTAAACTATATAAACATATAAAAGAAAACCATAAGTTATCTAAAGAGTAAAAAATGGGTAAATATTATTAATGAAAAATTAACACTTTAAAAATATTTTTGAGAAGCAATATTTTATAGTAGATAGCGAGTTTTTGTCAGAGTAAGGAAGATCTTGGTTCAAGCCATGTATTTATCTAATTGGCTACATTACGTGATCCTTGGTGTCCTGGACAATTTTCTGAGGCTGTAAGTTGTAGAGAAGGTGCTGTCTTGGATTGGAGATAAAGCCATCACATCTGGGAGTTCCAGACACCACTGAAATTACAGATCCAGTCCCTATCCCTATCATTACTATTTCTATTATTAAAAAGAGAAAGTAATGGGGGGGGGAGAGAAAAGAGAATCACAAGACGAGATAAAGGAATTGAGGGAAATGAATGAATGCTAGAATGAGATACTCATCTATTCAAACAAAAATTTCAAATTACACAAAATGAAATGACTTAAGTTGCAATGCAGTATATGCAATTAAAGAAATGATGGATGTGTCCCCAAAATCAGATTCCTAGAAGTTCGAAGCATTCTTTTAAAAAAATTGCTTCTCCACCCACCAGCCTCCCAGGAAGCTTCTTCTAGGATCCTACTTCCACATCTAATGTGAGGTTAAGATGGTGATGTTAAGGTTGCAGAGCAACCCAGCTCTTCCATCCATACACACCCCAGCAAAAGAAAAACAAAACGTAACAGAAGTCAACTCCTCTATCTAGTCAAGGAATTTACAAAAAGACACTAAGAGCCCAAGGAAAAGACAGGGAATGAGTTCATACCAGGCAGGAAGAGATTTCACATATTAGAGCAAGCCACATAAACAGACCTGAAATCTGTAAGGGCTAAAAAAAAAGAAGCCAGACAAGGGAAAATATGAGTGAATACCAAAAATAATGATGAAATACTGTGCATTAAGAGAAACTCAAGCAGATGTCCAATGAAAATAATCAATCAGAGGGGCAGTTAGGTGGCGCAGTGGATAGAGCACCAGCCTTGAAGTCAGGAACACCTGAGTTCAAATCCCACCTCAGACATTGACACTTATTAGCTGTATGACCCTGGGAAAGTCACTTAACACCAACTGCCTCACCAAAAAAAAAAAAAAAAGAAAAGAAAAAGTGGTCAAGGAGAGATAACTTAAGATTAATTGAACTCCCTTGAAAACTATAACCAAAGCTGCTGGTTTCGTATTGTTTTTATTTGGTAAGCTATTTTTATTTGCCCCTTGCTCTAACAGGGTGTAGGTAATTTTCTTTAATGATTTCTTGAAATATAGTGACTGGAGTTTTTTGTTTGTTTTTTCCCTAAGCATTCCTGATATGAGGAGAGCTATAAAGAGAAACTCTGAAAGTCAAACACAGGAGTCAAGAGAAACCTAGAAAGGTATTTAATTACATTTAAGCAAATGGAAGGGCAAATGTCCCTTCAGAATCCCACAATTTAAGGTCACAGAGAATTAAGAAATATACTAAGAAAGAAATGAGGAAAAAGAGGGAGGAACTTACTATTTAGCATCATTTTGGTCCATGAAACATACAAACATGAAGGAAGGGACTGGGAGCGAGGACATCTCATGAGCCTTATTACTCTTTGAATCACACAAAGGATGCTGAACACATACATACAGACATATATGCATACATACACACACAAGTGCATACCTATATACATGCGCACACAGAGAATGTGGTGTGGAAATATATAAAAACCCACAATTAATAAGAGGGGACAGTGAAAGGGGGATACACATAGCACTACTCGACACACAGTAGGCACTTAATAAATACCTGCTAAATGAACAGATGACTTAAATAATTTAAAACAGAAACAAAGTGGAAGGAAATCTACTGCAATTATAGAAACAATACTCCAATAAGAGACTGTATAAAGAGAAGCATTCTAAGAAATATGACTCAGGAGGGTTAAAAGAAGCATGTGAAAACACACACAGGTTATCTCCCATGCTTCTAGTCAACTAAATAGTTGAAGGTAGAGATACAGATAAATGCTTCCATTATCCCCACTCCCTTCCTCTTCTCAAAATCTTCCATTTGTTCTTTATTACTATTCTTTCAGTGGATAGAATCTGGAACATCAACTGGGGTGGGGGCTCTTAAGTAACTTTATGAGCTGGCTTCTCAGGTGTGGTTCAACAGCCACACCTCAAAAGCTGACAACCATTTGTGTACAAAGATTCAAGTCTATCTGCTCTCCTCCCTTTGGGGAAGACGGACAAGTCTACACCATGGGCACTCTAGTTATTAACCAACAATGCCAGCCGTGGTAGTGTAATGGAAGCTAATAAGCCAAAGAATATCATTCTAGATTTCCAGAAAAGGCACAGAACTTCATCTAGCTTTTGCATGTGCAATTGCCCTAAAGTTTTAATTCTTGCTCATACTTGGCATCAGGTCCTAGTGAGTCTATTTGGAAACTAATTTTAATATCTGATAATCAAGCAAACCTTCATGTTTTTCTTAAATGCTACCAGTGGGCTGACCAAATGGAAATCATAACACAGTGCTTTAATTTTGGATAAGGGGAAAAAAAAAAAGAAAGTAGAACAGATACTGAAAAACAGGGCCTGGCATCAGGTAGAAACTCAACAAAGGGGAAGCTAGGTGACACAGTAGATGGAGTGCTGGGGCCTGGAGTCAGGAAGTTGAGTCTTCCTGAGTTCAAATTTGGCCTCAGACACTTACTAGGCGTCTGACCCGGGGCAAGTGACTTAACTGTCTGCCTCAGTTACCTCATCTGGAAAATGAGCTAGAGGGGCAGCTAGGTGGCACAGTGAGTGGCCTTGGAGTCAGGAGGACCTGAGTTCAGATCCAGCCTCAGATACTTGACACTCACTAGCTGTGTGACTCTGGGCAAGTCACTTACCAATTCTCAGGTTTGCCTCACCAAAAAGAAAAAAAAAGCTAGAAAAGAAAATGATAAACCACTCCAGTATTTTTGCCAAGAATACCTCAAATGGGGTTACAAAGAGTTGGACAGGCCTGAAAAACGACTGAATAACAACAAAGAAACTCTACAAACACCCTCAAGAAGATTAAAAATCTTCTCCACAAGACTTATAATTTTTATAGCATTTCCATTAGGGTACTATGCAAGTAAAACTTAGTTTATACAAAAATCTTTCATACAATGAACACCTACGGAAGTTGCATCACCAAAAACCTCTAGTGAGGGACCCCAAATGGCATAATCAAAAGAGGAACTTCAAAAAACTGATACCATGTGTTAAAACTCTCAACAAGTTATACATGGTAGGTTTGGGGCTTTGAACATAACATTCTTCCTGACCTTCTTTGCGCATACAAATGTTTGAAAACTGTCAAGTTAATAATAAAAAAAGACAGTGTCAATTGAGTACTGGACATCACCAGATTCCCTCACCATTGGTTGAAATTCTCTGGCAAAATAGAAAGCTGGCCTCAAGAGTCATGAAAGATTTAGGTTCATATCTGACCTCTGACATCTACTGGCTCCGTGACAAAGGGCAAATCATAAACTTCTCTAAGACTGTGAAATGCAAAATAAGTAAACATCTACATAAGAAGTGGTCATTGTACTAGCTCCTTACAGGAAGCACCCTACCTTATAAAAATCACAGATTAAGGTTTTTGTTTTTTTTTAAGGGGACAGAAAATAGAAGCTAATCATTTTCAATGATCCTTGACCTCTGCTCACCAGAAAAGGTTAGCCTAGAAATCAGAGATCATTTAAGCAATAGTACAAATGTTTTGATTCTATAATTCTAATTTCTGAGTGGCTAAAGAAAACAGGAACGGGCCTCTAAGCCTAAGGTGAGGTATGTGTGCAGTATAGTTATTTAGAGATGATTAGAGAGCGGAGTAGAAGAAGGAATTTATACATGAATTAACAGGCCCATGAGGGTGTTGTTATCCAATCAATCCATGTGTAGGACTCAACAATTTGTTTTCAAGTATATTATACAACATGACAAATTCAACTTTATGACTACTCTTTGTGACCCAGCAGAATGCATATAAAGAATGCTCATCAAAAAGGAAGAAAGAGGAGTCTTTATGGTAAAATTATTCTGATAGTCCCATTTGTAAAATAAGACTATGCTTTAAAGCTGATTTATATAAAACAGGGTAACACTACATGCCTATTAGAAAAGGGCATAACAGCACACACAGGAAAAACCAAGCGTATTCAAATACATTCTTGCTCAGATTATGTTGTTGTTATTAATCCTTCGTTTTCAAAAAGGATCAATGACACCATGGGGTGATATCTTAACTTTCACCAGAGATGCTACTCCTCCCTGAACACCCCATACATCTGGATAGATAACCCACTAAATTCTCCCATTTGCTAGATGTATTATGGCCAGTGAGCTCAGTCCAGAACTGAATCGGCAGATAGAAATCAGGATGAATGGTGTGTAAGAATAAGGAAGTGTTTTCATGACCTCAAGCTCCACAAAAATACAGAATCAGAGTTTCTGCAAATATACACACACAAATATACATAGACTTAGGAGACTGACTAGTCCAACCCGTACCTGTTAAACATGAAGGGAAAGCAATTCACTGTAATATGACTTGGTGGGCAACATTTTGCCTTGAATGTAACTTTAGTTAACTTACTTTATGACTTATGAGAGAAAAGTCACAATTACTTAGAATCCCTGTGGGGCTATATACATACATACATACATACATACACATACATATACATATACATATACATATACATATACATATAACACATGGAGAAGCAGCAAATTGTGGAGTCTGAAGGACTTGGTTAACTCTTGCCTGGGACGCATACTGGCTATGTGACCTTAGCCAACCCATAACTTTCCATTGTCCTGGGCAACTCTCTAAGATAAGAAACACAGAGGTTATTGATTTGCATTTCCTAGAAAGCTTTTCCATACCAGGAATTCCCCATACAGATGAACTCACAGATCTGGACCAAAATGTACACCTCTATTCATCATCATCATCTAACATTTATAAAGCACCCACTATGTGCCAGGCACTAGTCTGAGCACTTTACAATTATTAATCATTATCTCATGATTCTCCAAGCAACCCTGGGAGGTAGGTGCTATCATGATCCCCATTTTGCAGGTTAGAAAACTTCAGCAAACAGAAGTTCACAACTTTTTCACTGTGCAGTTTCATTCTGTACATTTCTCCTTAGGGAATATTTATAGATTTTTCCTAGGCAGCCTCTGTGTACTGGAAAGCATGAGATCAAGAGCAGAGACCCAAATTAGGGTTCCAGTCCTCCCGTGATATTGCTGTTACTCTGAGCAAATCACTAAATCTCTCTGAGCCTCACTTTCCTCATCTTTAAAATTAGGACTGTGCTTATGGCTCATTAGCCCTAAATTTTATCACTTCAGACAAAATGTACAAAACCAGATTAATTGCTTATGAACACACAAATTCCATGCTCCTGCCAATGATGCACCTGCACCGATTCCTAAAATTTTTCATGTTTCCAACTCCATACCTTTGTTTACACCATTCCCACTACTTGAAATGTGCCTATGAGACTTCTGCCCATTTCTTCAAGGGACAACTCAAATGCCCCCTCCCCCCTCCCTGATCACTACCACCCCAACAGAAGTGATTTTCTCCCCAATGTACCTCCCTTCTTTCCTTGCAAAGGTGGGAGAGTAGGAGGGTGACATATTTCATAGATGATCAGCCATAGTTGATGCATTCCTTTGTTTTGATGACCCTTCACCTTCTCTTTCCCTTTCCTGCCATCTTTCTTTTATTTTTGAGACAGCTAGGTGGTTCAGTGGATAGCTTGCTGAATGTGGAGTCTGGAAGACCCAAGCTCAAAGCCAACTTTAGACATTTCCTAGCTGTGTGACCCCAAGCAATCTGTTTAACCTTGGTCTGCCTGAGTTTCCTCAACTATAAAATAGAGATAATACTAGCACCTATCTTTGCAAACAGGATTGTTGTGAAGGTCAAAGTGCTCAGTAGAGTGTTAGACACATGTTATTCAGTTAGTTATTCAGTCACGTCTGATTGGGACAACATTTGGGTTTTTCTTGGCAAAGATACTGAAATGGTTTGCCATTTCCTTCTCCAGCTCATTTTACAGATATGGAAACTGAGGCAAACAGTTAAGTAACTTTCTCAGGGTCACACAGCAAGTAAGTGTCTGAGGCCAGATCTGACTCAGGTCCTCCTGACCCCAGGCTTGGGAAATAGTTTTTTATTAAGTGCTTACTAATGTGCCAAACCTAGGTGGCAAATAAATGACTATTTCCTCTCCTTCCTTATTACAAGGGATGATTGACTGGACAAGGGAAAGGGGAGGGATATGTTTGAGAATGAAGGCAATGTAAGAACAAATTATCAATAAAATTAAAAGGCACTCTTTCCTATCTAATATCATTAATACTGTATTTATGCACTGTACACAATCCTTTACTAATACATGTATACATGCTTGTCTTACCTCCTTTATGCCAGAGCAAACTCCTGGATGGTTGGGACTATGTACTATTCTTAGGGCACCCCACCCTTATCCCTGCCCAATGTATAGACTACCTAATAGGCGTACAACAATATTTTTAAATGAATAAAAAATGTCTAAATTTACTTTCAATTAGTTGTCCTCTACATACTAAATCCCTCAGGCTAGGAGAAACATGAACTTATATTGCCATCACAAAAGCATGACCAAACCTGGGGCACTTTTAAATACTTTAATGTCCAGTTGTCTTGAAGTCCAAATTCAAGCAAGAGGCTGAGGGGAAGCTGTACTCATCCCACCACAATGGTTTTGAAATAAATACCCACTCAGAAACAATTAAGCCAAGGAAGCATTTCCAAATCCAGCCCCAAAGCTGACCTTCGTACCCTCTGCTGTTGTTAAGAGTGATGGAGTGTGGTGAGAAGGAATGACAGGGTAAGCCACTCAAGGCAAACAAGGAAAGAAGGAAACAAAGGATGAATGCACAGAAATTACCATCTCTTTCAGAACATAGATACCAGCACCCAGGGGTCTTCCCCAGCAGGCTATGAATGAATGGAGGAGCAGGATATTTACTACACTTCTATGAATAACCAAACTGCTAATTACCCTAGGTTCACTGCTTCCAACACCCTTAAAAAGGGAAAAGACAACTGAAGTGTCTAGTGTCTAATAATACCTTGATTCAGTCATAAGACTTTCAACAAACCAAACTTAGGGTAGAGGAAGCAAAGGGCCATTTGTATAATGGTTTCTGCTCTGTGGGGAATCTGTAAAGTGCACATATTCATTTAGCACAATGACGTTTTCATCTTGCCTTTGATTTTTGATTTTCAACTAGCTCCCTGAGGAATGATTTATGGCATAGCCTAGTAGCACAGTCCCTTCAGACCAGACGCACAGATCCAGACAAGTTGTTTGCAAAGATAGCTGCCTAATTAACTACTTGCATCCAATTTTATAGAATGACAAAAAAAAATATGAAGAATTTTCCTTGAAGAACTAGCTACGTCAGGGAGTCTCCAGCATGCATGTTAATTCCATTTACTTACATTTATTAAGTGCCTGTAATATGCAAAGCATTATGTTTGTTTTTTTATCACAAGACTATATTTTTTATGCATTCAAATCTGACCAATTTATACCTCCTGCTTTCTACTTCTTGCTCTGATAACAGTAAAGAATTCAATGCTACCATAGTGACTAGAAAGGGTGAGACTATCAACTACCCTATGGCTCCACTCATAATCCCTGTGATTCCCCAACCCAGACTGCGCCCTGGGCCCCCACTCCTCTGTACGTGTTATATCCTATTAGAACATAACCCCAGACCTTAGCACATTGCCTGGAACACAGGAGACACAATATAAGGGCTCTTCATTCATGCATTCATTCATGAACAAACCAGGAAGTTAAAAGGTCTATTCTTGGTTTTCAATTTATAAAAAGAATTCCAGGTCAGCACTAATGAACACCAATGACTACATCATTAATTTAAGGAGTCCAGAACTCAAAGAATAGAGGAGCAGATTACTAGAGGATAAGTTGCCCAGAGAAGGATGGAAAACATCACCATGCATTCTAAATCCAATTTCCATAGATCTGCTCCTCTGAGCTCATTTATGAGGGGATGTATCAAAGGAATGAACAAATGCAAATATATTTATTAAGTACAGATGATATGGTAAGCATTGGGGATATAAATACAAAAGCAAAGACAGTTCCTGCACTCAAGAAGTGTACCTTCTAATAGGGAGGCGATGACATGACTCACGATTGACTTTGATTTGAAAAAGGAACTCAAAGCCTTTAGTTTTACTATGTATAGACATGCACAGAAGTAACAGAATTGAGAGCTTCACTATCATAATCATAGTAGCAAATGAAAGAATCTACCCAATATGCAAGGAAACTGAGTAGCACACACAAACATATCCATTTAGTGCCTTGCTTTCTCTTTGAGGTCAGCCAAAACTCCTGAGGCTTCTCTGTCACCAGTATATCTATCCTTCATTAGAAGAGAAAATGAATCACACATAGATCATGTTCAGCAACATACGTAACTGTCAAGAACATACAAAATCAGAAACTAAGCAACAAAGGGTGAAAATTAGAGAGATAGAAACAGATAGAGATCGGGAGGCAGAGACAAGCTGATTTGGGGAAGGGGGAAGGGGAGGGAGAGGGAGAAAGAGAAGGGGAGGGGAAGGAAGGAAAGGGAAAGGGAGAAGAGGAGAGAGGGGGAGGGGGGACAGACGCAGGAAGAGGGGAAGAAAAGAGAATGTGAGACCCAAGGAAAAAGCAAAAATGTACATTTGACAGTTCTTTCTTTTATGTAGTATTTTGCTGGGCAATTAAAAAAGCTGCTGGAAATTGAACCCTTGGGATCCTCCATTTTTCAGTTCTTGGAGCAGAGAGAAGGAAGAGAAGGGTAACATAGGAAGAGGGACATCAGAATATTCTGAAAAAAAATCAAGCCTGAAGACATTCTCATGCATATTAATGGCAATCTCTGAGACACAGGTGAGGGTGTGTCACAACTCTACCTCGCATACCACGAAAGAAAAAGGAACAGGCAGGGCCAAGACAGTGCCTTGGACTGGAGAACAGCACAACTGCCACAAAAAGCTTCCATACGCCTTAGGTAGAAAAAAAATGGCAAATAAGGAGAGCAAAGGATACACCAAGAAGCAGCCCCTGTGCTCCAATGGTATCCAGACAATGTCAAGACAAAAGAGGAGAAGGCTCCCAGAACAAAGGACCCTTCTGATGGTCAGTGCTTTGATTCACACAGGGAATTTATAACTCAATCAGAGAGACTAAGACAATAAGTCACAGTCCAGGCCAACTCACCCTATCCTACTTCTGTCCAGACCCACCTATCTATCCTGGAGATCCACTTGACAAGCCAGAAGCCTTCCTCTGTAGGTCTTGATATTGTCTGCAGTTATTCTCTGGTTTTGTTGAATTACTGGGGCCATCATGGGCCATAAACCGTTTGGAAAAAAAAAAAAAGGTCATATATGTTGTCCCATCCCCCCCCACAAAAAAACCCAGAAAAAGCTAAGGTTTACATTTGTTTTACTTCGTCTTCTTAAAAGTGAGAACAATATTAGAGTCTACTAATGAAATGTATAAATTAAGGATAGGGAAACATTTTTTAAAGTTTAATTTTCTATCAATTAATGAGCATTTCTTTTCTTTCCTCAGTGGAAAAAGAAAAAAAAATCCTCAACTAATAGACATAATCAAGCAAAACAGATTACTATTATTGGCCACATTCAAAAATGTATGTCTCATTCTACAACCTGAGTTTACCCTCTCTGTTAGGAGGTGAATGGTTTGTTTCATCAAATACCCTCTAGAATCATGGCTTATCATTACATTAATCAGAGTTCTCAAAGTCTTTCAAAGCTGTTTGTTTTTATAATGTTACTATCGTATACACTGCTCTCCTGGTTCTGCCCACTCCATGTTGGATCAGTTCGTGTAAATCTTTCCATATTTCTCTAAACCACCATTTTCATCATTTTAAGAAATGAAACATAACAGTATTCCATTGTTTTCATGCATCATAATTTGTTCAGACACCCTGCATTTGATGGGCACCAGTTCTTTGCCACCACAAAAGAATTACTATGATATCTGTAAACATATTCGTCCTTTTCCTATTTATTTGATCCCTTCTAGGTATAGACTCAGCAGTGGCATCACGGGCCTAAAAGAAGGCACAATTTAGTAATTTCTGGCACATGATATCAAATCAAACCTTTGCAATCCAAAGGCATAAAGTGATTCTACTTCCCAAAGGTATTTGTTCCTTTGGGTGAGATTAAATTGATAGGTTTCCCTCCCCTAAATTACAGGAGAGAGGATCACATTGCCCAGTAGATATTGAATGACTGATTAGAAAGAAAAGGATGGGTCCTCAATCTTGGTTAGGCTTTGACTCAGCTGACTTTGTCCAGGGAAAGGCAATGCTGTAAGGAGAGAGACCTTAGAGGCTGCTCATTTGGACCTGTGAAAATAAGCCTCTCTTCTTTGCCTTGGCAGTTGTTTCTTTTTAGGTGAAGGGGGTTAATTTGGAGGCTATGACCTTATGAGTTTTGAAAGATCAAGAGAACATGTAACCGGAGGGCAGAGAGTCTGAGAGCTGAGTCCATACCGAGCCCAGCATCAATGCCCAGCAGTAGCTGACTCCAGGACTTAGTAGACAGCTAAACAATGAGAAACTTTTTTCAAGTCTGAGCCCACTCTCTCCAGAGACCAAGGTGGCATAGAGGAGATCTGAAACGTTATGGGGACAAAGGGGAGATAACAGGGGAGATTTTGTATCATGTGTTCAAAGTAAACATCTCTTTATAAAAATGAGAGACGGATGGACAAAGGCATACCCACCCACACATACATACAGTTACAAAAGAATGGGGAGAAAATCTAAATCAAATATTGGAAATTCCAGAGCAGGAGTATCCTGGTTATATCTAGCTTGTCAGAGACTTCAAAGACTACAGAATTTATACTCTCATTTTCAAAAAGAGTACTGCTTTATCTGACCTCTCTAAGAGCTGCCTATTGTGTTTCTCTTTCAGTCTTGAAGAGGACCACAACATCAGGGAGGTGATGACACTACTTGTGATTGACTTTGATTTGAGTGAGGGAGGGCTGTGCAAGGTCACCAGCCTCACTTTCTCCTCCCGAGCCATCTGGGTCCAGTGACCAGATAGTCATCAATATGACTGGAGATGGTCCAGGATGCAATAATCATCTTCTAGCAGCAGACAAATCTTTGTATTCCTGTATCCACATCATTAGTACTACTTGGAAATCTCCAAATCTTAGTTTAGGCATATACTGGGATTCCTGAGGACTAGAGCTCAATTGATAGAATGAGAGAGACAGAGAAAGTCAGAGACACAAAGACACACAGAGATACAGAGACACACAGAGAGACCAGAGACAGAGACAGAGACAAAGAGATATCACAGCTCCAATCTTTCAAACCAACCTCTCAGACTGGAATTAGTTTTTCCTAAGAAAAAGAGCTGCCTGATCAAAGATTCTTAGGTGTTGGGTTCAGGGAGGATATGAGTCCAGGAGAGCATGTGGGGTGTGTTCCACACCATGCCAAGGCAATGGAATGTGAGGATTATACAGACCCTTCATCTTTTCATTTTCATGAGAATTAAAAGCACTGTGAATGAGTTCTAATTAGTTTTCCTCAACACTGGCTCTCAAAGCCAAAAGCCTACTGGATTTAGAGCTTTAAAAAAAAAGCAGATTAGACAAGGTTCTGAAGATAGGGCTAGAGGTAAAATTTAGGGTAACTGTAATTCACAGGATTATAGATTTAAGCTGGAAAGAACCATGGGGGATCACTTTGTCTTCCCCCCCCATTATCCCCACTCCCTGTCGTTCAGCTGTGTCCAACCCTTTGTGACCTCATTTGGGGTTTTCTTGGCAAAGATACTGGAGAGGTTTGCCATTTCCTTCTCCA
The DNA here is from genome assembly GCF_003287225.1 of Phascolarctos cinereus. NCBI lineage: Eukaryota > Metazoa > Chordata > Mammalia > Diprotodontia > Phascolarctidae > Phascolarctos > Phascolarctos cinereus. The sequence goes on from NW_027555847.1 coordinate 179,782,554, forward strand.
GCTCATTTTCCAGCTAAGGAACTGAGGCAGAGTTAAGTGACTTACCCAGGGTCACACAGCTAGTAAGTATCTGAGGCTGGATTTGAACTCACAGAGATGAGTCTCTCCAGGCCCAGCATTCTATCCACTGTACCATCTAGCTGGCCTACCCCCAGAAGAGGTGGAAACTGAGACCTAGAAAGAAGTGGCTTGTCCATGGTTACCCAGGCAGTAAGAAGCAGAGCGAAAATTTGAGCTCAGGTCCTCTGACTCCAGAGCTAGCCCTCTTTCCTGTGCATCCGTCCATCCGTCAATCAATAAGCATTTATTAAGAGGCCATTTAGTACAATTCTCTAATTTTATGCAGTTAGATGGCGTGAAACCTGGAGCTAGGAAGGCTTGAGTTCAAATCTGACATCGGACACTTACTAGCTGTTTGCCTCAGCTTCCTCAATATTAAAGTGGGGATAATAATAGCACCCCTATGTCACAAGGTTGTTGTGAGGATCAAATGAGATAGTATTTGTAAAGCACTCAGCACACTGCCTGGCACACAGAAGGCACTTAATATATGCTTATGAAGAATAAATAAATGGAGGCCCAGAAACGTTCAATGACTTGATCAACCTCAGAGATCATAAGTAACAAAGCCAGGGTTAGACCCTGATGCCAAATGCTACTCAGTTCCCGTGACTCCAAGAGCAAGAACTCTGTACCTGCCTCCAACCTGATACATTGGCATGACTTTTAAAAAGAATGCCTCACGGGGAACAGTCACTCCATCAACCTAGCACTTGTGTGTTAGAGCATGACATGTAACCTGTTCTTAGAAGCCACTTTTTCAAATGCAAAATACAAATTTAAATTCTTTTCTAATTCAAGTTTTGTTTTTAATATGAAGCCAGTAATTATACATCTATAGGTCACCAGCAAAGACTTGCATGTTATTGACATATATAATGCCCCAAGCCTCTTAAAGGTTCATGTATTTAGAATAGGGAGGATAAAGTAATTCATCTGACTAAGAAATAATGATGTCAAAGTATCACAAGGAATTAAAGAGTCAGCCCTTGTATACAAAGCTCTCATCTTTTCACTCATCAACAGGGCAAGAACCATCAATCACAAAGCATTAGGATCATAAATCCTGAACTGGAAGACCTTGGTCCATCTAATTCCATTGCCTCATTTTAGAGATGAGAAAATTGAGGCCATCTGGCACAATCCTTTCATTTTACAGATGAGGAGAATGAGATCCCAAGAGCTGAGACGAGTACACAAAGTCACACTGGTAGCATGTGGCAGAATTCAAATTCAGGACCTTGAACTCCAACACGAGGCAGCTGGTGCAGTGGATAGAGTACTGGACCTGCAGTCAAGGAAGCCTGAGTTCAAATCTGACCTCAGATACTTACTATCTGTGTGAACCTGGGCAAGTCATTTGCCTCTGTTTTCCTCAGATTCCTCATCTGTAAAATGGGGATAACAACTCCTTCCCAAAGTTGTAAAAATATCAGTTATAAAGTGTTTGCAAACCTGCAAGTGCTATATAAATGCTACTTATTAGTATTTCCACTGTTCAATGGAATCCCAGTGTGATTACTCCCTCTACCAATGCAGATCTCAACTCCTATTATGTCTATGCAAGACATTTAGAAAGTAGCTGTGAACCAAAACAATTCATTATTACTTTATGGTCCTTGGACAAAATTCTAAAACCATGTTCAAAGGCTTTCTAGTGTGGCAAAACCTACCAAAATTTGTGTCCTGATGGAATAGCTAAATATAAGATATTACTCCAGAAACATGGCATAGTAGAAAGAATACTGACTATGAAGTCAGGAGTACCAAAAAGAAGCTAATGCCTTGAGAGGATAAAAGCATTCACCCATCACCTATCAATCAGGATGGATCTTTTAATTTTAAAAAAGTCTCAACTATGCTCAAAGGGTTATAAAACTGTGCTTACTCTTTGACTCAAAAATACTACTATTGATTTGGACCCCAAAGAAATTAAAGAAAAAGGAAAAGAACTGATATGTATAAACATTTATAGCACCTCTTTTTATGGTGGCAAAGAATTGGAAATTGAGGAGATGCTCATCAGTTGGGGAATGCCTGAACAAGTTGTGGTATATGATTGTGATACAGAACTATTGTGTTCTAAGAAATGATGAGGCAGATGGTCTCAGAAAAACCTGGGAAGACTTATATGGACTGATGCAAAGTGAAGTGAGAAGAACCAGGAGTTCATTGGTCACTGTAAATGCAATATTTTAATGATGATCAATTGTGAAAGACAGCTGCTCTGATCAATACAGTGATCCAAGACAGCTCCAAAGGACCCATGATGAAAAAATGTTTATCCACTTCCACAGGACTGAAGAACTCTGAGTGCAAACTGAAGTATAATATTTTATTTTTCTTGCTTTTTTGTGATATAGCTAATATGGTAATACATTTTGCTTGATTTTGCATGTATAATTGAAATCCCACTGCTTGCCTTTTCAGTGGGTGGGGGAGGGGAAAGAGGGAGAAAAAAACAATAATAAAGAATGAATCAATCTATCTATTTATATCTTAAGCTCCTGCAAAAATGACATTGTGCTAAGTCCTGGGATACAAAGGCAAAAAGGAAATGGTTCCTACCCTCATAAAGCTTACAGTCTATTAACAGCCTACTAGAATAGATTTTTTTTTTTAAAGACACGGGAAAGACAAGACTAAAAGGGACCCATCCTTTGGTGGTAGATTTAGAGTTGGAAGGTGCTTTAAAGGAGTCTTCTTATTTTTCAGATGAGGAAGCTGAGACTCAGAGATACTAAGTGAAACATAAATATAGCTATATCAGTCTGTCCTATCTCATACATATGTAATACATCTGTTTTATTTGTAGCAGCCTATCACACCTCATGAAATAGTAGTAGTAATGATGATGATGATGATGATGATCATAATAATCATACTACTATAATAGCTAGTGTTTATATATCACTTCAAATTTTATCAATATTATCTCATTTGATTCTCAAATCCCATAGAGTAGCCCAGGTCACACAACTAATAAAAGGTTGAGATAAGAATTGAATTCAGGTCTTCAGGTCTCCAAATCTAATGCTCTATACACACCTGGATCCAGCTAGTTGCCTGCTGAAATAATGACCACTTTTGGTAAAGTTATGGGATTTCTTTTGTTTGACTAAAAATTTTCCAATTTTAAGCTTTAAGGATGTGTCCCTATTCTAATATCCATTATATTATATATACTTGAAAGATTTTCAAAACCCTCATTTTACAGGATGAAGAAAATGACATCTAAAGAGTCTAAGCAATCTGCGCAAGGTTAGAGATAGAGAGTTAATGGGAAAACCAGGACTAATTCACAAATCGATCAAATTCATCAATCTCTTATTAAGTGTCTACCACGTTGGAGCCCTTGTGCTCTCAGCTCTCAGCCCAATGCTCATTCCAATATGTGACCCTATCCTTGCTTCATCAATAGCAGCCTATCAAAGGAATTAAAAGTAAAGACATTTAGAAATAGGAGCATCACCAGTAAGGTTATCTTCTCGGGAGAGAGAGAAGAAAAAGATAAGAATTTCTAACAAAACATTTTCGGATTTGATGTTCCAGATAGAACACCTGGTTAGATGGTCCACTGTCTGACCGAATATGACAATTTTAAAATGTCCTTACCTTCAATAAATACACAAATATTTATGAAGCACCTACTATGTGCCAAGCATTATGGGGATACAAAGGAAAAAAATAAGAGTTCTTGCCTTCAAGAAGCTTAAACTCCATAAGAAGAGACATGTGTACACAAATAAATGAAAAATATTTGCAAAATAAATACAAAGTTATTCATACTAGAAATACCTATTTGCCTTTATTTGGTTCACATCTTACAACCCCAGCTAAGAAGAGGCATAACATTGCATTCATATATATCACAAGGATTTACTTACCACCTGACAATATCCAATATCTAGGGCAAGCATCAGGTACATGCCACACCCATGCTCCCAGGCAAGGACTCAACTCTAATGTAATGGAAGAGACTGGTAACTGTGGTTACACCTGTTAATCACTTCCACCTGGCAACCTTTTAAATCTACTTCACACAAACACCCAGATCCCCTTCACACAGCTGACAATGTGGGAACCTTGTTCAAAAAAAAAAAAAGAGGTCAGGACAAAAGCAGTCAAAAACATTGGGGCACCTTGCCATTGGTGAAACCAGAAAATAGTCTTTCTTCTTTTCACAGCCCACAAATTCCTTCAATTCAAAAGATAATCACAGCCCAGATCTAGAACCAGAAAGGACCTCAGATCCTCTAGTCCAACCCCTTCCTTCTGTAGAGAAGAAAATGAAGCCCAGGGACATTAAGCCCAAGGTCACACTGGCAAGAATCATCTACACTAGATTTGAACCTAAGCCCTCTGACTCCGGAACCTATCTTTGCATCAACTTTTCAGAGACTGATGGAGAGGAGGGAAAAAAACCCAAAACAACCCCAAACCTGCTTAACCCCTCAAGAACATTCTAAAAAAAATCCCTAATCTTGTCTTACTTGGGATGTTACCAAGTCACTAAAGGGTTGGGCATTCATGAAATCTGTCAACAAGAAGAAATCTTTTGGCATGAGACCCAAAAGTACATGAGGGTGACTTGCCAACTTTGGGTGTGTGGGGTGGAGAAAAAAGTCACGTTTGGGGTTGGGGCTGGGAAAGGAGTGGGGAAATGAGGCTCGGGAAGCAGAGGAAACATGCCTAAGAGACAGAAACACAGCTAGCTGTTTACCTACTTCACCTTCTGCGTTAGGCTGAGCTGCCAACATATTTTGAAACAGGCTGTTTATCCAAGAGAAAAGAACTGGCTTGTTCTTAGAAGGTACATTCTGTTCAAACTGTTATATATTTTGACATGTTGTATGGATATGGAGAGGCTTAAAGCTACATAACACTTCACCTCTCCTTCATCAATACAATGCCTTTAGCTATACTAGAATATATTCATAACGCATTGACTGCCATAGCAATGAGGTACTTCAACAAGCATGATATTTTAATGTGGAATAACAAGAAGGGGAAGAGAGGAAGGGTATCGACCTTTTCTTTGGCCAGGAATGCCCTAAGAAAGCTGTGAGCCTTTGCTGTGTGTCACAGAAACCAAGGAGACTTTTTAAAAGCCGCCATCTTTCTAGGCAATATCACAATACAGCAATATAATAAATGAGTATTGATGGATGGATAGTTTAAGGAGGATGAAAGAGAGTGAGGAAAAAGGAGGTTAAAGATTAGTTGAATAAATAAATTCGGAAAGTAGAAAGGCAAATTGCTTTAACTGATTTCGGCCCCTTAGGAGAGTAAAGACAATAACAGCCAGAGACTAGGCCCTTGAGTGACAAAGGCAGGGGGCCAGCCCTGAGGTAGAAAGCTATGTGCCTCTTCATTGCTTTTAATCCCTTTGTAACAGACATAGGAAGGATTATTTTGACTGCCCTATTCAAGACTAGCATTCTGAGAAATTATTTCACAACTTTGAACATTAATAAAATACAAATTGATCTCTAAGAATGACTCTAGGAGGGTAGGTATATCTTATACTTTTCCAGTATCTCAAAATGTTGGGCACAATGTAGATGTGTGCCCATAAATATTTCCTGATTGACATGGAAAAAAACATTATTATATAGAAAGTTCTAGAAATAAACCTGACATCACACAATATGAATCTTCAGATAAATAACTTGTAAATAAACTAGCAAGAACAGAGAAGCAGGGCTAGGTTTGCTGCATAAAAGGTAAAAGGGTTGTTTTTCTTTTAGACAGAGATGGGGAAACCACCAGTTTTCACCGACAAAGGTGATTAACAGGTGAACGTCTCTGCACTTTAGTTCACCTGCGTCTCTAAGGTAATTTACATTAACTCTTTATTGTCCCTTCCTCAGGGAACGGTGACTAGCTACTGTGCTTTCAATACATTAATAGTTTCACAAAAGCTATTTGGTCCATCGATATTAATGTCATTATTTGTTTCCCATCCTGGAAGCCAAATATATTAGAATTCACAAAACCAAGGTAATTTGGATCAAAACAGAACTTTCTCCAAAAGGCAACATTTCAAAACTCTAGAAAAATGTTCTTACCACCATAATTAAAGGTGCCACAAAATCCTCAACTTAATAAAGCATTGTGAGAATGTCAGCAAAAATGCAGAGCTGTTACCAAGGATTCTTTTTTAACAGAATGGGGGAGGGGAAATACCCATGCATAGACCCTAGATTTCCTCAGAAAACAAGTCCTTTACTCTCCTTTCCCTCATCTTATCTAAGTGGCAAAAAACTAAACAGGGTATAAAACAACAAAAGCAAACTCCAAAAAGCCATCCTCTTGACCAGGGTTTACTGAAAGATGTTTTTAAAATATATTATTGTAACAGATCTAAAAAAAAGTCTGTATATTTAAAGAACTGAACTGAAGTAAATTTCAGAAAAAAAATTCAGTGCCCTAGTCTTCATTCTTTTGTGTCCATAAAAGAATCTACCAAATCCTCATCAATGTTAAGATTATTCAAATCATCATTATTTTTAAAAATCCAAAGTGTTTCTCTGCTTCACCTAAATCTTTGGTAGTTCTAATTCCCATCTCAAAATGAGATATTTATGTTAAGGCAGAGGACTTAAGAGATTTACAAAGTCAAAAAGAATTCATAACTCCTATATTTTTAATCATCCATCCTCCCAGTGCATGATTTAGTCCATAATTCCCATGAGAAAAATGAAGAAAGTTTTGAAGAACGACTTATTCCCAATGTAAATCTCCAGCAAGCCTCTGTCAATCATGTAAGTCCTTTTGCCCCTGGTTAGCCTTTCTCTACCTCAAGCCCGAAAACTACATTACTATTTAATTGCTTTGTGACTTCTCATTTTATTAAAAGGCAGAAAAAAAACATCAGGAGCTCAAACACAGAGATAAACCCTCCACAGTAAATTGTCCCCTTAAGCAATGAAATTTGCCTCTCAAAATGTAATAAGGTGAGTACTGTGCAAACTCCAGACAAGGAAAATTCTGCATGCCAAGTCCACAACCTTCATCACTGACAGAAACCTTATAGTTCTCTAGAGCACAAGGCTGTAGATCAGAAGGCTTTTTAACACATCTACATGTTTCCTCAAGTTGGTGTGAAGGGCACAACCCAATGAGTCACTTCCCACCCTGGCCATCTCCAACTTATCTTCCAAAACAAAAGCAAAAAACCCCAAAGAAAACAGGGGAAGAAAATGAGGTAGAGGATTTAGAATGGGAGGAAGTGATGAATAATTTTACATCCTCCCCATACTAAAATTGTAACTCACTGGAGGACAATTCTACTTTAGACAGAAAAAAAAATGGATCAGCTTAAAGGTGAAGATTTCTTGTATTTCCCCAATTTCTCTTTTAAGTCCATCTTCCATCCTTATTGATTAGCTATAGAAACCATTATAAGATTATATGACATTACTGAACATGCATAGTACTAAGTAGTTCTGGGGTACAACTTTACAGACTAACCTAGCCTTCATCCTCTTGCATGAATAAGAAAGTGGGATTATAATATGGTTCAGCAAAACTATAAGAAAGAATAATTCTCTCTCTCTGTATCTCTCTCTCTCTCTCTCTCTCTCTCTCACACACACACACACACACACACACAAAATCTCTCTCTCTCTCTCTCTCTCTCCCCCCCCCCAACTTTATAACTTATAAAATACTTTCACCTGATAACAACATCCCATCTCATCCTCAGAAGCCAGGCTAAGATGACAGACCCAGTGGACTTTCCTGGACAATGAAGACCCTTCTGGCTAGGAGCAAAATTCCTGGGACTCAAACAACAAACAAGAAAGCATTCTTGAACAAGCATTTCTTAAACAACTTTGTGCTTTTTTTTTTCTAATCTTAAACCATGTTTGTACCCAATACTATAAGAAGCAGAAGACACAAGACAGCCCTTGCTACCTTTGATCATTTGGATGACTAATTTTAATTTAGCGGTGCATGTCTACTTCATCCCTGGCAGTTCCTAGCCATATAATAAATGTCAACCCTGGCATCTAAGGTCAAGAACCACTTAGTGTGCAATAAGATTTTCCATTGCTACAAAAATGAAGATTCGGGGCAGTTAGGTGGCACAGTGGATAGAGCACCGGCCCTGGATTCAATGGAGGACCTGAGTTCAAATCTGGCCTCAGACACATAACACTTACTAGCTGTATGATCCTGGGTAAGTCACTTAACCCCACTGCCTATCACCCCCCAAAAAAAGAAAAAAGAAAAAATGAAGATGGTACAAGTCTATACAACACCAACTGACACTAAAGTTCAAAAACAGCCTAGTGGTACATCTGCTTTCCATGCCCTGTTGTGAAGACTCCCAATGAGAAAAGCATTAAAACCTAGAAAGCAGGATGACGTTTCAATAATACACGTGTGTATGTGTGTGTATATGTGTGTGTGAGACGTGTGCAGTATTATTTATTTAGAACTGGAAGAACCTAGTTCCTCCAATTACAGAATTAAAAAAAAAAAACAACTGAGGCCCAGAGGGGATGATTTGTTTATGTTCACCAAGGTTAAGGAGCAGGGCTGGGATTTGAACCTGGGATCACCTGGCTCCTGATTCAGCATTCTTTCCACTCCTCTGGGTTATCTCTTAGCAGCTGGAAACACATGGAGTCGTTGTCAGGTGGGATATTTTTCCTCCTTAAACAGAAGCTTCAGAAGGAGTTTTCCCTTTCCTAACTGGAATCTGTGGATCACTTTCCCCTCATTCACAAGTTGTTATTATTAGACCAAGTGTAAGAGATAATAAACAAACAATATAGGACAGGGGTAGGGAGCCTGGGGCTTAAGGCCACATGACCTTAAGGATGCAGGTTCCCACCCCTGACATAGGCAATATATTCCCCTGAAAGCAAGGCTAGAGAAACCACAGGATTCTGATGACCAAACCAGGTGTACAAATGTATGCTTTCTAATTTCAGCTACGTCCTTATTACTGCTGCTCAGGCCATCCTTTTCATCTCTTGCCTAACAGATTACCTACAAGGGCTGTGCTGCACCATAGGTCTTGGAGGACAGAGACCTGGATTCTGGTCACTCACTGGCATCATTTGTGTCCCCTAGGCAAGCCAATCCATCACTTCTGAACCTCAGTTTCTTCATCCCTAAAAGAGGGAGAATAATACTTACACTACCCTACCTGACAGAGCAACTAGGTCCTGCAGAGGATAGAGTGCTGGGCTTGGAATCAGGAAGACTCATCTTCCTGAGTTCAAATACGGCCTCAGACACTGATTAGCTGTGTGACCCTGGGCAAATCACGTAACCCCATTTGCCTCAGTTTCCTCATCTGTAAAATAAGCTGTAGAAGGAAATGGCAAACCACTCCGGTATTTCTGACAAGAAAACTCCAAAGGGGGTCACAAAGAGTCATACATGAATGACTAAAGAACAATAAAAACTATCTGAAGGGATTGCCTCAACAAAAGCATTTTGGGAACTATAAAGGACTATGGAAATATGGCCTCATCACTGCCACTAGTCAAAATGCAGAGAGGGTGTGGCTTAGTGGATACAGATGTCACCTTAGATTCATCAGGGAGACTTGGGTTCCAGGCCGTTTCTTTGGAACACTGTCTGTGTGATCTAGGCAATGAACTCAAACTTTCAGTGTTCCAGACAACTTTCTAAAACTGGGGTTCTTCATTTTGTATGTGCTTCAAGTACCCCTTCCCCTCTGGCAATCTAGAAGCAGCTTTGGGACGCTGCTTGACCAAAGTCATGAAATCTATTGACTCCTCCTGAGAATAATGTTAAATGCATAAAATACAAAGGAGAACAAAAAAAACCAGTTATATTAAAATACAATTATCAAAATCCAAAAAAGAACTGATAAATAGAAGTATGTATAGAATAATTTAACATATATGTATATACATACACACATATACCTATTTGTGTCTAATGGTAGCCATCACTAGGGCAGGGAAGGGGCAGAGAAGGGGAAAAGGGGGGGGAAGAAATAGCAAGCATAGCAGATTTGCAGTTTCACATGAAATCATATTTTTTATTTATTAAATTTATAAAGTTAATTTGGTTTTAAAATAAATTTATTTATTTACAAAAATACTTATTTTATTCCATAAATTAACAATAAAATAAATTAAAATTTAAAAATATATATAGTTAAAAAGGATCCCTGTTTTAAGACTTGAAGTGCTGGTTTACACTGCTAGTGCAAAACCATTTTATAAGGAGATTCCTATGTCAATGAAATCACAGATACAGTAAAAACAAACAAAAATAAAAAACAAAACCCAACTACTAGTCACAATGACTATTGTAAATCCTTTCCATTGTAAATCCTCCAACTGCTGAAATCCTGTGTACCCACCCCAACAGCTAAGAGGAATAGTAGCCAGAGTGCAAGACTTGGAAGTCAGAAAGACCCGAGTTCAAATTCCATCTCAGATACTCCCTAGCAGATTGACTCCTAGACAAGGCACAATAAGCCTCAGTTTCCTCATATATATAAATGAGGACAGTAATAGCCTTGTGTGACCTTGGGTAAGTCACTTAACCCCAATGCCTCCAAAAAAAAGAGGAAGGAAGGAAGGGAGAGAGGGAGGAAGGGAAGAAGGGAGGAAGGAAGGAAGGAAGGAAGGAAGGAAGGAAGGAAGGAAGGAAGGAAGGAAGGAAGGAAGGAAGGAAGGAAGGAAGGAAGGAAGGAAGGAAGGAAAGGAAGGAAGGAAGGAAGGAAGGGAGAAATGCGTCCATAAACCAAAATCAGTATGTCATTTCTTCTAGAACTCTTTCAGAAAAGAGCCTTGACCGTCATCCTCTAGTGTACCTCCACGGTTTTTCTATTCCCTCTGAAGCCATCTCAATTTTACCTTCAATCATATAGCTTTCACCCTCCAGGAAGCTATTGTTCAGTCATTTCAGTCATGTCAGAATCCACGTGACCCCATTTGGGCTAAGCTTAGACAAACAACTATAGAGACCTATGCCCTACAAACTTCCAACAGTCTTACAAGCACAGGAGCCAATTCATTATACATGACAGAAGTACAAAGAATTAGAGCTATTTGTTGTTTAATAAGATCAGAAAAGTCCTTTTTACTGGATGCTGACATTTTACAAATAGCTTTGAAAACCAATCAAGCACTTTTGAAATTTGGACTCATTATTTTCAGCCGATCTATGCCATGGAGAGGAGAGGAAAACTCTTTCTTGAAATGTCAAAATGTTATTTAAGAAAGCCTGAAACATTTACAACCAGACTAAACTTTCTCCATTAACTACAGATAAAAAGTGAAATGTTCTTTTCTTTAAAAAGCAACATAAAGAAGGGCCTCTTAGAAACGACAACTTCACAAACATGAATGTGATTGCTTTATCTCTATTTTTCTTTGTTACCCTATGGCCTTGTTTCTTTAACATGTGTTGGCCATACTGGATAGTACAGTATAATTCTTAGGATAAGGGGCTGATCTGACTAGCATTTCAGTTTTTTGTTAATTTAAGCTACGTAATGACAACTCTCATTCTTTGGGACCAAAACCCATGGTTCAATTCTAATCCTACATATCTTTGTGAACACATACATGCTGATTTAATAAAATAAACTCTTTAGCAGATTGTGAGATAGATGCCTGAGGTAAAAAAAAGAGAAGAGAATACACTTAACATGTTCCCAAACCAAAAACAAACCTTCTCATTTTGAATTACCAAACCACACCACAAAGGAGCTTACCTTATTTGTGTATGTCGAAGATTTTTAAATCAAGTACTGTTACGATATCAAGTGAATGGAAATGAATCAATGGTTCAGCAAAGCAGTCCATTCAATTCCATGAAAATTATCCTGAAATGTGAAAGAAAATATCATTTAGACACATTAGAACATGTTTCAAGTAAGACATAAATAAAACAGTACTAAATCAAGCACCAGAGAAATCCAATAATGACACGTAACACAGCAAAACCTCATTAGCTTACAGTAATTGGTGTAGGATATGACAAAGAAAGGCCCAGAGGCAAGCCTAGATAAAGGAAGGTTTCTCAGAATTCTCAATTCTGTGGTCAACTTATCCCAGAAATGCCCAGAAATAGGGAAGGTTTCCTTTCCAAGGATGGAATCTTAGGTCTGTGGCTCTTCTACTTAAAGGGATTCATGAGCAGTTACTCCTCTCCTTTCCTGCCCAATGAAGTTGTCTCTTTAAAAAAGTCCAATATCAGCCAAATAGTGACACCTCAGCCTCATACTCTTGCTTCTCCCTGACTTTGAACTCTATATGATTAATATGAAGTTCATGCTCAGAAGAACTGGGTTTAATTCTGGGCACCAGGAACAATACTGACAAAGTGGAACTTGTCCAGAAGAGGGCAAATCAGGATGGTGCGGGAAATTGAAAGCCTGCCATAGGGGGATAATCTGTAGGCCTAGAGAAGACTTACTGGAGACACAATCATTGCCTTCAAATATTTGAAGGATTATATTGAGTTTGTTGTACTTGGTGCCAGAAGGCAAAACTAAAAAATAATGGGTGAAGGTTGAAAAGAAGCAAATTTTGGCTTGAAAAATGGAAGTTTTCTCACAATTACAGCTTTCAAAAAGAAAAATGGCCTCTGGAGGTACTGTCTTCTCCATCCTTGGTTGGGCAACCAATTGTCTCTAAGATATTGTGGAGGAAAATACTACTTTGTATATTGAATAATAGTGTATGAGGTCCTGTCCAACTCCAAGGTTCCGTAATTCTATTCCAGTTATGTACACTAAGCACTTATCCATACCAAACAAATTAGTCCTTAGTTAAAAGATATTTTTGACCATGCACTAGTTATTTCATGCATATTAGTGGTATCCCCCTAACTGCTTAGTAAGTTTTTTGATTTTGGGGTCTTGTATTATGTACCTAAAACAGAAGCATAGAAATACAAGTTAGTTGGGTTTTTTTTAACGTGTACTTTATATAGAGAGTAAAATAATGTAATTTCCCAAAGTTAATTTTTGAAAAACAAGTTTCATCAAGTGGAATTCAATCAATAATAGTTAGCAATTCTTTTTAAATTCAGGTAATACTTTTGTTATAATTACTTCTGAGTTACAAGATATGAGCTAAAAAATAACTAAACCTATCATCAAAACCCTAAAATTATTTCAATATTTATAGAACACTCAACAAATTAATTCTTTTCTTGAAACAAAGTTGCATATCTTTGAAATTTTTTCTAGTTTTATTCCATACAAATACTATTTATTTTGATTTTTTTTGAAAAAAAGTATTGAATTCTGAAAAAAATCTCTTAACTTATAAACATTTATGCTTTAAGCTAAAGTTTATTTATCAATCTACACTTTTCCCCTCTATTTGGAGAGAGGTTAAGTACAAAGGACTAGCATAAATATTGGTAATATTATCTATAGAAATCTGGAACCTCTGACTTAACCTAGGTGACGAGTATCTAGGAATACCTGGGACTATAATTCTCAGGCAAACATTCAAAGACAAGCATGTATATCTTTAATAACATAAGAAATGTCATATAGCATCAGATCTATCATCTAGTTCAGAGTTCTAACTATGACAGAATTAACAAGTAATATGTCACAAAGTCCCACATTATCAAATTTAGACTACTGGGGCAGCTAGCCCTGGAGTTAGGAGGACCTGAGTTCAAATCCGACCTCAGACCAAACACTTGGCACTTACTAGCTGTGTGACGCTGGACATGTCACTTAACCCTAACTGCCTAAAAAATAATAATAATTTAGACTATGGTTATCCCTTCCACATTATGGGGGCACCTCTACAATCTGGAAAATATGCATAAAATTTTTTGGCACTCCCTTCATACCAGAAAAGAAATCTGAATTATTTGATATTAAAAGATAAAATATGCTGATATTACACAATATTCTACATATATTTTATGCATTTCTGAGTTTCTAACTTTTTCCGTGTCATCTACTGGCCTTCGCGTGTTGTCTGCAGCTTCTAAAAACTCTCCAAAATTTTCCATTTAATTTCTTATGCTGACCCGCAATATGTTGAAACCACAATGGGGAAAGATGAGATGTGGACGGGATAACTGTATCATCTCTTATTTTGTACCATCTAAACAGTCAGCTAATTAGGTACCTAGTCAAGAGTTAATATTTGCAGACATTTCTTAGATAATAGCCTTTCAGGATCTACAAAGCACTTTATGTATACTATATCATTTGATCCTTGCAACACTTTTATAAGACGAGTTGCTACTGTTACTATCACCCCCATTTTACAGATAAAGCAATTGAGGCAGAGTGTTAAAGGTTTGTTCATGATCACACAGATTTTTATTTGTTAGGGGTAGGATTCAAACTTGAGCTCTTTCCAGATTCCAAGTTCATCATCCTTGCTACTACAATTGTGTCATTTATTAAATATATTTAAATTTATTTATTTAAACATTAATTTACTAGTAACAACTCATTTACAAAATTCTTTAAGGTTTACAAAGTGTACCCCTGACAATAATCCCATGAGGTATTTACTTTCCTAAAGTCAGAGTGTCAGAGCCAGAATTCAAACCAAGGTTTCTCTGAACTCCAAATTCGATACTCTTTCCATTACACAATACTAAAGTCAAGGGGTTGGGAGTGGAGATGAAGGGAGGAGGAATAGTATGGAGCATCTGCTTAGACCAAAGGGTCTTAACTTCTTTTCTGTCATGGACCTCTTTGTCCGGTGAAGCCTATGTAACCCTTCTCAGAGGAATGAATTTATTGAAAAATTCTTAATTTAAGTAAGTGCAACATTTCAGTTAGGGGCTAAGGGAAAATAAAGATGTAATTTTTTTTCTCATCCAAATTCAGAGACTCCCTAAAATCTTCATATCCCCTTCTTTCTACCTACATGGCCACTACACTAGTCAGGCCCATCATCTCTTAATCAGCCTCTCCCTTTTCAATGCATCTTCCACACAAATGCTAGTGACTTTCCTGGAGTACATCTGACCATGTCAGTCCCATACTCAATAAACTTCAGTGGCTCTCTGTTCCTTTTAGGAGGAAATATATTAAGTCATCTACTTGGCCTATCAAAACCTGACCTAATCCTATCTTCTCAGTCTACTTATCACATATTACCACCTTTCACACACAGTAGAATCCAGCCAAATGGGCTTTCTAACTGTTCCTTCCACTTCCTCTTCTGGCTCTGTTTCTTTGAACTGTATGTCCCCAATGCCCAGAATATCCTCTCTTCTCACTGCTGCTTTTAGCAATGCTAATTTCCTTCAAGGTTTAGCTTTCTCCAGAAGCCTTTCCTTCTCTACCCCCCAACCCTGTCTGCTATTGCTTTATTCCCTAAATAATCTGGTATCTATTTTGTGCATGTATGTGTGTGTGTATGTATGTATGTGTGTATATATATATATATATATATATAGTATGTATATATGTATATGTATATATATATATATATATATATATATATATATATATATATATATATATATATATATATATATATATATATATATATATATGTATGTGTGTGTATTGTGTGTATCCACCCCCCATGGATGGAGATATAGATACAGAGAGAGAGAGAGAGAGAGAGATACATAGATACATAGATAACCTCCATCCAAAGGGTTTCCTCCGTTAGAATGAAAACTCTTTGAGGGCAGGAATTATTTCAATTCCTTCTATTCCCAGCACCTAGCCCAATCCTTGGCATATAAGAAATCCCTAATAAATATTTATTGAGCACTTCTAAGGCTATATCCCAAAGAGATCATACAAATGGGAAAGGGACCCACATGTACAAAAATATTCACAGCAGCTCTTTTTGTAGTGGCAGAGAATTGGAAATTGAGAGGATGCCCATCAACTGGGGAAAGGCTGAGCAAGTTGTGGTATCTGAATGTAATGGAATACAATTGTGCTATAAGAAATGATGAACAGGTTGACTTCAGAAAAACCTGGAAAGACTTGTATGGTCTGATGCTGAGTGAAGTGAGCAAAACCAAGAGAACTTTGTATGCAGTTAACAGCCACGTTGTGTGATGACTGATATTGATAAACTTAGCCCTTCACAGCATTACAGGGATCTAAGACATCTCCAGAGGCTCATGATGGAAAATGCTATCCACATCCAAAGAAAGTACTATGGAAGTTGAATCGCTATCATCTTTTCTCTCTTCTGTTGAGTTTTGTTTCCTCTTTCTGATGGTTCCTCCTATTGGTTTTAATTTTTACTGAAAATATGTTTAATAGCAGTGTAAATGCATAGCCTATATCAGATTGTGCACCGTCTTGGGGAAGGTGGTAGGGAGGAAGGGGGAGAAAAATTTTAAACTCAAAAGCATATGGAAGTGATTGTTGATAAATCAAAATAAACTAATAAAATTTTTTAAAAAAATAAATATTTATTGAGGGGCAGCTAGGTGGCACAGTGGATAGAGCACCGGCCCTGGATTCTGGAAGACCTGAGTTCAAATCCGACCTCAGACACATAACACACTAGCTGTGTGACCCTGGGCAAGTCACTTAATCCCATTGGCTAGCCAAAATAATTTAATAAATACTTATTGATTAAAAAATGCTAAATATTTATCATGTGATATTCCATTATAGCAACCCGTATTCATCTTATCCCTCTACTAGATCCAAAAAGAGGTCAAAAAGAGGTAAAAATAAACAGAAAACCATGTATCCATCTGAACCTTAAGTCTTGGCTCCCCAAAGAGTTCTTCTATTACCAGAGTCTAATCACTCACTTCATAAACAGCATGGCCTTCAGTATGGCGGACAAACCTGGCCTGGCTTTGTAGAACTGTGAATACTTACCTAATGAGAACAACTAATTCTGCTCCTACCCTTGCTCTAGCAAATGCGAGCCTCTGATCTACTTTAAATCAGCAGGCCAGCCAACAGAATTTAAAATGAGTCGAGTCCACAAATCAAAAAAGCCTTTCAGTTAGAAACTGTGGTTACTCACTTTGAGTGAAATAATAATTTAGTTTTTTTTCCTAAGTATTATTTATACCATGAATAACTAAACTAGGCATTATTTCTAAAAAGTATTGACTGCAGTTTGTGAGCAGCCCCATGGCGCAGTGTAAACAGCTCTGCTCTTCATTACCTCTTACTATGTGACCTTGGACAAATTATTTTACGTCTCTAGATCTGTTTCCACATCCACAAAATAAAGGAGTTGGCCTAAAAGCAGCACCTAATATTGTACAGCACGTTTAAGACCTGGGTTCAAATACTGTTTCAGATATTATCTCAATGGATCAAAACGAGCCTGGTGTTGTGACCCTTAGCCTCCTTGTCCAGAGACCTGGGTTCAAGTCTATCCTTAATGCTTAAACAGGCAATCAGCCTGACCCTGGGCAGGCTACTTTTCAGAAGCAGGCAGACAAAGATCTGCATTAGCAGAGGGAATTTCTACCTCAGGAGTTCTCTATAGCAACGAAATCACAGGTCTATTCTCCCACACCTCCAAATATTAGATTCTCACAACAAGATTGTAATTTTAGGGTTAAGGAAACTACAACTGTGACGAGTGACTCACACTGAACTATTATGTGAAGCATCCTTTGAACACAAGTCTTGAGCCTAACTCCAAGTTCAGTGAACTTTCCACTAAACCACCCTTTCTGGCTCTGAATAGGGTGATCCTATAACCATGTGGAAGTCGCTTCATCTCTCTCCAACTCAGTTTCCTTATCTGTAAAAATGAGGAGCGCAGTTGTCCTACCTATACCTCTCAGGGTTTTGCTGTGAGAAGAACATTTTGCAAGTTGTCAACTTTAAGACAGCATTGACATTTGGCTCTCCAACACTGTTTATAATAAACATGATTCTAAAACAACATGTTTCCCCTTTATCAATAACACCCCCCCTTACTTTAGTAGCTCTGCTAAGGGCAAAGTACATTGTTCACCCCATAACCATGGTTATGGTAATCACTGAATTAGCCCTCCTGTCCTGCCCTCTTGGAAGTGTCTCCCGTTACTGTTAAGTTGAAATTTCTGTAAAGAAATATTAGCTTGAAACCAAGGCTACTTTATCAGTGAATACAACTGTAACCCCATGGCAAAAAACAAACAAAAAAACCCCTAAACAGTTCCAGATATCCAATGTCCATCCACTTCTCCAACAAAATGTATACCTAAATCTCAACTGCAGGGGAGTAGCAGCACAGCCCTCCTATATATAAATATTTTATGTGCAGCTCGTAATGAAATTCTAGATGAATATATAGTTGAAGAAACTTTGCTATCAGCTGGTTGCACAAGTGAGCTTTTTTTCAATAAATAGAAAGTAAGGCCATTTCATTCTACTGGATATACCCCCTGAGTTAGAGCTCAGAACTCCCCAAACGCTTTTATTACTTAATTGTCTTTCCTCTCAAAATTCCATGGTTGTACAATTGCTGTCTTTGGGGAAACCAGCCTGCAAAATGAATGCCAGACTAAGTGGTTGGTAATTGAGTCACAAGAGAGATTGGTGATGTTCATTTACAGTTAATTCATAATCACTAAGAGGACAGAAGATAGTACAATGGATGGAGTGATGAGCCTAGAGTCAAGAAGAATCATCTTCCTGAATTCATATCCAGCCTCAGACACTTACTAGCTGTATGACCCTGGGCAAGTCACTTAACCCTGTTTGCCTTAGTTTTCCCATCTGTAAAATGAGCTGGAGAAGGAAATGGAAAACCACATCAGTATCTTTGCCAAGAAAACCCAAATGGGGTCACGAAGAGTTGGACATGACTGAAATGACCGAACAACAACAACAAAAAGAGGACAGAAGATCATAAATCTATATGCAAAGTATACTGTCTTGACCCAAGTCAGATTTCTCACAGGAACTCACTGGCCTCTTTAAAAAACAAAATAACAAAAATAAGAGTAAGACAGGAGGACATCCCAGCACAATTAAATAGTCTTTATTTTTTATTCATGGAATGCATCTACAAAACCTTCAGGTCTCCCAAGACAGCTCTAGGCTGGGAATTGGCTGAAAGAAAAACAGAAACACAAAAAGAAAACCCTTTTGGCAGTGAGGTTGCAAACAACAAGGATCACTGCTGAGAAGAGGTGTTCTACAATGATTGGTCATTTTGGCCTAGGGAGGGAAGGGAATGCTAATTGGCTGGCAATTCTCTTCCAGAGGGCCAACCTTTTCACAAGGAAGTTGAGAAACATTGGACGGAAGACAGAAAAGGCAAGAAAGAAGAAAAGCAAGGGAGAGGTTTAAAAAAAAAAGTAGTGTTGGCACCCCAGGCGCTGGAGAAAAGAGCTAGCAAAGAATGAACAAGTGCATAGCATGGGGTGGTGTCTCAGTGAGGCCCTAATGATATTACTATCTTATTATTAATATTAATAATTAATAACCCTTATATTATAAATTTCCTTTTAATAAATTTAATAAAAGTCATGCATTATTATAAATATTGTTATAATATAATAATTAAAAATTAATGAAAATAATATTAATAATTAATTAACAGCTTCTTCATCTGTAAAATGAGAAATGAGGCAGCCTGGGTGGAATAGGGGTGTGGGACAGGTGATGGGTAAGGTATCTTCTAACTGTATAATCCTATACTAAGCTCAAGGCACATTAGTCACAGGAGGGTAGTTGTTCCACGATGAGACATTAGTATAGCTTACCCTGAGGACACAGTGTCTAGTAACACTGACCTGCCCGTGTTACCTCACAGAAACAAAAGAAGGCCCATATGAACCATTAGCATTAACAACAATTATTACTATTATTACTAACATTAAGTTATTCTGCCAGAGGAAGGAACTGAGTTCAAATTGAAGTATAACAGTCTCACTTTTTTTTTTAATATGGCTAATATGGAAATATGTTTTGCATTATTTCACATGTACAAATTGATTTTATTTTGCTTGCATTCTCAGTGAGTAGAGAAGGGGTGGGAGAGAATTTGGAACTCAATTTAAAAAGAAAAGAATGTTAAAAATAAGTAATATTTTTAAAAAGCCATAAAATCATTATCAATATTAAATAGCTGGCATTTATAGAAGGCTTTAAGGCTTTCTCCTGATAACTGAGTTATCTTCTGATGATAATAAAGAATCTCTCCATTTTTCTTTTGGAATTTCATTAAAAATTTTTTTTAATATATTTTTCCAATTACATGTCAAAACTATTATAATAAAGAATCTCTAAGTTTAGAAGGAGCAAGTTCTCTTCAAAATAACCTAGCATAAACGCTTGAAGTGATGGGGGAGAGCTAACCATTTTTTTAAAAAATTCTCTTGTAATCCCTAAAAATAAAAGAATGAAATTTAAAACTCTGGAGTTTGACTTTATACCCATTATGTAGGTAAGCAGGGTAGTACAAAGGAAAGAGCACTGGCTTATGAAACAGAAGACCTGGGTTCAAATTCCACTTCTGACACCACACTATGACCTATGCCAGTTTGGGTCTGTTTCCTCACCTATAAAATGAGGACGAACAAGATGGCTTTCAAGATTCCTTTCAAATCTGCTTCTATATCATGAAAATAGCAAAGATGATAAAAGATGTAATAGTCAACGCTATGGGAAGTTAGCTACACTAAGTAGAAGAGCAGTGAATTGGTCTAATCTTTCTAGAAAACCTTTCTTGATTAATTCCAAAATGCTCACTACTGAACGTATACGCCAAAGGAGTTTAAAGACAGAAAGCTTCCATGTATACCAAAATACTCATAGGGCTAGGGATGGGAACTGGACCTGTGATTTCATTAGCTAAGAGTAGAGGACTTCTAGTACCAATGGTGCTTGGAGCTTTTCTGCAAATTATATTCTAGGGATCTGCTCAGAGTGGTATGAGGTTAAGTGATTTGCCCTGAGACACACAACCAAGTATGTATTCGGAGGCCAGCCATATCACGCTTCCTCTCTATTCATAATACTGTGCCTTTTTTGTGGTAGCAGAACACTAGAAATCAAAAAGATGACCCAAATAAGTTCTCAAACTTATTTGGCCCACTGCCCCCTTTAAAATAAATTACTCAGCACCCCTCTGGAAATATTTCTTTAATCAGTTAACCTTTTTTAAATTTATAACATTTCAAAAAAATACAAAATACATATTTTTAAAATGATGCGTCTTAGGGGCAGCAGGTGGTGCAGTGGATACAGCACTGGCCCTGGAGTCAGGAGGACCTGAATTGAAATCCAATCTCTGACACATGACAGTCACTAACTGTGTGACCTTAGGCAATCCTAATTGCCTCACCAAAAGAAAAAAAAATGATGCATCTTAACTTGAATAACTTATTGTAAATTTGCGGCAGCTTTTCTGCATTGAAATTATGAAGACACAATATTGCATCATGTAATCATATATTTTCATATTATAATAAATCACTACACACACATATTCCTGCCAATGCATGCTGGACTTCCTGACAATGCGTGACAATGTGGGACAATGCACGACATGCTCACCTGCCAACACTTGCTTGTTAAGACCCATCAGTGGACTTGACCACTGATCAGTTCTAACTTGCATTTTTGCGTATATTTGGAAAATAATGTAAACACTATGACTTTAACTTTCTTATACAACAGATGAAACATGTGCAAATGGTTTTTCAAAATTTTCTTCACTCTTCTTTCCTTATGCTTCCACTACCCCCTTATTTTTATTCAACGCCCCCCC
This sequence comes from Phascolarctos cinereus, assembly GCF_003287225.1. Taxonomy (NCBI): domain Eukaryota; kingdom Metazoa; phylum Chordata; class Mammalia; order Diprotodontia; family Phascolarctidae; genus Phascolarctos; species Phascolarctos cinereus. Next base: position 179,804,270 of record NW_027555847.1, read on the forward strand.
AACTGCACCCAAGGCTACTACAGCCCCCTTGGATAGTTCCAGCACCCCCCCCGGAGTGGTATCACCCACTTTACTAACCTATGTGTGTATATGATTGCCAGGCAGTATTACTGTGCCATAAAAAATAACAAACATAAAGAATCAGAGAAACACAGGAAACACAATATGAACTGATGCAAAAAGAAGAAAAGAGCATCAGCAGTACAAAGTACACAATGACCACAATAATTAATTGAAACAACACTAAAGGGCAGCAGAACTCGGATTAACTGCAAGTATCAGTATGGGTTCTTAAGGACCATTATGGGTATTGATGTTGGAAAAATTGTCAGAGGCATCTCTGTGACTTTTCTATCTTGTTTGTTTTCCTCTGTTACTAGGAGGCTGCATGGTCAGAGTACTGAGAAGAGACTGTAAGAGACAGTGTTAAAAAAAAAAGGCACCAACCTATTTTTAATGACTGTTTTTTGTACTCACCCTCCATGAACCAATAACAGTGAGTGAAAATATATCAGATGGAAAGGTCAGCACAAATTGTGGACTGCAAAGCATGTCACTGTTATCAGTGTAGAAATCACTGAAAATGTTTCATGAGGAATGCTTACCAATCAAAGGAAACTGGTGGGAATAGAGAAGATGATGATGATTTTTCTAAGGGTTTTGGGACAGGGGGTAAGAAATCTTTCAGCCTTTGATTTAGTAACTCATATTGTAGAGTGACTCTATGTTGTCAAACTCCCCAGGAGGGCATGCTACACATGCTTTCACATTCCACCTTTATTAGAAAAAAGCAAATTACCAAAGAGTATATCATCAATGGGGCCTTTTGGCACTAAGTTCACTATACATCCATCCCTCTGACCCCATGTGCTATAATAAAAAGATAACGGGAAAAAAATTTTAATGAAAAGAGAATGGGAGTGGAGTCAGAAGCAGGTTGGTTCAAGTACTAGCTACTTCCGCCTCTTACCACATAACTTGGGGTAAGTAACCTAACATCTGTAAGCCTTGGTTCCCAATTCTATAAAATTGTGATAAAATTGCTTGGCTCAAATCCCACAAAAAAGGCAATAAATCTTTTCTGTCCTACTGCCTTCCCTCTCCAATTCTATAAAATTGTGATAATTCTGCTTGGCTCAATTCCCACAAAAAGGCAAGAAATCTTCCCCAATCACACGTTTTTCCACCCTACTGCCTTCCCTCTGGTATCACCTCCAATCTACCTTGTAAATACCTGGAATGTTTTGTTTTCATGTTGTCTCTCCCATTAGAATGAGTTTCTACTTGACACTTAGCAGGTACCAACAAAGGTCTACGTAGTCAAAGCTATGGTAATTCCAGTATATGGCTGTATATTCCAATATATGGTCGTGAGTGCTGGACCATAAGGAAAGCTGAGCCCACAGAATTGATGCTTCTGAATTGTGGTGCTGGAAAAGACTTTTGAGAGTCCCTTGGATAGCAAGGAGATCAAATCAATCAATACTTAAATAAATTAATTCAGACTATTCAACGGAAGGAAAAATACTGAAGCTTAAATACTTTGGCTGAATAATGAGAAGACAGGACTCATTGGAAAAGACCCTGATGTTGGAAAAGATTGAAGACAACAAGGAAAAGAGGACAACAGAGGATGAAATGGATAGTGTCATGGAAGCAATGAACATGAGCTTGGACAGACTTCAGGAGACAGTGGAAGACAGAAGGGCCTGGCATGTTAATAGTCCATGGTGTCATAAAGAGTCAGACACTACTGAATGAAAACAACAAATAGAAACTTAATGATAGCTAGCAAATATATAGCATATTATGGTTTGCAAAATGCTTCACAAATATATCACTTGAGCCTCACAACAACTTGGGGAAGCAGGTGCTATTGTTATACCCATTTCACAGATGAGGCAACTGATAGTTTGCCCAGGGTCACACCTCCATCTAGAGGCTGAATTCAGGTATTCTTTATTCCCAGTCCAGCCTGCACCACCTATGAATTGTCTGATCTCACGCACTTCCAGCTGGGGGGAATGTCCTCCCTTCTTCTCTCTACCTGTAAAACTCTTTACTGATCTTTCAAGGACCTGCTAGAATTCCACCTCATTTTCAGTGGCTGAACAAACTTTCTCCCTTCTCTGAAATGTTGTTGAATTTTATACAAGCCAGTTAGTCTTTAGGCAAATCTGAGGCCCAGTCAAGTTAAATTTGGGTGGGTACTGTAGCCAATGAGTGATGGGTTTTTTTTCAGCTGCCATCTCTAAAGAAGACAAGTCATGGAAAGGTTGAAATAGATAAGTATGGAAGGATTATAATCTATATATAGAGGGAGTACCCACTTTGATAATAACACAGAATCATAAAGTACTCTCAGCCATCTTTTCAGGTGTCCTGGTTTCTCTCCATCAAGGTAAAGTCTTTGAAGGCAGAGATCACGTACTTGGATCCCTTACATCTGATCTTATGTGCCTTGCACACAGTAGGTACTCATTCAATATTTCTTTGCTTGATACTAACATTTTTTAATACGAAAAAATGTTCTAAATCACCACTGATTAGAGAAATGCAATTGAAACAACTCTGATACCTAACAGATTGGCTAATATGGCAGAAAGGAGAAATGACAAAGTTATGACAAAAGAGAAATGACAACTGTTAGAGGAGATGTGGAAAAATTGGGACACTAACATACTGTTGGTGGACTTGTGAACTGATCTAACCATTTTGGAACTATGTCCAAAGGTCTATAAAACTGTGTACCCTTTGACCCAGCAATACCACTACTAGGTCTGTATGTCTTAGAGATTTTTAAAAAAAAAGGAAAAGGAAAAGGAAAAGCACTTATATGTAGAAAAATATTTATAACAGATCTTTTTGTAGTGGCAAAAAGTGGAAATGGAGGGCATGCCCATCAATTGGGAGATGGCTGAACAAGTTATGGTATACGATTGTGATACACTACTATTGTGCTATAAGAAATTACAAGCAGGATGCTTTTCAGAAAAAAAAATGGACTTACATGAAGTAAAGCAAAATGAAGTGAGCAGAAACAGGAGAACACTGTACACAGTAACAGCAATATTGTACAATGATCTGTAAATGACTTGGCTATTCTCAGCAATACAAAGATTCAAGACAATTCCAAAGGACTTACTGAAAAATGCTGTGTACCTCCAGGGGAAGAACTGATGGATTTTAAGGAATGGGTGAAAAAAAAGTTGTGATACATGAATGTGATGGAATATTACTGTGCTGTTAGATACGATGAATACAGAATAGTATGGGAAAATTTACATGACTACTACAAAGTGAAGGCAGTAAATTCTCAAAAACAAAATACACAATGACTATTACAACAAAAAAGTAAAAGAAAAAACAAGGGGCAGCTAAGTGGCGCAGTAGATAGAGCTACGGTCTTGGAGTCAGGAGGACCTGAGTTCAAATCCTGCCTCAGACACTTATTAGCTGTGTGACCCTGGGTAAGTCACTTAATCCAACTGCCTCTCCAAAAAGAAAAAAAAGGTAAAAGAACAATAAAACAATGAAAACTGAATGCTATTCTGGGAAATCATAATGATAAAGCTTGTATCCAGAGAAGATATTAGAAAGTACCTTTCTTCTGCTTCTTTGCAGAGAGAGGGGACTGTGAGCTATATATACTACATATGTAAGGTTTTTCAGTCTGTTAGTTCTGTTGAACTGATTTTCTATAAGAAATAGCTCCCTTTTGAGGGGAAATAGAGTGAAATGCATTGGTAAATAGAGCTGATATAAAAAACAATCAACAAAAATGCATTTTAAAATTAATGTATCATTTGCAACTGTCTCTTCATCTAAGGATCTGCATTCCTTGGGAACCCTAAAATCAGCTACCAAGTATCTAAAAAATTGAGGTAGGTAGTAGGAAGCAAGATGGAACAAAAATCAACAGGTATAGAAAAATGTTGGTGTGGAAAGAGACATTGAGTTCAGCCTGAGGTATTTCTACTTAGAGATCATAGATCTAGACCAGAAGAGTGCTTAGAGATCATCTGGTCTAACTCCCTCACTTTACAAGTAAGGAAACTGAGGCCCAATGATGTTAAGTGACTCCTAAAATCACAGGGTCATTAAGTAGTAGGTATGGGATCTGAACCCAGGCCTTGTGGCTGCAACCAGTTTTAGACCCACAGATTTCAGTTTGAAATAGTATATACACAAGCACACTGTGATGCTTGCAACAACAGCTTTTCAATGTGGTACCCTGTGAGAAAGAAATCTCTCTTCCTATTGAAAGAAAAAAAAAATACAGGCTGCTACATCCACTTATTTCGAGGATGACAATCATACTTTCTCTATGATATGGAGGGCTTTCATGGTATGCAGTGGTGGGGAATGAGGGCACTTGGGGGAACTCAGCAAATTGTGCCAAAGAAATGTTCTCTCAAGCTTCAATTAATTATCAAGAGGATTAGCTGTAGCATTTCAGTGAAGGCAGTTAAGGATCTGGCAACCTGCCCACTCACCAGCCTCGAGCTCTATAGCCTTCGGGCACAGAATCTTCTCAGTTCTCCCAATAACAGTGGACCCTCCAAACATCTATCAGCTTAAGGGTCAATGCCATGCTAAAAAAAATTAGTGATTCCAATTTCTGGCAATATAAATTGTAAAGATGGGGCTCCTACAATGTAAAGTATCTAAGACTCAGGAGGCAGATTCCAGGGTTACTTAACACTAGCTTCTCTGGAAGAATATATTAGAAGCAATTGGGCGACCTTCCAATCAACTCTTCATGCCCTTCAGAGCCCGAATCTCTCTCCAAGTAACTCATGACTTTCTACAATGAGTCTCCAGTTAAAACTAACTCCACAATGAAAACAAAGAATGTGCTGTAATCACATTATCCATCTGCATGCATTCAGCTCAATCTTCTAATACAAGACTCAGTATTTTCTATGTGTGTCTATCATGCACACACACCAACTTCCCAAACCAGTCACACTTACTGAAGCTCAATGAATTCTCCAGTATTTATACTCAAGTTTTTTTTTCCAGTTATCACAATCAAGCTGGACTGGGAATATTTTGAAATTCATTTCAAAATGTTATCAAGAAATTCCAAATTCCTTACATTTTACTACCCTTTTCCAGGCTCTCCCAACTCTCAATAATAGCTAGCATTTACACAGCACTTTTAAATGTGCAAATATTATCACGTTGGTCATCACAACTACCACTAAAGGAAATTCTATTATTTTTTACAGATGAGGAAACTGAGGCTAAGAGCTATTAAATGACTTGCCCAGACTTACTCTGCTAGTATCTGAAGCAGAAATTGTTATCATCTCTTCCTGCCCTTAAAGTCCAGCATTCTGTCCACTATGCCATCTAGGTACCTAAATTCCATCCCTGGGAGAGGGAAAGAAAAGAGGCTGGAATTATTTCCAGATTTCTTTTGGGAAATAAAGTCCCGTTTAGGACACCTAGTAAAGTGCCTCACACATAGTAGGGGCTTAACATTTTTAAAAACTTGTTTGAGGGGCATGAGATGAAATGGCATACCAAATATTTGTGTTCATTTTGCCAATAATTTAGATACCTTAATACTTATATTAACTCCTTCAGGCAATGAGAAAAATAATTTTATGAATACAGCAGATGTATACTAAGTAACTTTCAAAAAAGACCTTTGTGGTCTATGTTCATACCCTCTGATCCTGCACTACTAACGCTAGGTCTGTATCTCAAAGATTTTTTTAAAAAAGGAAATAACATATTTGAACAAAAATACTTGCAGCAGCTCTTTTTATGGTGGCTAAGAACTGGAAATTGAGGGGATGTCCATCATTTGGGGAATGGCTGAACGAGTTGTGTTATATGATGGTAATGTACTATTACTGTGCTGTAAGAAATGATGAGCAGGATGATTTCAGAAAAACCTGGAGAGAATTACATGAACTGATACAAAGTAAAGTGAGCAGAACCAGAACACTTTACACAGTAACAGCAATATTATACAATGAAAAAGTGAATAACTTAGCTATTCTCAGCAATACAATGGCCCAAGACAATCCCAAAGTACTAATGTTGAAAAATGCTATCAGTCTCTGGAGAAAGAACTGATGTTGTCTGAATATAGAATTAAACATACTATTTTTCTCCTTCTTTCCTTCTCTCTTTCTTTCTTGTCCGAGTCTTCTTGCACAAAAAAAAAAAAACCTAATATGGAAATGTTTTACATGATTGCATATGTAGAACCTACATCAGATTGCTTAGTGTCTCAGGGAGCAGGGAGGGGAAGGAAGAAGGAAAGGATAGAATTTGGAACTCAAAATTTAAAAAAAAATGTTGAAAATTGTTTTTACATGTAAATTGGGGGGAAACAAAATATTATTAAAAAATAAAAATAAAAGTCCCCTGTGGTTGACTTCTTTCTGCCACTATTAATATTTATATCCACTCAGATAACAGACACAATACATATTTGGGCAGAAAAAAGCAATTTGTTAGACCTAATAATTACAGTGTCATAAAGGAAATTATGGCAGCATCATTTACTGAAGACCAAGGAAGAAGGACTTGAGAAGAAAGGTAACATTTACCAAATTTAAAAACATTCCAAGCCTACCTAGCACTGAGCTACCTGTACTTTGGCAAACAGATGGAAAAGGGGAGAGAAAAGAGAGACCCAATTTGGAATCTCCTGAGTTTAAAATGTAGGTGCAAAGAGTAGTGAGAAGAATTTCCTATTCTCCAATACAAACAGGATAAAAACTTCTTAAAGCTTGAAGGGAGAAAAAATCTAATTACTAAGACCTAAAGACAAAGAATAGTGAAGGAGAAAAAGATCTTGTAACTAATAACTACAGACAGGAAATAGTCGGGGGAGGGGCGGGGGGAAGCCTTCCCAAAAGACTGGTTTTCAGGCTTTAACTAACTTAGCAGACTGCCCCACACTAACTAGGAAGACTAAGGCTTGAGGCTTTTTATGAGTTTTGAAGAAGAAAGACATTATTATCCACAAAATAATAATCGGCTTTTAAATATAAATTCCTATTTTGCTCTCCTGGGAGTAGCTTATGCACTGACAGAAGCTGGTTAACAGCATTAATATATTTTCCATTAAAATGAGAAAGTTTCCCTTTTGCCCTCCTCCTTTCCCATCCAAGACAAATGATCCCTATTTTTCAAGGCTTGGCTAAGATTATATTACCACCTCTTTCATGCTGTCTTCTTTGACTTTTTTTTCTTTTAAAGACCAGTCTCCCCATTTCTCCCAAAATAGAAATGCTAGGGCTATTGCTGGGCTAATGCCATTGGTGATCAACATGGGAGCTTTGACTTGGTGCTACATTTCTGGTTCACCCCTTCTCAGGGGCTCACCACAATGATGCCAAACAGTGCAATTTTGTAACCCACTGCAGCTCAGAACTCCTGATCTCAAGAGATCCATCAGCCTTAGCCTCCCAGGTATCTGGAATTACAGGGATGCACCACCCTATCAGGTATCTTCCCTGATTCATCACACATACCCCCTCCCCAGCCTTAAAACTCTCCCCACAAATTACCTAGGAGTTCCCAGGAGAGGCTAAATCACTGATCCAAGTGAGCCCCCATGTTCCCCTACATACATATAGCTATATATATGTGTGTATACATGTATTTTAAACATGTGTGTATATAATTATATATGTATATATAAAACATGTCATGTAACATCTAGAAATTTATACCCTAAACTTTTTATAATACATTCCTGTAAAACATCTGGCTAAAAATGCCATGATAAATGAAGGCTTCTCAGCTCCTTAACTGAAAATCATTGCTTAAGAATATTTACTGGGACATTCAACTTAGGAGACTAAATTATAAATTATCTTAAGACTAAATTATAAATATCTTTAAAAGTAAATGTCTAGGAAAGAACTTCCTCCTTACTCATCACCAAGATATCCTGTTTCAGTCCTGTTATTCTAGGAAGGGCATCCCATTCCCAGTAAGGTTTCTGTTTTATAATTCTGTATTTTCCCCGGGGATACTTACAGCTTTGTGACAATAGAGTTTCTAGTATTAAAACAAACTCATTCAATTATCTCTTCAGCACTGAAAGAGGAATAAACCTGATGGAGTCTGGAATTCTGTAAATTACCACACTCACTGGGAATTGCCCCTCTAATGCATCTTTTCTTTAGCACATCATGGAGTGAGATCATGTATCACTGATGCTGGTTGTTACCTTGGCAATGCATTTCTCTGTTGGAGACACATGATACTCTATCATCATGTGGAATAAGTAAAAATCCCTGCAATGACCTGAGCCTCAGGTGACTTGAATGTTTTATATCCAATATGAAAAGAAAGAATTTTGCTAATATCCAATTGGATTGTTTTTCTATACTCCTCAAGGAGTTTTTCAAAATTTATAAATTTTCAAACAAGAGGCATATATGAAAAATTGCTTATGTTAATATAATTTTTTTGAAAAAATACCAGATACCTTTAATTTTGGATTTTCAAAATAGCATATGTCAAGGTGGAAATTTTCATCATGATAACATTATGATAACATCTTCCTGTGCTGACTTTTTTCTAACTTTAAAATGACCAAAAAACCCAAAACCCTGAACATTTTGGCCCTTTGACTATTTCAACTAATTAGAGCATATTAATAAGGCAAAGGTACTTGTGAGAGGGCTCGTTGAGGTCAATCACGCAATTCAGAAAGCTCCCACACCAATCATATATATGTTGGTTAAATGGTTAAAAAATACACCAAACATCACAAGATTACATATGAGACCCTGTCCATAGCTTTGCTTCTATCTATGTAACCTGCACCAAATTGGCATAAAAGAGGTCCCCTCTATAGTAAGGGGCCATGGAATGAGAACATGACTATTTCACAAATGAAAATCTGTGGAGTGCTTTAAATATGGAATGTTTAGCTGGGAACTCAAAGTTTCTCACTTAATTTCAGCTTCCAATAAAAGTCAGAACACAAGAGAAATAAAGACTGAACAGAGAGCTGGGCTGGACTTATTAACACTGACCATCCCTTCCATCTTGAAACTCTCCTTTGGCTTCTAATACATTATCCTGCCTTTCCTTTCATATTCTCATAGAAAATACACTTTCTCCTCTTTAATTAAATCCCTCTACCTAAAAAAGATAGCAAAGTCACAGTTTCACATATAAGCCACCTTTTTATTTTTCTAAATATAGTAAAATGTTATTTTGATATTTATTAAGTTCATAACAAAAAAAATTCAATTATAAAAAATTTTTTAAAAGCTAAATCCTTTTACCTGTATATGAATGACCACATCCCTTTCCCTTTCCTAGGGAGCTTAGATTTGTTGAGCCAGTATGGTAAAGCCAGCATGTCAAACTCAAATAGAAACCCATCTCTTTGGGGAGCATGTTGACTTAGAAAATCACAAATTAATATTATCTATTTTGTATTGTATTTTTTATTTATTTTGTTCAACATTTCCCAATTACATTTTGATCTGGTTCTGGGCTTACTGGGGAGTTTTGATGTCCAGAGTTTGATAACTGGCATAGAAGACAGTCTGCTGGACTTAGGGGGAGATAGACCAGGGGGGCTCTAAGGAATAAGTCTATAATCCATATACTCCTCCTCTGTAACAACATCAATCTTCTTCATTCAAATATGTCTAGGACTCAGGGGTGGGGAACCTGGAGCCTCAAGGCCCAATGTGGCCCTCTAGGTCCTCAAGTGTGGCTCTTTGACTGAATCCAGACTTTACAGAACAGATCCCTTTAATAAAAGGATCTGTTCTGTAAAACTTAGACTCAGTCAAAAGGCGGCACCCAACGACCTAGAAGGTAACATGTGGCCTGGAGGCCACCCCCAGAGGTTCTTCCTGGAAGCCTCATGGCCTAGTAGCACTGGACATGAAGTTCAGAAAAACTGGGTTCAAATCTTGCCGTAGACATTTATCAGCTGTGTGACACTAACCAAGTCACTTAACTTTTACATTCTTCAGTTTCATCTGTAAATGAGGGGGTTGGACTTAACAGCCTCTATGATCCCTTCCAGTGCTAAATCAATGACCCATATGTAAAACAACAAAAACCCCTTCACTTGACCCTGCTACCCAACCCCTTCGTTTTACAGATGAGAAAATTTATGTTCAGAGATTTAAGGGTCACACAAAGATAATTAATTAGCAGAGCCAGGATTTGAACAGAGTCCAAATCCAACCTGCTCATTCTTTCACATTACCTCTCTTCCTATTTCTATTTCCTTTCACTGAACTTCTCAAAGTCAATTCAAGAAACACGTATTGTTTGCAATCTGCAAAACACTGTGGTTAGTTAAAAAAAAAATGGAAAAGCAGCCCCAATCTCAAAGTACTTGCAGTCACTCAAATGGACCCCTTACCACTTTCTGAATGTCTGTTACATTCTTTGTATTTGCATCTCTAGCATCCTGCACAATAGCACAGAAGTCTTAATAAATGCTTGTTGACTGATTGGTTTTCCAATTATGTCCTCCTTATCCCCCTGCAATCTAGTTGTGTCCAGCCTTATATTGAAAATGATGCCAAAGGTTTCCTTAATGCCAAAACCAATGACTTTTCGCTCTGTTCTACTTCTCTCCTTGACCACTGGGCTGGACTTGTTACTACTGACCATCCCTTCCATCTTGAAACTCTTCCTCCCTTGGCTTCTAATACATTGTCCTGCCTTTTCTCTTACTTCTCTAGTTTATCCTCTACAGAAGGCTCAGAAGGGAGTGAGAGAAGTGGCGCCACAGCAGCAGAGGCATTCTGAAGGACCTTAGCCACAGAAGAGGAATGGAGATAGGAGACAATAGTTAGTAAAAATGGTAGGATTAAGTGAGAGGTTTTTTTAGGATAGAAGAAACATGGGCATGTTGGTAAGCAGCAGGGAAGGAGCCAGTAGACGTGGAGAGACTGGAGATAAGATCATAAGGGTGGAGGTGGGAGTGGCAATCTGCTAGAGAGATTGAGAACAGATGGGATTGAGGGTAGAGAAGCTGAACTTCAAATATACAAACACATTTACAATATCCCGTATAAATCACCTCTTCTTCTAATTAAACACACCCAATTCCTTCAAACAATCTAGTCTTTCAGTCATTTCACCAAGCTGGTCACCATTTTCTGGACACAGTTTGGTCTAAATCTTTCCTAAAACGTAGTGCACAGAACCGGACATGACACTTTGGAAATGGTCTCAACAGGGCAAAATATACATATAGAGAAATTACTTCCTTCAGTCTGGACACTAATACATCTCTCATAATGCAACCTAGAATAGTATTGGGCAGCTAGGTGGTGAAGTGGATAGAAAGCTGGCCTGGAGCCAGAAAGACACATCTCATATCTGGCCCCAGACACTTATCAGTTATGTGACCCTGGGTAAGTCATGTAACCTTGTTTGCCTCAGTTTCCTCATCTGTAAAATGAGCTGGAGAAGGAAGTGGCAAACTATTCCAGTATCTTTGCCAAGAAAACTCCACATGGAGTCACAAAAAGTCAGACGTGACTGAAAACGACTGAATAACAACAAAAAGATAGTATTTACTTTTTTAACCCTGTAGTAGCACTCTTGATGATACACCTAACTGCACACAGGAATCACACAAATGGGTAGTCACAGATAGCTTGTGCTCTGCATTACTGGAGGAAGGACGTAGAGCAAAATTACAGACTCATTCAAATATCAGGCAAACAGTCAATTTAGACAACCAGGTGGCTACATAGTACAGTGGATGGAGCACTGGGCTTGGAGTCAAGAAGATCAGAGTTCAAATCCTGTCCCCAGACACTTACTAGCTGGGTCACCCTGGGCAAGTCACTTAACTTCTGGCTGCCTCAGTTTCCTCAAGTATAAAATGGGGATCATAGTAGCGCCTACCTCTCATAGTTGTGAAGATAAGGTAATATCTTTAAAGTACTTAGCCTAGCACATAGTAGGCCTTTAATAAATACTTGTTCTTTTCCTCTTCTCCATACTGTAATGGGTCAAATACAAAAACCAACCATGACTTCAAATGCACAATTTATACAGTACAACATTTCATCTCTGAATTCAACCTATGAATATGTGCATGCCTGCCTACTATTCCAAGGAGTGGGTATTAACAAGTGGGAGAAATTTTATAATAAGATCAAGGAAAGGAAAATAATCCTTCTCTCAAGGTCAAAATATATACTAAATCAGCAAATGTGTGATTTCTACCAGCAGACTTCAGGTATTTATAGTACCCACACTGGATTAAAAAAATAAAGCAAACAACTCCATACGTATGCCAGTATCCCACAGAATCCTTGGAAAAAGTGATGACAGTACAACTCACACATTTTATAGATAAAGGGTTAAAAAGCAGAAGTCCAAGGACACTTTCACTGACAATATTTATTTAGCACCAATACTGTGCTCAGCTTGCCACTAAGGCCTGCTCCAACGCACAAATCAGAACCCGGGTTCTCAGTCAATCAATTAAGGAGCATGTTAACTACCTACTCTTTGTTAAAACAATGTCACGATGAGAATACAAAGTAAAATGTGAAACATCCCCAATGTTAACATTCTATCCTGGCTTGTATGCTCCAGGAATGCCGGCTCCTCAAGAGCGCACGCTGTATTTGATCATTTCTTGGCACCCCCAATGGCTGGCCCTACACCTGACATGCAGTGGGGGCTTAAAACAGGCTTGTTAATTGGTTCCGCTGGTTAATTGGATCAATGTAGCTATGCTTGGTAAACGCATTACTGGAGAACTGATTATTAGGTGATGAACTTGTCTGACCACAGAATCTCCGAAACAGGCCGCTAAGGTAAACGAAGGGGCTACAAACAATGCTGGTTAAGGAAGCCCCTGCAATAATAAAAAACACTCATCTTCTGAAGCACGTGCAAAGCACTGGGGAGACATTACATATCATTTATAATGATGGGCTTGGAATAGAACAGGGCTACCAAAATGAAAAGGGTGGCTAGGTGGCGCCATAGTGCACAGAGTGCCAGGCCTGGAGTCAGGAAGACTCCCCTTCATGAGTTCAAATTTGGTCTCAGATGAGTACTAGCTGTGTGACCCTGGGCAAGTCGCTTAACCCTGTTTGCCTCAGTTTCCTCATCTGTAAAATGAGCTGGAGAAGGAAATGGCTAACCACTCCAGTATCTTTGCCAAGAAAAGCCCAAATGGGGTCTGGTGGAGTCAGACATGACGGAAAAATGACTGAATAACAAGCCAAAATAGAATCAAACCGAGCACATGATCCTAACTATATTCTAATTATACACTTCTAATATTTAAAAAAAATACAATCGTGCATGTGATTAACTACAGAACACAGCCTTGTTATAACAGGCAATTTCCCATTTGTACAATGCCTATTTATAAGCTCACTCTTTCAGTAACATCATATTATCAGGAGAGACAAAGGGAGGTGCCATTAGAACTGAAACAATACAATTCTTCCCAAGGATACAAGCAAGTGATTCACACAGAAAATTACTCCAACTACCCAGGGTCTATTCAAACCCATTCAGTAAATGGGACATTCATGTTTTAAGAGGAGAACACAACGAACACAGAAATATAAATACACACACATACAACTCACTCAGGCAAAGCCAGCCTCTTTAAAAACCCATTAGTCATTTTCTTCGAAAATAGAGACTTCTGTGCCAGACAAGCAACAGTCTTCCCAACCCCGCCCCATTTTCTGCCTACTCCCCCAAAATATTTGATGGAACTGCCAGGGCTGTTTTTTTTAAACTTACCTATTTATGCAAAGTATGCAATTACCCACCTCCCCCAAACTGTGAAGTCTGGAGAATAAATTCATCACTTTTCCAACATCTTAATTCTACTTAAATTTTTACACCTACAGAAAGGAGTTTTTTTGTAGTTGGATCAGTTTTTGGAATTAAACTCATCTTTGTTCTCTGCACTTGGCTGCAAAGTCTTTTAAATAGTCTCACATCGACAGGGTGTGAAACAGTGGCAAGGAAAAAAAACCAACCAACCAACCTCTGGAATTCACCAAGAGTAGAACTTTGGGAAAGTTATTTTCTCTGGATTTAAGGGAAGGGAAAATGAGAATAAAATCACCTTACCACATTTCACAAGGTTGTATGAAATGTGCTACATGCACATCTTCGTGCACACACACACACTCACACACACACACATACCAGCATGCATATTGCGAATTCCTATCCTGGTTTGTGATAGTTCAAGATACATTTCTCAGGTCCTTTTTTCCCTTACTCAACAAAAAGTGGTATCTTCCCAAATTCCACAACATCCTCCTAGATTTGGACTCTCTGGTTGTTGCAACCAAGATAAGTGAACTAACTTGAACAAACAGATGATACTGAACAGAAGTCACAGTACTTAAAATGTATTTTGTCTGCTCTGGAAAAATCTAAATCTAGTACATATAATCCATTTATAAACTGTTTAAAAGTTTGTACACTGATACAACCATTTACTCTTCTCCACTTCTACCAATGCCATGTAATAGTATTATTCTGTAACTCACCCCACATTTTATATATTTACTGGCTTGAGAAAATGGTTTTAAAATCATGGAGGCCACCAAAATTGTCTGTATTCTTTTTTGGACACACATTTAATTAAATGCTTATAGAGCACTATGCTGGGGAGAACCAAAGGTTAGATAAGACCTGTTCCCCACCCTCATGGAGTTTATAATGTAGACAACAATTAGACTCAGAGATAATTGTCAACACAACAAAGTATAAATGCATTAAAATTACAAAACAAAAGCATGAAGTCTAAAATGAAAATCTGTTACTAAGTGCAGGATTTTGAGAATGTTTCCTGGAGGAGTTGGATAAGAATATTAATAAGTGAAGGTCAGGGAGGAAATATTTCAAACAAAGAGTCCACAGGATACATTTGAGAGGTAGAAAAGTAGTCAGGTTAGATTATGGAGTGTTTGGTAGGAAGTAATATAAGAAGCTACAAAGGTAGAGTTGTGTCAGATTGTGCAAGGCCATGAATTCAAGGCAAAGGGCTTAAACAAACAAACAAACAAACAAAAAACAACTTCAGTGATTCTCTTTTACCTATAGACTTGGACAAAGCTATGGCTAAGAAAGATTATTCTGCCTAGAATATGATGGAGGGATTAGAGCTGAGGTGGAATGGTTATGGGAAGACAAATGTGTTTCATGTAACAAAACCCTATCATGTAGTAGCGTTGCAAAACAAGCTAGAAAGTGAGAATTGAGATATATAATTGTAAATATCTTCCATAAATAACACTTTCAATTAAGGAAGCTCTAGACCACGGATTCTTAAACCTGGAGTCCACCATAGATATGAGGGGTTGTATGAACCTGGATAGGAGGGAAAAAAAATCTTTATTCCTTTGTTATTCTATGCATTTTATTTTAAGCATTTAAAAACATTATTCTGAGAAGCAGATCCACAGGTTTCACCAGATTGCCAATGGGGTCCTTGGCAGACAAAGCGTTAAGAACCCCTGTTCAAACTATACTTTGTGGACTTCTCCACAGGGCCCCTTAAAACTATACCCATCTTGAGGCCCGGTGGGGAAGTCAGGAGCAGAATTTGTAACTCAGAACTTAAAAAAAAAAAGAATGCTTAATTTTACATGTAATTGGGGGAAGAAAATACTATTAAAAAAAACTGATTCCTAAATAAATGAGTCTGGAATGATTCTTCAAGTGAAGGCAAAGGTTTTGCATTAATTTCTTTTGTATTTTCTAGAGAAACTCAGCTCCAGGAACCAACCAGCAACAAGACCTAAAACTATCTGACTAAATTTGAATGGAGGCAGTAGTGAATTAGACAGATTAACAGGTATGGGCCCCAAGCACACAACGAAATAAAATCAGAAAACAAAAATGAGAAAACTAGCATTAGCTGGAAGAAAGGAAAACAAGAACACCAATTTTTACCCTAACAATTTGGCATTTCATCATTATAGCAAATGAGGATACTATTTTGCAAACGTCTTTCAGGGTTTTGTTTGTTGTTGTTTTTTCCGAAGAGAACCTAAATGATAATTATGTGTAATGTGTAAACTAATTATAAGTTCATATTTATTTAACATCTTTCATCTAAGAGCTCAAAGTTTATACCCAATAACTAATTAGACCTAAATGCTGTGAGGCAGGTGACAATCTTATAACTTTGGCTTTTTGTATCTACCCAAAGATCTCCTGAAAACTTCCTTGACCAATTTCTCCAAGTACCAGCATGCAATACAACAAAAGTCACCATCCACCCCACTCAGTTTTATTCCATTTCTACACACTGCATGAACAACTTGCCAGGGCAAATCAGTGGTAAGAAAAAAAAAATTAACTCTTTTACTAACTACTGGATTAAGAATTTCCCTTTTTTACCTAAATTCTTTTGAGACTTTTCAAAAGTTGAACTTTAAAAAAAAATCCACATTCCTCAGATTTTTCTTTAAGGTTTATGATTTACTCTGAGAGAAGGAGCCTAGGGAGAAAGGTATTCACCTGACAATTAGAGAGCCTGGGTCCCAGTCCTAGACTTACCACTTCTTAAGTCATGAGACACTGAACAAGTCACAACTTATCTCAATCTGTTTCTTCACCTGGAAAATGGGGATATAATAATGCCCTGCCCACTTTGCATGGCTTTTATGAGTGACTCAAATAAGATATGTGAAAAGCACTTAAAATATTTTAAGGTAGTCTATAAAAGTGTGATTTATAATCATCATCACCAAGTTAAAGACTTCCAAATGTTCACCTGCTCATCCAAAAAAAATCCTTTTCATAAAATATCATGACGCAAGAACTTTTGTTTTTATATTTTTAAACTAAGAATAATAGCTGTCGTTTATTTATGAAGTAGTTTACAAACATATCCTTTGACTCTCACAATCCTGAAAGGCACATGCCATTGTAATCCCCATCTTTCAGATGAAAAAAATTTGGCAGAAAGAAGTTAAGGGACATGCCCAGGATCACACAGATAGTGTTTATGACTAGATTTGAACTCAGTTCTTCCGGACTCCAGGTCTGGAACGCTATGTACTGTGCTGCCCAGCTTTCAGCTTCAATCGAGCTTAACCAAGTAAATCAAAACAGCGATTTGGGACTTGAGAAATGGCTGGGGAAAAATAAGTGTTCCAACTCAGGACCCAGTCAGTCTTTCCCTCATGTATTAATGATGGAGGCATTTTAATAATAGCGCTGTTTTAATTGCATCTAAGAAAATATGACATGTTTATATTTTTAAAAACTGCTTGGCTGAAATATAACAGATGGTTGTCTCCGCATAAGTTAATGATGTTATTGTAAGGTTAAAATAACGTATTCAACAAAAGACAATCGTCAGCATTTTTGTCACCACAGGAAAGTATATTTAACATTTCAAAGGAAAGGTTTTCCTCCACCTAATTTTGTTTTGGTAATACATTTTTAAAAAATTACTACCTCACATACATGTGGGGAAAGTGCAGTTGTCACATAAAATATTTCAGCTCCTTACAATCAAATGTTTTATATTCCCATACAAGTTTAGACACCTCCCTGTAAGTAAAGTAAGATACCTCCCTGGACCTACTATACATCACACTGTGTATTTGCAGTTTAATAAGGAGTGCTAGAACACCTGGTTACTGTAGCCAAATTCAGTTGGAGAAAAAGGAGGCATGAATGGTGGATTCGTAGTTAGAAGACTGGGTTGGAATCTGACCTCTGCTAATTACTACTTGGGTAACCTCAGGTTAATCAATTATCTTAGCTTCTGAATCTGTAAAATGCAGATGGATTAGCTAACTTCGAAGATCCTTTCAACCTATAAGTCTATTAGAGCCCTTCAGGGTAATTTTATCCCAAAACACAGACAGCTGACAAAACATTCAAACAAAATTGAAATGTCACCTAACTGATTTTGAACACTAGAGGGACCAGAATTTAAGAATACCTCAAGGACCAAATTATCAACTGAACTGGTACATTTTTTAATCCATAAGGCAAAGAAATAAATATGATAAAACATTTCTATTTTAAAGTAAAATTATTTAAAAATGTGTCAGTTGACCTGCCTGGCTGGTCCTCTGGTGTTAAACCATGACTGAGGTGGTAGATATCTATATTCATTTAATTCAACATTAATATTAGTCACTTCAAACAATGTCCAGCCAGAGGGAGAACTCAATTCAAAAGATACTTAATAATAGTAAAGAAGTGATTAAATCACTACCTGGCAGTTGAGGATCACATCATTATTAGACTGTGAGCTCCTTGAGAGGAAGGGCTGGGGTTTTGGTTTTTTGTCTTTCTTTGTATCCATCCCTAGGGCTGAGCAAAGCACTGGGCACATAGTCGGCACTTAAATGTTGGTTAACTTGACTCATCACCTCTCATCTAATTATGGCAGTGGCTTCCTCCTTGGCCTCCCTGCCTCAAGTCTCTAATTCATGGTCCCCACAAAGCGATCATACTCAAACCTAGGTCTCACCATGGCAATAAATTCTTGTGGTTCTCTATTACTTCTAGGATCAAATAAAAACTCCTCTATTTGGCATTTAAAGACCTCCACAACCCGGTTCCAACCTACCCCTTTCCAGCCTTGCTACCTCTTACTCCATTTTGTGAACTCTTCAGTCAAACAAGCAATCCCATTGCCCATCACACACAACACCCCATGTCCCTTTACCTTGTACGTATTTATGTCCACACACATCTTATTTTCCTCAATAGAATGTAAGCTTTGAAGGGAAGGGACATTTTGATTCTTGTCTTAGTATCCCCAGCCCCAGCACAATACCTAATGAGCATTTATATAGCACCTGCTATGTGCTAGGGCACTGTGCTAAGTGCTTTTGACAAGCATTATCTCATTCGATCCTCACAACAACCCTGCAAAGATGCTGTTATGATCCTTGTTTTTAACTTGAGGAAACTGAGGCAGAGGTTAAGTGACTTGCCTAGGGTCACACAGATAGTAAAGGCTAAGGTAGGATTTAAACTCAGGTGTTTCTGACTCCAGGTCCAACACTTTATCCACTGTACCACTAGCTGGACAATAGCTACTCAATAAACGCTTGTTGTAACTGATTGACATTAAAAATATTTTTGAACTGCCTCTTCCTCATGTTTTTTCCAGTATAGACTGACTGATAACAATAAGCCATGCATGATCTCTTGAACCCTGGTACATATTTCTGAGATGGGGTTGGACATCCTGAGAAACAGGTAAAAAGGGCAGAGGAAAAAGAAATAGGAGAATGGGGGGGGCAGAAATCAACCTCCAAACACTGGCCACCTATTTTAATTAATATAGAAACTGACCCACCACTGTAATTATAAAACACTGAAGAAAAAAAAGTTCTCTTCTCTGAGATAGCCATGTGAGATGACTCCTTCCTTAAGTGTACTTTTCTGATCTTTAAACATTTTTTAAGTAAAAAATAACTTTAAACCAGATGGAGTCTTCAACAAATGACATAGTAAGGAAACTGATGTTTTCCACCTTCTTAATCTTCTCCTACTTCTTCTTAAGCTTCTCCTACTTAATCACTGATAAAATAATCAAGCCTCATTTCAAATAACTTTTAAAAAGTCCTTTAGACAGCATGGCTAAAATTTCATCTCTCTTCTATTCTCCCTTCAAAAGTTTGCTTCAAAACAGTATTTTGACAGCTTGGAGATACGTGGAAGAATTCTACAGTCACTAAAATGCATTCAACATCTGTAGCGAAAATATAAATCCACAATCTAAAATATTTTGAGTATTTCTTATGAAAATCTTTCTGAGACAAGGCCAAAGTCTTGCTATGTAGACAGTTAAATATGTAATACATTTTGTTGAAGATGACAAAAATCACAAATGTATTCATACTATGAAGGCACTAATACTAGGAAAACATTTCATTCTAAAGAGAACAGCCATGTGTCTGATCTAACCACAAACACCTTAAACAAGAGAATTCATTTCAAAATATTTTCTTTAGAACCACCCTAAATTACTACAGACAAAAAGCTGAGGGTGTAGAGTACAGACTTCATCAGATTAGAAGAGAATGTCAGTAGATGAATTAAAGAAATTACATTTTGGCATGGATACAACTCTATGCAATTTCAAACATTTCAGGTAGTGGGCAAATTTCCAAGTTCCTGCTACTTCATTCACATCACTTTTTCCTTCCATTGGCCTTTCATAATCACCTGTTCGTAATTTGTGAGATATCAAACAATGGAAGATAACTTTAACTTCCAAAACTTAGTTTATTCTACTTGCAACACAATTAAAAGACTAACTAGTAAAAGACAGGAAGCTATTCAGTTAAAAAAGCTTTCAAAATTCTATTGCTTAAACTAGATTTCTGAACTAAATACTATTTAACCTCTCTCTGGACAGCCATTTAGGAAATCAACAGGAAAACCTCAACTGCCCCTGTAATTAACAAGAGAGACCCTCTTCATCCACATCCCCAAACTGTCCCTTTTCTTTTTAAGCTTTGGGGTTTTGTGTATGTTAAGAATTTTAAGTGGCAAAGAAAAAGTCAACAAAATTGTATTAGTCACTTTCTCTTATAGGTAGCAAAAGAGAGCCAAATGGGAACTGAATTCTCAATAAGTAATATGCTACCCTGTGCAGAGTTCAAAGCAAGGTCTCATGGAAGACAGAAAATGTTATTCAACAACAACAACAACAAAACCCCACCACAACCTTATATGGGACCAATTATCCATGATTCGGAAAAATCAAACATAACTTTCAGATCTAAAAGTGAATAATTTCATGAATGGTGGCCGACAAATCTGTGTAGGCTAGATCTCAGGCAAAACTAGCAAAATAAGACATACTTTGGGTTTTAGTACCTCCTTTCCCATAAAGGGTAAAGAGTTGGCTTAATCTATGCTCAAAGGACTATAAAACTATGCATACCCTTTGACCCAGCAAAACCACTGCTATTCGTGTGTATCCCAAAGAGATCAAAAAGAAAAAGAAAAAGGCTCTACATGCACAAGAATATTTATAGCACCTCTTTTTGTGGTGGAGAAGAATTGGACATTGAGGGGATGCCCATCAGTTGGGAAATGGCTGAACAAGTTGTAATATACATATGAGTGTATAGAGTACTATCAGTCCTATAAGAAATGACAAGGGGGTGAGTTTCATAAAAACATGTCAAGACTTATATGAACTGATGCAAAGTGAATTGAGAAGAACCAGGAGTTCATCGTGCAGAGTAACAGCAATGTTGTAATGATGATCAACTATGAAAGACTTGGTTCCTCTGATCAACACAGTGATCCAAGACAATTCCAAAGGGCACATAATAAATAAAATGCTATCCATTTCTAGAGACAGAACTGATGAATTGAGTGCAAAATGAAGTATAATTTTCTTACTTCCTTTATTTTTTTTTGCTTTTTAAAAAATATTACTAACATAGAAATATGTTTTGCATGATTTCATGTCTAATTGATATCATATTGTCTGCCTTCTCAGAGGGGATGGGCGGGACGGTGGGAGGTGGGAAGAGAATTTGGAACTCAACATTTTTTAAAAAGAGTATTAATAATAAGTAATACATTTGGATTTTTAAAGGAGTTGGCTTTATTATCTCATCTCACTTTTATTTTAAAGGTGAAAAAATTTTATGTATGGTATTATTTTCAAATTTTAATCTGGAATGTGTAATACCAACCATCATTCAAAATTTTTTTACCTTTATGGCCCTCTTCCCTCATCTTTCCTTTCTTTACAAAAATCTACTTAGGCACTTTCTTCATTGACTCTCCATCAACTCTTTGGTCTATCACATTTTCTCCCCTTCTATTTCTCTCTCAAAGTGAAAATCATAAAAATCAAAACTTAAAGAGTTGGGAGGTTAATTAGAAGCTTCATCCAATCCCTTCATTTTACCTGTAAGTCGCCGCTGAGGCCCCAAAAAAGTTGAGTGACTTGCCCAGGGTCACATAGCTACTAAGGATCTGACTCACATTTTGCACCCAAGAATCCGGGTTTGCACCCAGGTCTTCCTAACTCCTCAGCTGGTGCTCTCTTCCACTATGCTATGGTACTTCGAATGAACTGAGATGGAACTGAAAGAACAGTGGACTAAAGGTCAGATGACCTTGGCATTTCTTTGTTGTGCAGTCAGTGGTATCTCAATTTCCCCATCATTTCATTTACAAATGAAAATAATATTGACTTTCTTATCTGATGTTACCAGGACAAGTGACTTAACAGGAAAATAGAAAAGAAGCCAGTATTATATGAATGTAGGAAACAAAAAGAGTCATACGGACTTTCTGTAGGTAAATGAATTACCTCTATTCTAACTCTGCATGTACTTGGTTTTTCCTGACTTTCAAAAATTGTACCTTCTTTTAATATGAATATATATGTTGAGCCTATATCAATTTGTGTGCTGTCTTGGGATGGAAGGAGGAGAGAGATTGGGGAGAAAACATGGAACTCAAAATCTTATGGAAGTCAATGTTGACAACTAAAAATAAATAAATAAATGTATTATTTAAAAAGATTGTACCTTCTGAAAAAACTTCATTCAAAGACATCTCAACCTATTTTTGAGGGATTTTTTAAAAGTATTTTACCACCACTGTCTCTGGAAAGACTAGATGATAAAACCTACTTTCATCCTCTCCGAAGAGGTGAAAGGACGAGGGCAGCACAGGCTAGAAAAAGGAAGCAAGTTTTGCTCTGCCTTAACTTTGAGGGGAACAAAACTATTCTCCAAATCTTTTATGAAGTCTGCTTATAAAAGTTTGGAGCTTTTTTTTTTAAACAATGATACTACACATACAGACTGAGGCAAAGCAGGAGGTCACCCACCTAACACTAACCCAACTGCACAGCCTCTAAATATTTCTCTCACCTCCATACAAAAAATATTCTGCCTTTAGGTTTAGGAGGATCAGGATTTTACTGGCATTGCACACCTGCTCTCATTTCTACGGCAGGAGGATGTCTCCTGACGTGATTTTCGAACTTTTCTTTCTTTTGCTTCTCTCTGGGAGGGTGAGACCACCATTAATTTTTTACTGTGCATAACCCGTAATAAGAGAAAAGGTATCCCAGGAAGCAGTTCAGTCCTAGAAAGCACATATAATAGTCAGCCACCTGCCAGGGGATTGATTATTCACTTGGTTCCTAGTTCCTGTGTTGCAGGGTCGAAGCACCTAAGTGCAGCGAGGGGTACAGAACAAAACAAAGGAACCAGGTGGCTTGGGGGATGGGTCCCTTCCTCTGACCAGCCTCCAAAGGAAGCATCCTGCCTTTTGTAGCTCAAGTTATTTCCTCATACTCAACTGTATTCAAGGGCAACAGGATAAACGGGGAAGAAAAAAAAAAGAGAGAATCCTATAGCTAAAATCCTCTCCAATTTTGGGGAGAAAACAAAGAGAAATTTACTGAGCTTTACATTCAGAGGAAGAGGGGCTTCTCTCTATCAGCGTAATTAGATTAAAATTCTTTGGGATATCATCTTTTCATCAACATATTAAAAAGCCTCATAAAATTAACCAAGACATCCATGATTATATGAATACATGAAGAATAACGTTATCAGGTGAGAACACCCTCCACCAGGTACAGGCAATCTATCTTTCCTGAGATACACAGAGGTTAAGTGATTTTCCCAACCAAAAAGGTCATGTCTGCAACAGCATTTTGAGGCTGCATCTTCCTGCTTGCAAATCCAGCAATTTATCCCAGAGGTATATTGGGAGGGAGGGATGAAAGGAAGGGAGAAAGAGGAGGAGGGAGAGGGAAAAGAAGGAAGGAAGGAAGGAAGGAAGGAAGGAAGGAAGGAAGGAAGGAAAGAAGGAAGGAAGGAAGGAAGGAAGGAAGGAAGGAAGGAAGGAAGGAAGGAAGGAAGGAAGGAAGGAAGGAAGGAAGGAGGGAAGGAAGGAGGGAGGAAGGAAGGAAGGAAGGAAGGAGGGAAGGAAGGAGGGAGGAAAAGAAGGAAGGAGGGAGGGAAGGAGGGAAAGAGAGGAAGGAAGGAAGGAGGGAAGGAAGGAGGGAGGAAAAGAAGGAAGGAGGGAGGGAAGGAGGGAAAGAGAGGAAGGAAGGAAGGAGGAAGGAAGGAGGGAAGGAGAGGAAGGAAGAAAGGAGGGAAGGAGAGGAAGGAGGGAGGGAAGGAAGGAAGGAGGGAAGGAAGGAAGGAAGGAAGGAAGGAAGGAAGGAGGAAGGAGGGAGGAAGGAAGGAAGGAAGGAAGGAGGGAAGGAAGGAGGGAGGAAAAGAAGGAAGGAGGGAGGGAAGGAGGGAAAGAGAGGAAGGAAGGAAGGAGGGAAGGAAGGAGGGAAGGAGAGGAAGGAAGAAAGGAGGGAAGGAGAGGAAGGAGGGAGGGAAGGAAGGAAGGAGGGAGGGAGGGAGGGAAGAAAGGAAGGAAGGAAGGAAGGAAGGAAGGAAGGAAGGAAGGAAGGAAGGAAGAAAGGAAGGTCATTTCCCCAACCCACCAAGAAAGAAACTGAAGTCACTTCTGCACCCCATTCCCCACCCTCAATAATAACTCTTATATAGTCTCTGATGAAGACAGCCTATATTGTAACCACAGTAAAAATAAATTACTCATTTCCCAAGGGACAAAATTTGAGAATGAGACCAAAAAGTATTACCAAGTCACTACAAATGAAATTCTACCTAGCAGTAGTAACTTGGACAGTAGTGCTTTAAGGCCGTAGGCAACTCACACACTTTCCCTAAAGAGTCACTGGAGAAGAGGAACTAGAAGTTCAGGGAGAAGCAGACCACAGGGTACCTACCCAACCCCCCCAACTTCTTCCACCCCCCACCAAAGCATGATTCATTTAGTTTTTCTTAGAAAGAATAAAGGAAGAAAAGAGGAAAGCTAGTTAATCCACCTATTCTCTCCATCTCCTTCAGTCTCTGACAGAAAAGAGAATGCAAAAAAGATAGGTGGGTGGGTGGGTAGGTAGGTAGACAGACACAGACAGACAGACAGATAAAGTCAAGGAACTAGAATAGAAAGTGTAGAGAATCATACTGAAACAATGTATAATCAATTCTATATTGCTACAATTGAAATTATCTAATAATTTGTAATATTTTAAACCAGACCCTTGCTATTTTTCATATTTTCAAGCAGGCCATTTCTCAGAAATGCTTGATAAAAATCCCTACCTTAATAATGACCCTGAGACTGCAAACCAAACAAAGCTTCTTGTGCAAAAGGTGACAAGAGGCCTCTTCAGAGTTACAGAGCACACCTGTGGCAATCTTGAACACAAGGGCCCTATATAGTACCAACAAATGCTTATCAATTTTCAGAGCTCTCTTGGGCTGCTCACCAAAAGCTGATAGGAAAGAAAGAGCTGCGATCTGTCCCTTGAGAAGGCTCTTTTCTTTGTCATTTGCAAAATGCTTCTTTCCTTAGTGCAGGCAGTATGCTTTGCCAGAGATACTAAAAATAGCATTTCCTTCAATTTACACTTTTCTATTTGCAACACTTCCACAGTAGGAGGCTTTTTACAACATACTACCTTCCCCTCACCCCAAAAAAATGGATTTGTCCAAACCTAAGATTAAGAAAAAAATTTCCTAACAATGAAAACTGTTAGGTTATAGAAAGGGACTGCAATTTTCCTTTAGATCTTTAAGAACACCTGATTCTCACCTGAGATGCCTGAAATCCTGTTTGGAAAAACCAGAATGAAACCCTGAAAACCCCTCAAAAACCACTTTTAGTTGAATAAATAAAAGATCCCATGATCCCATGACTAGAAATGAAGCTTAACTCCTTTATGGTTAATCCCGAAAGTTCCACATAATCTCAGCATTAAAAGAAATCTCAGCTATCATCTAATGATTCCATTCTAACCAATTCCTAAACAAGGACTCCCTTTTACAACTGTGGTGATATGCCTATTTCTAGAGGAAATACATTTCACTCCTGTTTTTGTTTACATTGAACACAAATCTACTTATATGCCTATTTTCCCATTCAGAAGACTAACTATTGCCACTTTTGTTGTTGTTCAGGATTTTTTTTGTTGTTTTATTTTCAGTCCTGTCCAACTATTTGTGACCCCATTTAGGGTACTGTTAGCAGAGATATACTCCAGTGGTTCACCATTTCCTTCTCCTCATTTTACAAATGAGGAAACTGAGACAAACAGGGTTAAGTGACTTGCCCAGAGTCACACAACTAGTAAGTGGATTTGAACTCACAAGATGAGTTTTCTTGACTTCTGGCTCAGAACTTCATCTACTGCACCACCTAGCTACCCCTACAAAGGGATTCACTACAAAGGTTTAAATTTTAAAACAATAATGGGCTTGCTTCACTATTTTTTTTGAAGCAGAAGAGAAGAACTGGAGATAAAATCAACCTACCAATGTAGCTAATTTAGGGGCTCCCAAGGGGAAAAAAATAACCCCAAATCTCATAAAACACCATATATACCAAAGGAGAAAAGGGGGTTAAAAATTCCTGTTGTATTTTTTTTCAATGAGGAAACGCATTTCTGAAGTGTGAATAAAACTTTAAAAATCAGGTAACAAGGGGCAGCTAGGTGGCGCAGTGAATAGAGCTCTGAGCTTGGAGTCAGGAGGACCTGAGTTCAAATCCAGCCTCAGACACTTAATAGTTACTAGCTGTACAACCACAACCCTGGGCAAGTCTCAAAAAAAAAATCAGGTAACATTAATCCAGCTGAATTATTTTCCCAATCAAGGTACATCACATATAGAACAAAGACATTTTAAGCAGTCTCTGATGTTAAAGCAATTTTTTTTACACTCCATACATTTCCTCCCACCCACAATTTTTGACAATTAAGCAAAAGATACATATAAAATATTGGACAAAAAAGCCACCTTTCCTCTTCACAAACATCCCCATTAAACATCAGAGATATTAAGTTCCCTTGTGCATGAAACACAGGACATGCTCAGTTGGACTCTGGAGGGGCATCATAAATTTGGCAAGTCCCCCTTTAGGCCATGTAAAATCATCAAATGAACCAGTCAGCATGGCTGAAACATACTCACGCTGCAACTGGAGAAGACTGAAAAAGGACACCCACAGCAATAGACCTGCTAATTAATCCCTCTCTTCCTCCCCGCTGGCCCAGAATATTTGAAGCAACTGAGCAACTGTGATCTGGGAACATGGTTTGGACAATGTTGAGATAATGATTTGAGTTGGTTTCCAACTGCTGGGAGATTCCCTGCAACCCTATCTGGTGAGAACCACTGGCATCCTTTGCTTCCCAACGTCTGAAGCGAGACATGGTTCAGAAGGCTAGGAATACTTCCTCCCTTTTATCAAACGTGATATTTAAGAAGCCCACAGGCTGTGCATTATAGTGTCAATCTGACATCAATGAATTAAAAAAATCACACACTGAAAGCAACTGAAATCCTTGGTTGACTACATAGGATTTTCTGATCAACAAAATTTTAAAACATACACATGTTAGACTATATATTCCCAAAGTGAAAATCAGATCACAAGAAAACTTTGTGTTACTATATTATCAGAAATCGAAGTGCTGCCAAAAAAAAAATTGAGGGTGGGGAGAAGGAATTGTCTAAATCTGCACTTTCAACAAGTTGCCTTTTTATGCAAAAAGGTTAAATGATGACACGCCTCTGGTTATACAAAAATGTGTATCAGGAGGAGCTAGAATGTAGTTCATCACAACTCCAAAGCCAGGCTTCTGCTCCCTATGCCAAACCTGTAAGAGCGATCCTACAGAAATAGATCAGTTATAAAGCCAGAGAGAGAGACTGCAGACAACCAACATGCAGTCCTAGCAAAGGCAATTGTAGCAATACATTCTGACATCACATCACAATAAAGGATGGGACAAACCCCGCTGTTTAGAGCTCAGAACATCTGGGAGTCAAAAAGATCTGAATCATATCCGTCCTCTAATACTGACTTCACAGGGTTATAGTGGTATAGAGTATATACACTGGGTGTCCCAAAAATCTCAGGCTGCCATCTGCACTGCTGGAAGGAACGCCCACACATGGATGACAGCACAGTTCCATTACATGACAGAATCCAAGCGCAACACTTTGATGTCACTATTAAAAAAAACAACAAAAACAAAATCCCCAAAGAGAAATTATGCTTATGGTAAGTCTAAAAGCCAAGAGTATTGTGAGCCCTACAGCAGGTATCAAATTCATTCACATGTGATACACTGGCAGAGTTCTCTGTACTCAAAGCACTTCAGAGTACTCTGTATTTAAAAGGAGCCCATCACACAACTGTACAATCTGTGCCCTGCTGCCGTCCCCAAGGAAAGAATCTTAGAGCTGCCACAGACTGAACCCCAAGGTATATGTCTTTGTTCTTTGAAATAGTGATGATATCAACCTCAGATCATTCTATAATGAACTCAGGTGAGTTTGTTCAAATCTCCAAATGTGTCTAGCGTAATCCAAGGAAAAATGGTTCATTTCCCTGATGGCAACTTTCACTATAAAATCAGACGACACAGAAGGGACCTTGGAGAACATTTCATCTAACATCATCATTTTGCAGATGAGGAAACAGATCCAGAAAGATTAGGTGATTTGTTAACAACTCACTGGAGAGTCAACATTCAAACTCGGGTCCTCTAACTCCAAAGCTCTGTCTCCCCCAATAAGACAAACAAGAGATTCCATAGAGCCTGCTGCAGTGATATTTCTCTAAGAGATGGAGCCACCCAAACCACCACTTCTGCCTTTTCTACCTCCAAGTTATAGATAACCTTTGCACAAAGGTGTCACTAGATGACTTGAGAATTATGTTCAGCTCCTGATATGAAAGGAATACGCATTTATTAAGCACTGTGCTAAGTGCTTTACAAATATTATCTCATTTGATCCTTACAACAAATCATCATGATATAGTTGCTATTATCCCCACTTTATAGTTGAGGAAACTGAGGTAGCCAGAGGTGGAGTGACTTGCCCAGAGTCACACAATTAATAAGTGTCTGATGCTGGATTTGAACTCAGGTCTTATGACTCCAGATTCAATGCTCTATCCATTTATACCACTGACTTTCTCTCATATGAAAAGAAATACTTATTAGAGGCAGAAAAATATCAATACTTTATTCAACACAAGACTGTGAATTGTTTAGAGAAGTTGATCAAAGTCATCGGCACTTCCCCAAATACCTCACATTTCTTATATGTGTCTTTAAGCTTTACAAATGCTTTTCTTGTAGGAATGCCAGATGTGAGTACAGTATCACAAATGTCATTTCTTCTGGTGCCGAGGATGAGGAGGAACTTAGTGAAAGGTCTCCAAAGGATAGGCTAAAGAGTAAGGACTTAGAGATGCTAGATTTGGGGCTGAAAAGGTCATTGAGTCCAGCCTGCCTCATTTTACGGAGGAGGAAACAAAGGCCCAGATAGGTTCAGTGATTTGCCGGGGTCACAAGCTACTGTCTAGGGGTTAGGATTTGCACCTAGGACTCTAAGTGCAGTGCCTCTACAGAGGACAAAAGCAAGTTCACCGTAGCTGTTAGTACACAATGGACTGAAGTGGCCAGAGACTGGGAACAAGACTAGTTAAAAAGGTTATTACATCCATCAACTGGATGAGGGGAGAAAAGATTAATAACCTTTTGTTGTTGAGTTGTTTTTCAGTTGTGTCTAACTCTTCGTGACCCCATCTGGGGTTTTCTCGGCAAAGATACTTGAGTGGTTTGCCATTTCCTTTTCTAGCTCCTTTTATAGAAGAGAAAACTGAGGCAAACAGGGTTAAGTGACTTGCCCAGGGTCACACAGCTACTAAGTGTTTGAGGCTGGCTTTGAAGTGAAGAAGATGAGTCTTCCTGACTCCAGGCCCTGGCATTCTATCTACCGAGCCACCTAGCTGCTCCATAATGATGATTGATGATGATGATGATGATGATGACAATGATGATAACCCATTTTTATATAGCCCTTAGTATGTGTCAGGCACTGTGCTAAGTACCTAACAATTATCTCATTTCATCCTCACAACAACCTGGAAGGTAGGTGCTATTATTATCATCTCCATTTTACAGATAAGGAAACTGAGGCAAACAGATTAACTGGCTTGCCCAGTATCACACAACTAGGAAGTATCTGAGGCTGGATTGAATTTAAATCTTCCTGACTCCTGGCCCTCTATCCACTGCACCACCTAACTGCCCCAATCAGAATGTAATAGCAGAAAGGAGTAAACATGGAGAACTGCAAGAATGACACATAGTAGAGTCTGACCTGGGAGTCAAAAAGACCTAGATTCAGGGTCTACCTCTGCCATGTATCAGCTCTGCTGAACCTTGGGACCAACAACCTAAACTTTCAATGCCCCCAAGCAACTCTCTCAGACCAAACTGCTCAGGAGTTGCTCATCTACATTGGAAGAGGGAGTTCCTTGATTAGCAGGATCCTATGTCAAAGCAATCACAGATCTTACAGAAAAATTATTCCCGTTTTACAGATGAGCCAATGGTGGTTCCATCACACAGATAATAAACATGAGAGCCAAGATTAGAAGCTTGGTGTCTAGACTCTGAATCCAGTACATTTCCACTATACAAGAATGACATCCTACAGGTATTCTCTGTAACCCTGCTCTCCTTGATAAGAACTATGGTTCTGGGTGAAAACATCCATGTTAGAAATAATACTCTCCTCTAAAATATTAAATGTGAAGTAACATATATCACACATGCTCATTACATATGATAATCTTTCTAGTGCAAAAGTGGGTCTGATTTCCCGTACTGTACTCTAAAATTTCCCCACTCCTCCGATATCTGCTAAAAATACCAAAATGAACACTATTGACCAGTTGGGTAACCATGAGGCAAATCACTGCACCACTCTGGACCTCAGTCTCCTTCTCATCTTTAAAAAAAAAAAAAGGGGGGAGAAGGGAGTTTAGACCAGATGACCTATGATTTTATATGGCTGAGATCGCTAACAAGTCCAAAATTCTACAATTCAGACATTTCATCCCTGAGGGGGGAAAAAATCCTACTAGATAATAGTGATTCGCTTAAAGAAATCAACAGAATCTGCACCTGTTAGCCCACTGGTGATTATTTTTGACAGCTAGGAGGTGGCAGTGGTTAGAAGGCTACATTTGGAGTAAGAAAGACCTGGGTTCAAATCCTGCTTGGACACTTAGTAGCTATGTGACTCCGAGCAAGTCACTTTATCTTTGTTTGTCTCAGTGTCCCCATCTGCAAAATGAGGATAAAATAGCACCTACCTCCTCTCAGGTTGTTTTGAGGATCCAGTAAGATAACACACGAAGCATTCTTTAAAGCAAACCTCAAAGAACATTATACATAAATGCTTGACATTATTATTATTATTTGATATATGCTAGATATATTATTTTCAGTGGGAATCAAAATTCAGGGTCTTCCCTGTCAATAAAATTAAAAAAAAATGCATCATATGCATATTTTTTCCCCAAATCAAAGAAACAGAATTTGCTGCAGGAAAGCTCCAGTGCTGAAGTCATGGCCAGTGAAAAACGAAGAATGAGGAGGGAAACAAGGCATCTGAAACGGCAGCTAGCAGCTGCCAGGAAGAAGGTCATATGGCCGCTGGGAAGATGCTTTCTTGTTCTCTGAGAGGGGTTCTTGAGTGAGGCAGCTGGCTCTATGGAGAGGACCTTCACAAGTCAGGGGTTCCAAACTTACACATTCCTTTAAAATATTTTCATTAAATAGATGTATTTTAACTATAAAAAATACCAAGGTTATTGTTAAAAGTTTTCTACTTGATAGAAAGATCAGCTGGCCTGGAGTTAAACATCTGATTCAAACTCCTTAGGTTTCTACTTTCAACTGCAGTGATGTACTGTGGGTGTTTTTGTTTTGCTTTTTCCACGTTTTTCTTTCTTTTTTTATTTTATTTTTGCATCCTCCTAAAATGTGCCTTGTATTAATTTCAGGTAATTTTTTTTTACACTACTCATATTTCCTTATAATTAATCTCAATTGCCTCAGAATCTCTTTGTACATGCACCACCCTCCAGAAACTGTAGTTGTCATTTTCTATACCTACTGAGCGCTCACTATTAAGTGCTCTGTGACCCTGGGCAAGTTACTTAACCCTTCAGTGCCCCAGGCTCCTCACTAACAAAATAAATTGCAGAGCATGTGATGATCTGCAGGGGAGAGGGAGCTTCCTCACTGGGAGATCCTTTCACCAAGAAAAATCACAGCCCGGGTTTAAAAAAAATACAAACCAAAACTAATAAATAAATCCCTATCCTGTGCTCTAGCGGTTTTTGTATGTGTTTCTTTGTATATGTATTGTTAAAGGGAAGATATAATTCCTGCCCTCAAGAAGACTGAATCCTTACCAAGCCACTTGTCAACAAATGCAAATTACTATCAATACTGGCAACCTGAGTATAATCAGCACCGGCTGGAGTCTCAATCAATCAGGTAAACTTTCCGGAGGAACTGAGTTATTTTAAGCCAAATTTTAAAGGCAGAGAGAAACACATTTGGTAAAACAGGAAAATCATTCCAAGTGGAAGAAAGAGGTGGCAAGTACAAAGATATAGAGGAAGGAACTAGGGAGACAGATGGGCATGATGTGTAAGTGTGAGACAGAGAGAGAGAATGAGAGTGTGTGTGTGTGTGTGTGTGTGTGTGTGTGTGTGTGTGTGTGTAAGATTAGTGCAAGGTCTCTGAAGGACAGGTTAAAGGATATGAATTTAACAAAGGATGATAGATGGAAAGGACCTTAGAGGTCAGTGAGTTCAACTTCCTTCCCTTGTTTTACAGATGAGGAAACAAAGGTCCATAGTGGTCCAGTGACTTGTCCAGGGTCACAAAGTTAATGTCTGGGATGAGACTCTTACCCAGTTCTTCCTGATTCCAGGTCCAATGGCTCAACAGAGGGCAACAGGAACTTCACTCTAGCTACTAAGTATTGGATAAGCCTGAAATGGCCAGAGACTGGAAGCAGGAAGACAAACGGATGGCTTCTTCCACCAACTGGGTGAAGAGAGCCAGGATTGTAGAGCCAGTGGTAGATGTGGAAATGGACAGAAAGGGGGCGAATATAGAGAATCAGCAGAATAGGCTGAGGGATTGGGTAGGAGGTGGGGAATATGAGGGTTAGGGAAAGAGAATAGAGCTGAAAACATACAGGATTCTACATGGTGGTTTGGCTACAGGAATGGGGAAACTGAGAAGGAAAACCTCATTTTATCACATTTTGGCAAAGATTAAGATAGAAAGCTCAATTTTTGATATGTTAAAAACCTTCTGTGTTGGTAGAACATGGAAGTGGCTGGTGCCTAGGGCAGTTCCATCAAACTCAAATAGGAACTGGGGCCACTAATCTAGACATAAGGATTCCTGGGGCCACGCATGGGGGGAATGGGGAGTGGGAGGGTGGGGGAGAAGATAGGGTAACAGGACAGGGTAAAAATAGAGTCTTAGAGAGAAAATAGGGAGTAAAAATAAGATGGAGGGAACTTCACAAAACAGTAATTATAACTTTGAATGTGAATGGGATGTTTACAGCAGCTCTCTTTGTGGTGGCAAAGAACTGGAAACTTCACGGATCCAGATCAATTGGGGAACAGCTGAACAAGCTGTAGTATATAGTTGTGATGGAATGCTACTGCGCTATAAGAAATGATGAGTTCAATGATCTTAGAAAGGCATGGAAAGACTTGCATGAAATGGTGAAGAGTGAAGGGAGCAGAATCAAGAGAATGTTGTATATAGTAACAGCAAATACTGTTTTAAGAACTAAGTCATTTTGATTAAAAAATGCTACCTGCACACTCTAGAGAAAGAGCTAATATGAGTGCATATATAGAATAATTCTATACACACACATCCCTATTTGTGTCTAATGGTAGCCACTGTGAGAGGGAGAGGAAAAAAAGGAAAAAGAAAAAAATACAATTTACATGACAACTTTATTATATATTTAAAAGGAATAGCAAGTTGTACATAATTGCTGTAAATCTGTTATCTTTTTTTATTATACTATGTCATGAAAATGCTTGTTTTATTCCATAAATTAAAATTTTTATTTTTTTAAAAGAAAACCACATGTTAATATTATCTAAGTTTTACTGTATTTTTATTTAGTTAGTTAAATATTTCCCAGTTATATTTTAATCTGGTTCAGGCTGGCTGGCCAGGTAATGAACTGGGAAGTCTGATACAGTGGAAAGGACATTGGAGTCAGAAGACATGAGTTCAAATTCCATTTCTAGACACTACCCAGGTTACCTTAAGCAAGTCACACCTTTTTTGAACCTCAGTTTTCTGACCCCTAAAATAAGGGGAATGGACTAGATGAAATGTAGTCTCCCTTCCAGCTCCATGTGATCCCATGATGTCGAATCACCTGCATAAATGGGAAATTTAACATGATGTCGGGAGGTTGAAAATACAGAGAAAAGATGAGCCTTGCTAGCCATGTAAAATGGGCAGGAGAAAGGAGGAGATTTTAAGGGAAACAAGAAGCAACTAGCAAAAGAAGAAAACCAGGATGCTGGAATATACATTAGAAACTGAAGAGGTGGGAAGAGAACTTAGTGGTCATCTAATCTGACCTTATTTTACAGATGAGGAAACTGAAGACCAGGGTTCAAGTCTGACCCTTGACACATATTGCCCTGGTCATTTCATTTAACATGTGTCCCTTGGCCATTGTCTGAGACTGTAAGTTGCAGAGCAGGTATGGATGTGACCATATCACACCTATCATGATTGGTTAACATGACAAAACAGGAAAATTATAAATTTGGGAGAAGATGTGGGAAAACTGGAACACTAATGCATTGTTGGTGGAGTTGTGAACTGATCCAACCATTTTGGAGAGCAATTTGGAACTATGCCCAAAGAGCTATAAAATGTAGATACCCTTTGACCCAGCAATAGCACTTCTAGGGCTTATCCCAAAGAGATCATAAAAATAGGAAAAGGACCGACATGTACAAAAATATTTATAGCAGCTCTTTTTCTAGTGGCAAAGAATTGGAAATTGAGAGGATGCTCATCAATTGGGGAATGGCTGAACAAGTTGTGGTTTATGAATGTAAATGGAATACTATTGTGCTATAAGAAATGATGAGCAGGTGGACTTCACAAAAATCTGGAAAGACTTGTATGAACTGATGCTGAGTGAAGTGAGCAGAACCAAGAGAATGCTGTACACAGTAACAGCCATGTTGTATGATGACTGACTTTGACAGACTTAGCCCTTCTCAGCAATGCAAGGATCTAATACATAAAAAAGTCTCATGACAGAAAATACTATCCACATCCAGAGAAAGTACTATGGAGTTTGAATGCAGATCCAAGCATACTATTTGCTCTTTTTTTTCTGTTTTGTTTTGTTTCTTCTTTCTTGTGATTTCTCCTATTGGTTTTAATTATTCTTTACAACATGACTAATGTGAAAATATGTTTAATGGAGTATATATGTAGAACCTATATCAGACTGCACACTGCCTTAGGGAGGGAGGTGGGGAGGGAGAGGGAGAAAATTTAAAACTCAAAAGTTTACGGAAGTGATTGTTGAAAACTAAAAATAAATTAATTAATTTTTTAAAAAAGGTCTCACCTGGAGCTCTCTGTACCCAGAAGAAATCACAGGTTTGGTCCAAACAAACAAACTCCAAAACAAAACATGAGCTATTAGTCCTTCTTCTTATATCTCCTAATGGCATGGAAACGACCCTGCGTTTTCAGATTACATTTGCCCAAGCTGAGACAAACAGGGAGTGTCTGAAACAGGATGAACCCAGGTTCTCTTGACTTTCTGGAGTCACTACTATACCTAGCACACCACAACACCTTCAATATTTAAATATTAGTGAACATGTGTCCTCCCCGTAGGGTGGCTAGATGGTGCAGTGGACAGAGTGCCAGATGTGGAGTCAAGAAGACTCATCTTCTTGAGTTCAAATCCTGCCTCAGGCACTTACTTACTAGCTGTGTGACCCTGGGCAAGTCACTTAACCCTATTTGCCCCATTTTCTCATCTGAAAAAGAGCTGGAGTAGGAAATGGCAAACCACTCAAGCATTGTTGCTAAGAAAACCCCATATGGGGTCACAAAGAGTTGATCACAATTGAAATGACTCGATAACAACAATATCTCCTGATATAGATCCCTCTGTCAGTGGTAGATTGTCTTTTTGAGTTGCTAAGGCTGCAAATATTTTTCATCTTCTAAGCCAGCCCTGTAGTGGTGAGATTCTACACTTACTAGTAGGCTAGTCTTTCCAAAGTCACTCAGCCCATACTCAAAAGCTTTTTCAACTTAGTAGCACCTACTATAGCTTTTGCTGACCTGGCAGAACCTGAAAGAACCCAGGGTCATCTTGGTGTCTTTGGGAAATACCAGAGTAAGGACGTTTTGGCAAGTAAAGTGTTATGGCTCCCATTTTTTTTTAAAGTTTGTTTTTTGGGGGGGAGATTATACCTATGATTTCTTCTAGGCACAGAGAGTTCTGGGTGAGAAACTTCTCTTTCTAATGCACATCAGTATCTGCTCTACAGCTTATATTTCCAGACAGTTGTCCAGGAGCACTGAGAGACAGTCAGTATGTGTCACACAGGGTCCACACTTGAACACAGGTCTTCTGAACTTAAACCCCTTCTCGTTATTTATTCACCATGCTAAGGAGCCACGTCTCCTGTTGATATAGTGCTTTACAATTTGCAAAGGTCTTTCTCTTAGCTTTGGAGGACTTTACCCTGTCAGCTCCAGAACTCCTGTCCTGGGTCTGGACTGGCTGGTGAGTGCTTCACACATGGCCCACTTTATCCACTAACTGCTCCAGGCAGGCTTCCATTTATCCCCCCATCACTTAATCTGCAGCCCCCTTGCTGTTTTCCTTCAGAGTTCCCCCTGAAACAACCACTCTCTAATCCTCTACATGAAACAAGTATTCTTCATTGAAACTCTAAGAGTTCCTATGTAAAAGAGGCTAGTGTGCCTGCTTCTGAGATAATGCCGATTAAGAACTACAATTCAGAGTTCTTAGTTCATGTTTTAGGAACTACTCTTCCTCCCGAGGGTACAGAAAGTTGAAATCTCTACAAGGCTCAAGCCATGGCAGTCATCCTTAATTTGTTGTGGTCAGGTCAGGCTAAGCCAAGAAACAGAAACCGAAGACCACTGTTATTAAAAAGTACTTGATGGCAAGGAAGATAATTTCTTTTCTTTTGAACTAAGTGTACTTTTTAATGGTGTGGAGAAATAGAAATTTCTGAAGAACAACAAAAAATCGCTTTGGGGCAGCTAGAGCTGAAATGCTAACACCCACTCATTCAATGGCATTTTGGAGGATATACATAATTAAATCATGAGTGTCCCAACATGGACACACTGCAGTCCATCAGGTGGCAGAATTACCTCTGGATTAACACAAAATTCTCAGCTCTTCAGTACTGACTTGCCCTGCATGGAGTAAATAAATAGCCTTGATTTTAAAATTATTCTTTTGGGGGCAGATAGGTGGTGCACTGGACAGAGCACTTGTCCTGTACTCAGGATGACCCAAGTTCAAAATCCACCTCAGTTGTGTGACCCTGAGCAAGTCACTTAACCCCAACTGCCCTGCAAAACAAATTTTAAAAAATTATCCTTTTTTTCCCCTTGACAGATGAAGAGCAAGCTCAACACCAGGGAGGATAAATGAAATTTTCTGTCCAATTTCCTTTAATTTTGGCCTAACTCAAGTCATTTGAATTTTTAAGTGGTTATCCATCCAACTGCTTAGCCAT
Organism: Phascolarctos cinereus; assembly: GCF_003287225.1. Lineage (NCBI taxonomy): Eukaryota > Metazoa > Chordata > Mammalia > Diprotodontia > Phascolarctidae > Phascolarctos > Phascolarctos cinereus. The sequence continues at coordinate 179,841,995 of NW_027555847.1, forward strand.
CAGTCACACAGGTATATTCAGGAGAAAAATCAGACCTCAGCCTCACTCCGTTATCCTCAACACCCCTGCAGAACTACTGGCTGCTTTTTCGTTTGTTGGATCATTTTTTTAAAATAAGGCAGAAGAGGAAAACTGTTAGCTACTCTAAAATTTGAAAATTGTTCCAGTTCTCCAACTCAGCATTCTTCTTAAAAATTTTATTGATATCTCTTGTTCTTACATCATCTTCACATTCCTCTCCTTTCTCTTCCCAGAGAAGCACCTCTCATAACAAAGAATAAAAAGTGGGAGAAAAAAAGCAATTCAGTAAAACTGACCAAGATATCAACTAAGTCTGACAGTCTGAAATTGAACATTTTCTTTCTCAAATGCATCATATCCAAAATCAAATTCTTCATCTTATTCTTGAAATTTGCCCCCAAGCCAACTTACTTATCTAGTCACCAAGTCTTAGAAGTCATCAAGCCTCCCAGTCACCTGATACTTTTCTGTGTTTCACCTCCCATATCCTATCATTTACCACGTCTTGTTGATTTTACCCCCTACTTTATCTTGGGCATCCTTTTCTTTTCCAATGCCAGAGCCAGCTTCAGGCTTTCACCATATTTTTATATTAATAGAATAGCCTTCTAGCTGTTCTGGAATTCAATATCTCCTCTTTCCAATCGATCTTTCACACAGCTACCAAAGGCGTCTTCCAAAATAGGCATCTGCTCAAAAACATTCAGCATCTTTCCATTACTTCCTAAATAAAACACAAATTCCTGAGCCTTACATTCAAGGTCTTCCACCTTTGTAGGCATATTTTGTACTATTCTTCTGTCTTTCACCCTAAGCTCTAGGCAAACTGAACTTCTCCCTGATAACCAAAGTTAACAGTAACAAAGTTTTCCTTCATTTTCTCTGATTCAGGTGTCCCAAACTCTCTCTTCTCAGCTCTACACTTTGAACCACCTCATCTTTATTAACTCACTCCATTCTCTCCTCCTGGGGTCTAATTTCAGAAGAGGTAGCCCTTCTCCCTGTCAAGACCAATGCCTCTATTTGTGACCCAGATCCTACTCTGGTGAGCTCTCCATCTCTTATATTTAAATAAAATTTTCCCTATGGTTCAATCTTCACTGCCTACCAACTATCCCCATCTTTCTCATCTTTTAAAGAAACCCTTCAATTTATGCATTTCTTCAAGCTATCATCTTGTACCACTCCTTATCACAGCCAAACTATACTAGAAAATGGTATCTTCACTATTGCCTCTACTTTCTCACCTCCTACTCAATTCTACCCCTTGCAATCTGACTTCTGTCCCATCTCTTTCTTCAAAGAAACTGTTCTCTCCAAGGCCATCAGTGATGTCCTTATTGCTAAACCCAATGATCTTTTTCAGTCCTCGTGCTTCTTGATCTGTCTACCTCATCTAATACCATTGCCTCCTCCTTTTATATTATCTCTCTCTTCTCCCCCTAGCAGCTCCCCAATCTCTTTTGCAGGAGCTTCATCTGTGGTTATGTCCTTGGGACACACTCTCATCAGCTCTTACAGATCCATCTCAATGCAGATGGTTCACAAATGTACATATCTAGCCTTCATCTTTTGAGATCTCCAACTACCTGTTGAACATCTCCATCTGGATGTCCTACTGACATCTCAAACTTGACACATCCAAAACAGAATTCATCATCTTTCAACTATACAAGATTGATAGCAACTCCAACAGATAAACAGCCAAAGGCTATTTAATACTAATAGAGGAACACAAGTTAAAACAATTGAGGTACCATCTAAATTAGCAAAGATGGCAAAAAAGCAAAATGACAATTATTGGAGGATATGGAAAGACAAGCAAACTGGCCCAGTTATTCTGCAAAGCAATTTAGAACTATGTCCCAAAGGTCAATAAACTATGCTTAACATTAGCCCCACAGATTCCTTTACTAGACCTGAACCCATAAAAAAAAAATCAAAGAATGAAGAAATATAGTATCCACATCTACAGAAGTTATTTATAGGGGCACTTTTCTAAAGGGAAGGTTTCAGAGAATCCTGGGAAGACCTACATTCACTGATGCAGAACCAAGTAAAACAACTGTGAAAGTCTTACAAACTCTGATCAATGAATGACAATCCTTGACTCCAAAGGACTGATGAGGAAGCATGCTTGCTACCTACACCTCCTAAAATAGAGGGAATGGATCTAAGGTACAGAACGAACATATACATACATGTTTGAAAATGGCAAATATGTATATTTATTTTGCTTGACTATGTTCAAAGGATTGTTTTGCTTGGGTAGGCAGAGAAAGGCACTCATGATTGAAAAAGGCACTCAGGGTTGAAAAAGAGAGAACAGAAAAAAACGTGGAGACAAACATTTTTAAATACATAAAAGAGAAGTGAAGGAGGTGCAGGCAAGCTGCTTCTGCAAGTTAACATGTTTAAGTCCTTAAATACTTAAAAAGCAAAGCATGCTCAAGGTAAGTGATTCAGGGCTGGCAGAGGCACTGAGGGGGTACAGAGAGTACAATGCTCAGCCTAGAGTCCTAAGTTCAAATGCAGCCACCGACTGCCTCAGTTTAAACCTCAAGTGTAAAATTAGGATAATCATAGCACCTACATCACAGGGTTACTGGGAAGATCAAATGAGGTAATATTTGTAAAACATTTTGCACAATACCTGCCTTTAATGCTTGTTCATTTCCTCCTTTCCCCTCATCTACAATCTTTTTCCTCTGATCTACTTTGTACATGGAAGTGCATATTTTATTTGGTGTTTAAGTTTAGAAAAAAATAAAATAAAATAAAAGCTGGTTCCTGCCTTCTAATCTTTTTTTTAAATACTATATTGCTTCTCTAAACCCAGGTGGCTGTCCAAAGAATCAATAGGAAGTCTGTTTAATCTTTCAGTGCCTCAGTTTCTCTATTTATAAATTGGGAGCAATCATATCTGCCTCTAGGTACTCCAAAAAGATATCAGAAAGACAGTCAGTCCAGTTCTTTTCCCATGCGCCTGGAAGTACGGTCCATTATATAATACAGACTGCCTGACTCACACAGACACTTCTGTAATAGTGAAAAAGAAATCAATGAGACCACTCCCTATAGGTAGTATACAATCTCAATATGTCTACACCTTGACTATCTACTGCACGCTCAGAAAACATAGATTATTGTTGAAAAGGGGATGAGAAAGATGGCTGCATAGGCATGCTAAAACAAGGCTCCTGGCACCAGTTCCACCACTAGCTGCTTGGACGCCAGGCAGTCCTACTTTGAGGTGAACAGAGTTTTTCTCCTTTGAAATGGCCCAGCCAGATTGCTTGTGGTGCAGACAGTGGGTGGGAGGATAGGAATAAATATTTAACGTCATCCATGCTTTCTTCCCTCCCCATTCAGAAGGGCATTTACCTCATCTTTTCCTAAAAACAACAAAGATGAAAGGAGCTGAACACGCAGTACTATTATAAGGCAGTAGAAAAGAAAGACATTCCAGCATAATGCAAGTTCCTTGAGGACAAGGATGACTCCCTTTTTTTGTCACTGTGTCTTTAGCACCTAGTACAGTACCTACCTGGCAGAATGCTTGATGAATGTTTCTGGGGGTGAACCGAATGGGTCGTTTGGGGTGATCTATGGGTTATTCTATGTACAAGGGCCAGATGCACTTGGGTCTGTCAGAGGCGGTCAAGCCAGTAAAGGAAAAAAAAGAGAAGAAAAGAAAAAAAGAGAGAGGAGGGGGAGGGGATCATGAGAGAGAGGGGAAGGGAAAGAAAGAGAGAGGGCAGAGGGAGAGAGACAAAGGAAGAGAAAGAGAGAGGTGAAGAATAGGGAGAGGGAAAAAGAGAAAGAGAGGAGGGAACAGAGAGAGAGAGGGAGAAGTAAAGAAAAAAAAAAGAAGGAAGAAGGAAGAGAGAAAGAAAGAAAGAAAGAAAGAAAGAAAGAAAGAAAGAAAGAAAGAAAGAAAGAAAGAAAGAAAGAAAGGAAGGAAGAAAGAAAGAAAGGAAGGAAGAAAGAAAGAGAGAGAAAGAAAGAAGAGAAAGAAAGAAAGAAAGAAAGAAAGAAAGAAAGAAAGAAAGAAAGAAAGAAAGGTGATGCTTCTATGAATGACTTCACTAAAAGAAAATAATCAGACCCAGTCTGGAGAACATTGCCAACCCAGGTAGGAAGTGATGCAGCCGAATTCCACAATCTTTTATGCTTTGGGTAGAAGCCAGAGAAACTTTATGCTGGGGGGCAGGAAGACTTTGATAAAAGAAATTACTCTCAGCACTCTAATCTGGCTTCCCTTCTTTCCATTAGTTACATCACTCCAGTTAAGATATGATTACTATCATTGCAATTTACAACCTTGGTATAAGACTAAAGCTATTTCAACAGACACACAACAAAATTAAAAACAAAACAAAAACTAGCACATTCTCTGGGGCTCTCACAAAGCTTTATGAATGAAGCATGATAAAAAGAAAAAAGTATGAAAGACGTTTTCACAGCTGCTTCCTTCGTCTTTTATATTAACATAGTGGATTTATAAATTTTATTAGTTCATCCTTCAGCCCACTTGTTTAAATACCAATATTCTTCTGACAAGCTTTGATACACCCTCTATGTCTAGTGCCATAAGGAATATCATTGAAAAAATATATGGTTGGAAAGGGAGACAGCAAGAACATAAACCAGCCTAAGAGGTCCACTGACTGGCACCCATGAAATATAAAAAGATACAGACTACAACCTTCAGTATATCGAGCAGATCTTCTTCAAAAGAGATCCAGGAAAACATATAGTAGAATCACATGGGATGAGAAGGCATGGAAATTTGAGTCTAAACCAATAAGAGGGGATATTCCTACCACGAGGTCATAGACACGTCTCCTGTATTCTCTTCTGTTGAAGTTCTTTGATGGTGAAGCAAGTGAGACCACCATCTCAAAAGGATCACAACTGAAAGTGACCTAAAGGCCCACGGAAAGATACATGTTGGGATAAGAAGGCTGCAGTACATTATCAGTGCCAATGGGCTCAAGAAGATGCCTCTATGAAAGATGTATGGAAAGGCATGACCAAGAATTATGCTAGTCAAGAAGGAATGGATAACCACAAAATTACAGAGCTAGGAAAAAAAATAATAAACTATATCTAGAGAAACAGAAAGTCAAGAATCTCTTGGGAAATAACGAAAAAAGTAAAAAGAAAGGGGGCCTAGCAGTACAGGATCTCAAACTATACTACAAAGCAATAACCATCAAAAATGATTTGGTACTGGTTAAGAAATAGAACGATCAGTCAGGTGATTGATAAAAGCAAATAAACATAGTAATACTCTCATGTCTGATAAACCCACAGACCATTTACCAGAAGAACTCAACCTCTGACAAAAAATACCACAAAAAATTGGAAAGCAGGGGGCAGCTAGGTGGCATAGTGGATAGAGCACCAGCCCTGAAGTAGAGAGGACCTGAGTTCAAATCTGGCCTCAGACCAAACACTTGACACTTACTAGCTGTGTGATCCTGGGCAAGTCACTTAACTCCAATTGCCAAAAAAAAAAAACCAAACTGGAAAGCATTCTGGCAGAAACTAGGTATAGACCTATACTTTACACCATATACCATGATAAGGTCTAAATTGAAAGATGAATTGGATATAAAAGGTAACATTTGGAGGAGCAAAATTGTCTTTCACATCTATGGAGATGGAAAGAGTTCACAACCAAACAATGAATACAGAAGATAACTCTGAGTACACAAAACCGAAAAGCTTTTGCACAAGCAAAACCAGTGAGTAAAATTAGAAGGGAAACATAATGCAGGTTGGGGGGTGGGGTGGGGAGAGAACAGAACACCAGAGGGAATCTTTGCAGCAAATTTCTCTGTTAAAAGTCTTATTTTTAAGATATATATACATAGATAGATATAGATATAGGTATAGATATATATACACACACACACACACACATATATATATATATAGATATATATATACACACATACACACACATATATACATATGTGTATGTAGGTAGGTATGTATGTATATGGAACTGATACAAATTTAGAACGAGAGCCATTTCCAAAACGATCAATGAATGGTCAAAGGATATGAATAGACAGTTTTCTAAAGAAGAAATCTGAGCTATCAATAGCCATGTGAAAAAAAATGCTCCAAACCACTAATAACTCTCACATTCCACTCCATAACCAATAAACTAGAAAAATTACAAAAATAGAAAATGACACATGTGGAAGGAGCTGCTGGGGAAAATGGCATATTAATGTTCTAATGGCAGAGCTCTAAATTGCTCTAGACACTCTGGGAAAGCAATTGGAAGTATGCCTAAAAGTTACTGAACTATACTAATCCTATGACTCACTGATATCACTGCTAGGCTTTTACCCCAAAGGGTTCTGGGGGTGTTAGGGTTAGGATGAATATATACAAAAATATTTATAGCAGCTCTTTTTTTGTGGTAGCAAGGAACTGGAAACTAAGGGAGTGCCCATCAATAAGGGAATGGCTGAACAAATCAAGGTATATGAATAGAATATCATTGTGCATAAGAAATAACAGAGGAGAATTTCAAAGAAACCTGGGAAGACTCATATGAACTGATGCAGAGTAAAAGTAAAGACAGCCAGGAGAACAATTTATAACAACAAACATTATAAACAATTTCGATAGACTTAAGAGGAACTCCAATAAACACAATAACCAACCACAATTCCAGAGGACTGATGATGAAACATCAGGGTACAGATTGAGACACACATTTTTTTGGACATGGTCAATATGGGAATGTTTTGCTTGGCTATCCATATTTCTTTGGTTTGGTTTTTCTTTTTTCCTTTTTTCCAATGGAGAAGGTGAGTAGAAAAAATATTTTATTAATCAGAAAATAAAATTAATGTTAATAAAGCAGATAATTGTAATACACATCCAAAAAAAAGGAATGAATGGATAATAATAGGTTTAATGTTTGCAAATCATTTCTCTCTTTTGATCTTCATAACTACCCTATAAGAGAAGTGTTATTATTCTCATTTTGTTGTCCACAGTCATCCAAAGATTAAGTTAGTATCTGAGGTAGGGTTTAAACTCAGGTCTTCCTGACTCCTTTCTTATAGCTCAATCCTTTCTAAGGCCACCTAGGTGGGGCAGTGGATAAAGTGCCAGGCCTGGAGTCAGGTAGATTCATCCTCCTGAGTTGAAATCTGGCTTCGGAGACTTACTAGCTATATAACCCTGGGAAAGTCACCTAACCCTCTATGCCTCAGTTTCCTCATCTATAAAAGGAGCTGGAGAAGAAAATGGCAAACTGCTCCTGTACCTTTGCCAAGAAAACCCCAAATGCGGTCATGAAGGTTGGACATGACTGAAAATGACTGAACAACAACAATAGCAAACTTCCTGACTCCAAAAAAGTTCAGCAATGCTATCCAATATGCCAACTAGTTGGTTATGGAAATGGATGGCAATTAACACAGGTGTAAATAATGCCAAAGCCAGTGAGATAAGATAGACTGAATAAGGTTAAGAGATAATACTTACATGCCAGCCAGCTGACAGCTGCATAATAGAAAAATTTATCTCCCATTAAGACAAAAATTAAATCAAAGCATTCACCACTGATACATAAGGAATAGATGCACTTTTGTCAAAAAGTGTCATCAGCATTTCTGGAAAAGAAAATGTGATATACCATGCAAAGACTCTACCACACTTATTGAAAAGGCAGTTTTCCACAAATAATAAGGAGTCTACTTTCCGACCAATCCAGCTAAAGCAAATTTTTTCATTTGAATATGTGTTAAATCCAATATTAATTTTAAAGGGGTAAATTAAAAGAGAAAAATTTTAAAGGGGAGATAAGTTTTAAAAGTTATTTTAAGAATTAGTATTGTGCATAACAAATGTGTAAATATATTTAATACGACTGCACATGTATAGCCCATAACAGATTGTATGCCGTCTTGGGGAAGGGGGAGGGGACGGAGGGAGAAAATTTTAGAACTCAAAATCTTATAAAATTGAATATTGAAAACTAAAAATAAATAAATAGATCTTTTTAAAACAGAGAGATAATTAAAAAAAAAAGAATTAGTGTTGTGGTTTTAGGAGCTACCGCATTTCTGCATTAACATTTTCTAAATTTCCTGTGACCACAAGTCATATAGATCTAAAAGCTCATTCCTTTTACTCCCACTAATAATTCCACTTACTATCCTAATGCCCTTTTCTTACATTTGCTAAGGGAGGGAAGATATCAGTTTACAAGTAAGTGCTTATTTGGATGAGTCCAGTTTACCAAAATTGGGGCAGCTAGGTGGTGCAGTAGATAAAGTGCTAGGCCTAGAGTCAGGAAGATTCCATCTTCTCGAGTCCAAATCTGGCCTCAGATACTTACTAGCTGTGTGACCCTGAGCAAGTTATTTAACTCTGTTTGCCTCAGTTTCTTCATCTGTAAAATGAGCTAAAGAAGGAAATGGCAAACCACTTCAGTATCTTGGCCAAGAAAACCCCAAACAGGGTCATAAAGCATCAGACACAACTGAAACAACTGAACAAATTTACCCAAATTAGGAAGAATGAAGCAGTCTTTCTCCTTTATCTCCAGACTGTGTAAAAATGGTTAGTAGTATAAGTGTAAAACCTACTTGTACCCTTCTACCTAAATCATCAAATCAGAGGACTAGGAGGCAGAAGGACACGTTAAATGGGAGAATGGTTAAACTTGTAATACATGAATGCAACTTAATATTATTGATCTTTAAGAAAGGATGAAAAGGGGGCAGCTAGGTGGCATAGTAGATAGAGCTCTGGCCTCAGACATTTGACACTTTTGTGTGACCCTGGGCAAGTCACTTAACTCCATTGCCTAGCCAAAACATAAACAAACAAACAAAAACTGAATATCATAGATGCAGAGAATCATAGGAAGGTTAATGTGAAATGATGTAAAGCAAGCAGAACCATGAAAATGACACACAGGGAACAAAATAATGGAAGCTGAATACTTCAAAATGATAATGGCCAAATTTGGCGCCAAAGAAGAGACACAAAAAGGCACCTCCCTCGTTTCTTACAGAGGTGGGGGACCATGGACCTGGAACACTGCATATAATGATGAACTTGACTAAACATTTCTCCTCCCCCACTTCTTTTTTAAGAGGGATGATCCTTTAATAGAAAGAAAGAGGGAAGAAGGGAGAGGAATAAATTGGGGAATATGGCCAATATTAAAATAAAAGAATTAAATAAACAGTTCAAACTTTAAATACATTTTAAATAAATTAAACTTTAAATTAAAAATAAACTTTAAATTAAATAGTTAAATCACATGGTATATTTAGAATGCACCACATTCAACCTCATCATGTTACAGATTTTTTAATAAAAGCAAAAACTAAAAAACTGAGGCCTAATGAAGGTTAAGTAATTTTTCCAAAGTTGGTGTCAGAGCTGGGCTCAGAACTCAGGTCTCCAGACTCCCAGTTGCTGGCTTGGACTCCACACTGTGTCACTTGTCTCAGGCCAATTTTCTATAATCTGGGAGTGACAGCCAGTAGATTCCCCAACTCCTCCTGAACAATGATGTCAGCGCCAAATGATTTTGTTTTGCTTTTCATAAAGATGGGAAAGGGGAGGCATGGCTTGGGGACAATTTGATAATGAAGCCAGCTAGTGAAAACAAAAATTCCAGCCTGAGGTTTGGGGGGGGGGGAAGGAGCAACACATCAGCTCTTCAAAGAATGCATGCATGACCTTTGTATCTGGCTCCTTTATTCTGCTCCCCCTCCCCTTGAATGAACTTCAAACTAGAAATGCTGGACTTAATTTTGGTTGGAAGTAACTGGGGATCCCCACCTGCCACTGTTCCTGACTTCCCAACTTCTCCACCTGATCACCTAACAGGAATTCAGGATTTAAATAAATTATGTTAGTGATCTTATGTATTTAGTATTTTCCATTATATAAGGGCTCACAGGCCATCTAGTGGAACCCCTTCACTTAAATCCAAATCACTTGCAAGTCAAAACATCACTCTCCTGATGTCATTGGTCCTCTTTGCGAATGAAGGATGAACCAGTCTAACCAAAACTGAGGCCTAGAAAACTGACTTTCCCAAAGTCACTCAAATACAAAGTGTCAAAGGTAGGATCTAAATTCATAGTCAGTGTTCTTTCCAATACCCTCCAAGGATGGTGACAATTTCTAATTCTTCCAGAAACAAAGGTCTACTACTGTATGCTCCCATACCACTCAGGGCTAGTCAAACCCTCCCTGAGGCTTAATGAGTTTTACTGACAAAATTAAGGATCAAAGCTCTTTTCCCCTGACCTTTGTTCCTACTCCATGAAGTAAAAACACACCCAACTTCATCTCTGATCTACCGTTAAATCACTTTATTACCAAAGCACCATCTTCAAAGCAATGAGCAACTCACTAATTGCAAGTGCACTAACTCATGTAAGCGTGTCTGACACTAAAGAATAAAAAATCCGGGTGCAGAAAGATTCCTTCTTTGCAAGCGAATTGTGCAAGGCTCCCCATCATCCATTGTAAGCCACCCACCTCTTCTAGCTTGCAGCTGTGTACATAATGTTTATGACTGCCCTCCCCAGCTCCTTTCACTCCCAGGCAGAGATAAGAAAAATACTGTTGAATGAGATGCCATCGGGAAGCAAAGCTCTCCTGGGTTTTAGAAAACAAAGTTTTTGGGGCAGCTAGGTGCAACAGTGGATAGAGCCCTGTCCCCGGATTCAGGAGGACCTGAGTTCAAATCCGGCCTCAGACACATAATACTTACTAGTTGTGTGACCCTGGGCAAGCCACTTAACCCCACTGCCTAACCAAAATAAAAAAGGAAAGAAAGAAGAAAATGAAGTTTTTCCTTCCTAACATTTTTCCATAGAAAACTCTAGTGAGGATTTAAAAAAAATACCTTGGTACAGCAGAGAACAAAAGAAAACCTATAAGGAAGCAAAGAAAAGATGGATAGTTTTCAATATAATGAACTGTATTTAATATATTAGCTTTTTTGAAAAACTATTGCTATATAATTTGAATCCTCTCCTATGTTCTGCTGTGCACATGACATTTTTTTGTTTTTTTCTTATTTTATATTTAAGTTTACAGTGTTTCCTTTTTTCTTATTATGTATATAAGTCTTATTATATATTTAAGCATTTGTCTAAAATAAAAAAAGAAATGAAAAAAATTTTAAAATACCTTGGCCACTTACTTAAAACAGAATTTGGCCTCATAGACTACTAACAAATTCCACTGTTCAAGGTCCCCCTTAATTAAGTAGAGAGCTTGAAATGATGACCTCCCTGGCGTTGAATTTCCCAATCTGTAATGGGAGCATTGGACCAGATGGTCTCCAAGATCTCTTCCACATATAGACTTACTATCCTAACAAGTGGATAGAACGCTGGGCCTGGAGTCAGCAAGACCTGAGTTCAATCCAGTCTCAGACATTTACTAGCTGTGTGACACTTACTAGCTGTGAAACGGCAAGCCAAACCATCCAGAAGCTTTGTCAAGAAAACCCCAAATGGGATCACAAAGAATTGAGCACGACTGAAATGACCGCACAATAAAATCCCAAGAAGACTATCAGAGAAAAAAACCTAACCACCTGTTGGCCCATCCCTTCTATCCACTCACATAGCTCGTTCACTTCAGGCCCTATCACCACTCTTTGTTTAGAGCCATTTTTTAAAACAGGTATTTGGAGGCGTTTGGGGGAGAGCACAAGCAAGTCATTGCTTTTACTCTGCCATCTTGGCTCTGCTTCCCCATCACCACTCTTGTAGACTATTGTTACAGCCCCTTAAAGCATTCCTGTTTCCAAAATCTCACCCTTCTCCAGTCTAACCTGTGATGTTTATAATCTCTGTCACCCAGTCAGCCACTGGAACTGGCACCAACGATGCATTCAGTAAGCCTACAGAAGAAGAGCTTCCATCCTCAAACTTTTATTCAATAACCGAAAGTATTTTTTTTACTCCTGCCCCATGCAACGGTCCATAGAATATTAAATATAACATAATAGTGGCACAGTGACTACTTCTTTCTGAACTCTATCAAAAAATGAGAATAAGATCCTAACCATAACATACCAAAAGGCCTTTGGTTACTAGTCTCTTTCTTTAAGAAATAAAATAAAGATAAATTTAAACAGGAGTTTCTTATTCCAGGATCGACCCAAAAAATTATTCCATGATTCACTTTGCAATCTGTTCAAAAGCCAAGCACAAATGAACAAATATTTATGTACAACCTACTGTGTACAACACTTTGGCATCTAGGATGGACTCTGGTGTTAGGAAGACTCATGTTCCTGAGTTCAAATCTAGCCTCAGATACATACTAGCTGTGCGACTCTGGGGAAGTCACTTAACCCTCTTTGCCTCAGTTTCCTCATCTGTAAAATGAGCTGGAGAAGGAAATGGCAAACCACTCCAGTATCTTTGCCAAGAAAACCCCAAATGGGTCATGAAGTGTTGGACATGAGTAAAACGACTGAACAAAATCTACTGTGTACAAGAACTGGCAACAGAAAGAGAAAAATGAGCTCTCTCCAACAGCTCACCTTCTAAAGAAAAAAAGAAATAAGAGGTTCTCTAAATAGATGACACCTGGGCCAATACAGCAACTTCCAACATCCTACTGTAAGAGATTACAAGCTCCACGAAGGTTAGGGACCATAATTTACCTAAAGTCCATCTCTCCCTCCTAGCACCTAAACCAGTACTTCAAACAGAGCAGTTGTTTAACAAATGTTAATTAATTTATCACGATGAGTTTTTAGATCCTATATTTCCAAGACACCTGATATTTTTTCTAGCAAGCAAAATGCTTTAAAAAAAACATACTGGAAATAAGGACTCTTTTTTTTCCTCATCTCTAGATAAGAGACTTAAATACAGTAGCACACTTAAGACTTAACACCTGGAGAAGTATAATAGAATCAAAACAGAAAGCCCACAGATGCAGAAGCTTGGCTCCAAAATTACTGATCCATAAACCAACAGGTAACAGACAGTGTTGGGCAAACTATCTTAATCTGGGCCAGAGCCCCAATGAAAAACACAGGACAGTAAGTATGCCAACCCCTTCAGGTCTACAAAACCCACTTCTTTTTACCTCATTTGTTGATTTTATATCTACACTACACGTTGCTGGTTGAAAAAAAAAAGGCATTGGAGCTTGTTTTCTCATTTCGATACCAATGATACAATCCAGTTACTGGGTTAAAAGGAAAGAAATTTTCTCCGAGTTTGCAAATTAGTTTGCAAAAAACAGCCTGAAATAAAAAAAATGTCAAATTATAATACAGGAAGCCATATTCAAAAGAAATCTACAGATGTGTAAAGAATAGGAATGCAAATAATATGTAGATATGTATGCCCTACATATTTTAGCCAAATATAAGCATTCTTCTCAAAATTCTGGCTCTGCTGAGTAAACAGTTATTTGCCAAAGGCAGCAATATTGTATCAGTTTCTTTTTTCTTTAAAAGATTCTGATCACAGTCATTTTGATCAGTAGAGCAAAGTAGGGTGTGTGTGTGTGTGTGGGTGTGTGTGTGTGTGTGTGTATGTGGGTGTGGGTGTCTGCCCAGTGCCAGTTTTATAATCTCATATTGAACATCAGTCTGTTACTGCAAACAGCAAAAACCTGGAAACAAAGTAGATGCCTATCTATTGAGGGAATGGCTAAGCAAGTTGTGATATTGTGAATGTAATAGACTAATACCGTGCTGTGAAAAAAAAGGAATATGATGAATACAAAAAAGCATGAGGAGAATAAAATGAACTGAGGCAAAGTAAAGTAAGCAGAACCAGGTAAACAATATGTACAATGACTACAACAACGTACAAATATAAAGAAAAAGACCAACAAAACAATGGAAAATTAACACTATGAAGTCATAATGTCCTAATTTGACCCCAGGGGCATCTAGATGTTGAAATGGATAGAGTGCATGTAAGACCTGGAGTTAGGAAGACTTATCTTCCTGACTTCAAATCTGGCCTCAGGCACCAGCTGTATGACCCCGGGCAATTTACTTAACCCTGTTGGCCTCAGTTTCCTCATTTGTAAAATGAGCAGGAGAAGGAAATGGCAAACCACTCCAGTATCTTTGTCAAGAAAACCCCAAATGGGTGCACAAAAAGCCAGACACAACTGAAAAACAACTGAGCAACAACCGAGTTTGAGCCCAAAGAACACATACGAAAAGCCACCTCCCTACTCACCTTCTTTGCAGATGTGGGGGATACCAGGAGTAGAATACTGCATCTGTAACTAAACTTTTTTTTTTTTGACAAATTGGTTAGTTTTGTTGAACTGCTTTTTCTTCGTTTTTAAAAATTCTCTGTTATTAGAAACTACTTTTTGGAGAGGGTGGGAGGAGAGTTACATTTGGAAATATAAGTGATATTAAAACAAAAATAGACAGGTGGGCAAATAAATAAGCAGCTTAATGAATGAATGGATATATATTTCTTAAATTCTAGGGCTGATTCACTATGACCCACAGAGCCTTAATTTCCAAAGGAAATACTATCTGTATGCAGCTTCATATATCCCTAGTGAAAAAAGGTATTAGTATTTGCTTTCTCATTCTGATACCAAGGGTACAGCCTGGCCAGCAGTATAAAAGGAAAACATCCCTGAACCACAAATTCACTTCCAAAACTCAAGCTGAGTGACATAAACCTGAAATCATATTTTTATATTAATAAAGGTCTTATGTAAATTTATAAAAGTATAAAATTATAATTTAAGCTTAAAGTTTTCCATTTAAATTTGAAAGCTTAGAACTATATTAATTCAAGAAATTTGCCAAAAGACAACTAACTGACCACTGAAAGAACAGAGTCTCTTATAAACATTTCTAGAGGAAAGACAAGCAGAACTCTTGAGTTAAAAAAAAATGGCAAGCCAACACCTAAAACTTACTGCAAACATTTTTCATTAAAATCACAACTTTTCAAAACACTGTTGTTGAGTTGTTTCAATCAGGTCCAACCACATCTGGGGTTTTCTTGGCATAAGTGCTGGAATGGTTTTCCATTTCCTTCTCCACCTCATTTTACAGATGAGGAAACTGTGGCAAAGAGGGTGAAGTGACTTACCCAGGGTCATACAACTAAGTAAGTATCTGAGCCTGGATCTGAACTCAGATCCTCCTGATTCCAGGGCCAGTACTTCTACACTTAGCTTTCCTAAAACAAAACATTGGTTTAATTTTTCTTATATCTAGAAGGCTTTCATTTAGAAAAGTGCTCTCCTTTCCATATAGTATCAAAGGGTTGGAAAGGACCTTGGTGTTCACTGATAAAATCCCAAACATCACCTAAAAAGAAGAAACAGAAATACTCTCACAAGAAGATAACTACTTGGGCTTACAAGTTTTTATTTTAAAAACTAACCCTCCTATTAACCTAGGAAAAGTTTTCCTTCATAATTTCAAATCAAAATTTTCTTAATGTTTAACATATTAACATCTATAGCACTCTGAAGAGGCCAAAAAAAGGAAAAACACAGGTTTTTCTGTTAGTGGATTTCCATGCTAAAGAACTAGATTGTAGACAAAGTGTAATGGAAATGAATCCAACCATTTCCTATGTTTTTACCCAATAAAAAAAATGTGGGGGCGGGGCTGAGATGGGGGTGGGGAAGAAGATCTTAAATTGGCTTAGTATTTCCTTGGCCTTTAGAAGACCCTGGGGAGAACAATGGTAGTTCAGAAGGCAAGGTTCAACTGAGCTCATTCTTTCTAGAGAAGTGTAATTAATCTCTAACCTGAGGAGGGGATGGAATAAAAGTTACAAATTAAAAAGACAAACCAAACCAGTCTCTTAGAGAAAGATGGAGACATCTCAAGAATCCAGCTTATAAATTCTACCTTGCTGCTTAGATAGTCTAATTCCCCACATGGAATAAGATTAAAAATTAAGATTTGAGATAGATCCTGATTCTAAGGTTTATAAACCATTATTTCATTATAACAAAGTGTTCATCTGAATGAACTGATGTGTAAAAGAAAAAATGCTTTCAACAACAAAAAGAATGAGAAAATCCTAACCACTACAATCACACAGCTGAAAGCTGACCTGATGAAAATAAATACATACTAACCAAAAAGCCCAGTTTCTTAAAAAATAAATAAATAAATATGAATGACAGAGTGGTTCTTTCCATCCTCAAAAACAATGTTAAGAAACAGTCTGTAGGAATATCCCATTCACAGTGTTTCTGTGCTGGGCAGCAATATCTTCAACAACAAGAACAAATAGAGTCCCCAGCTTACCCAGGGGCCTGGTAAAAGATAATGCCCTGCCTTGCCTTGGAAACTCCAGTGCCCTGCTCTTCAGCTCCAGTTCCGGGCTGACAGCCCTTACTGCCAAAGCCAGCAAGCGAAATGAGAAAAAGCCCTGCTGTCTTATACAGGAAGGTCACACAGAAAGATGGCAATTCACAGGCCTACAGCAGATGCCCTGAAGTCGTCAGCCAGGTTGTGGCCAACATCACTCACCATGCTTAGGAAGGGTCAGTTTCTGGTGGGAACAGGCAAGAGTAGAGTTCAAACAAACATTCATCTAGGGAGGAAAAGTGCCAAAATACTCCACCAAATTAGTAGGTTGCCCTCGGTAGGGCAGATCAGACCCCAGAGCTAAGGTGGGAAGGTCAGGTTTGCTTTGGGAGGGAAAGTAAGGGCAACTCACTGAGTACGGATGTTCTCCCCTGAGCCAAACTCTAGGAGACTTAGAAAGGGGCACAGAAAGGAGACACAAATCACAAAGAGAGAGAGACTTACACTGTAACAACCAGCACACCACACACACTGAGACCCTTCATGATGGAGTGCAGTGAGCTAGACAAAACGGCAGGGAGGCCTACAAACCCTCTTTACTACAGGCAGGCCAAAATCAAAATCTGGTCAAATTTGGGGAAGTAAACTCAATAGCCATGAATACTTTACTAAGGGTCTCAATTATAAGCAATGGCTAATAAATTAGCATAATGTTACTCTTTTCAGTTCATTGACTAAGAAACCCATGACAATGTATTTAATCACTGAGTCACAGGCAAGCTACTGATCTGCATCAATGGAGGACACTTCCACACTGAGAGCTCCCTATAGTGATAAAAATCACAGGTCCCACCTTCCACCCCCCTCAAAAAACAAAAACAAAGACACTGCATTCACAGTATGTTACTTTATGAATGAAAGAACAATTATTCCAGTGATTCCCTCTCCTACGGGCAATCCCATATTTCTCTGGCTGTTCCTCCCTCATGCCTGGAATGTCCTCCCTCCTCATCTCTGGCTTCTGTCTTCCCTGGATTCCTTCAAGCCTCAGATAAAATTCCTCCTTCTCCAGGAAGCATTTCCCAATCTCTCTTAATTATAGTGTCTTCCCTCTGCTGATTATTTCCAATATTTCCCATATACAACTTGTGTTTTTGGTTTACAAACATTTTGTTTGCATGCTGTCTCCTTCATCAGACGATGAGCCCCTTGAGGACAGGGACTGTCTTTCATCCCCAACTTTCAGCATGGTGTCTGGTACATAGGAGACACTTAACAAATGAGTACTACCTGACTATTAATATGCTAAGCACTGAAGTACAAATACAAAAATGGAGACACTCACCTTTCAAAGGACTTACATTCTAATGGAAGAGACTAAACTTATTTCAGCTGTGCGGACATTCTTTCCATGGATGCAAGATCCTATCCCATCCATGACTTTTGCATCCTGGGCAATTCTTACACATGTCTTTCTAGAAATCCTTCAGAGGATCTCCCCAGAAAAATAAAGGAAGACACAACACCCAATGAGAAAGGAAGCCTATATATTTGGCAGACATAGTACATAAAGGCAACTTGTTTGCATTAGGGATTCCTAGGCACCTGGTAATCATCAAGCTAAGTAAGGTTGAGCCATATCATGATAAGATGAAAAGCTAGCTACAAATCAAGCATCTCAAGGTGCCTCCAGTGGGGCAAATAGGCACTTTGCCAGGGCAAGTATCCAAGAAGACTACCAACAGAAATGGCAGAGATTTGAAGATGTTGCTTCTACAACAAGTATACACACATACACACACACACACACACGCACACACACACACACGTAGCAAGCAAAAATTTTCAGTGACTGGCAAAGAGTTTGTGTTTCCGTGGAGGACATGAAACAGCTATGTATTGTGCAGGACCCAGCTGGGTCTCTGTTGCGGGAGTAATATCAAATATCTTTCTTCTTGCAAGTTAGTATAGTTTTCCCCTAAAAGACAACAAAGCTGTCCCCTGGGATTTGATGGGTTCAGGGGACTAAGGCTCAAGCTAAGTCTTGACTAGCTTCCTAGTGGTGACTTGGCTCTCTGGTCACCTAAGGGCACTTCAGAGTAGGCCCAGGTACACTGCCCTTGTGATGAGACTCAATTCCATGTTTCCATATGGAAATACACATTTCCATAGAAATTTCTACACAAGTTAAGTGCTGGAGTATCTTTGTTGAATATCTTTTCCATGCCAAAGCTAATTAAGCCTTTTACTCACCCATGGGTATCTCATTTTGTTCCAAGATCAAACCTGAACAGAGGACCAGCCCAAGTCCTGTCTGCCCATTGAAATCTCACAACTAGAAAAGGTGTAAGTGATGTATCTACTTCCCAGGTTACCAGGGGAAATGAACTGCTCACTAAAAGTACTGAAGAAATGCTTCCTAGGCACCCAAAGAAGAAAAATCATCTATTTACAGAGAAGAAACCCTGTTGTTTGTCAGAATGTTGGAGGAAGAAAGAATTCAGCAAAATAGGGGGTAAGAAGAAAGACCAATGAATACTTATTCATAAGTAAAAGGTAAAAGTGTTTTGTGCCATTCATAAGAGAAAAGTAAAAGTTGTAGCTGGGTGCCTTGAGAAGAAAGTAGCTTTTAGTGTGTGAAGGAAAGATGATGGACCCAAAGGTACCTCTAAGAGAGAGGTCGCCCTCTAATGATCAGAAGGGAAATTTGGATGTCCCTTTGATGGGTATTCTCAGGTCAGGGATGGATTGGACAAGACGGCTTCCAACATCCCTTCTAACTTTAAGCTATTTTTCTTACTGAGTAGACTATTTGTTGACCAAATGTGATAATGGTTTGCTATCTTTATAGAGCCCATGTCCAGAATGTGATAAATAAACACTTAGGATCTGTCAAAATTGATGACCCCTAACCCATTCCCGAGAACTTCATATGGGAACAAATAATAACTCCAGAAATAACTTGAGAACACTACTAGAGATTATGTAACACTGGGCAAGCAACAAAAACCTTAGGGACACTAGCGGTATGCTGCAGACTGAAGGCAGGGGAATCAAAAGATTAAGGCAGGTTCAGGACGTAAATAGCTAAATGAGATAATGGTATATGAATATAGGATTTCAGGACCACAGATGAAAATATGGGGTTTATCTCATGAGAACTAGTACAAATATATTTGTCAGATGACAAAAGAAGGAAATAGTAAATGTCGGAGGGGCCACTGCATAAATACAGGCACAACGGGGAAATCAGCCTAATCATTCTGGAACTCAATTTGGAATCATTTTTTTAAAAGTGCTTAAAATAAAAAGTGACAAAAAATGTCCATACTCTCTGACCCTAAGGTCTCACTGCCAGGCTTCTACCTTATAAAAGATGAACTCACAAAGGTCTTATGCACAACAAAATATTCCTAGCAGTACTTTTTGTGGGAGCAAAAAAACCTAAAAACAAAGTAGATGCCCATGGATTAGGGAATAAGTTTGCTAGAGGAATGGCTTCACTAATTGTGGTACATGAATATAAAG
Organism: Phascolarctos cinereus; assembly: GCF_003287225.1. Classification (NCBI taxonomy): domain Eukaryota; kingdom Metazoa; phylum Chordata; class Mammalia; order Diprotodontia; family Phascolarctidae; genus Phascolarctos; species Phascolarctos cinereus. The sequence goes on from NW_027555847.1 coordinate 179,861,847, forward strand.
AATTCAGGAAAGCAAGGACAGACATCAACTGAAGCAGGACCAGGAAAACATATGTAATGACTACAAGAGAATAAATTAAAAAAACAAACAAACCTGAATCTTGGACAATTGTAATGATGTTATATTGACCCAAAAAACCCTTATTCACATAAAGAAAAAAAATATCTAAGAGAGACTTACTGAATGTAGATGCAAACTGAGGAACTCAGATTTTAAATAAACATGTAGAGAAAAATGGAAGCAAAGGTAGGTAATGATGGATAAATAGAAATGAGCAGAATAATCCTATAAGAATACTACCATAAGTACTTAAGGTTAGCCTAATGTAAAGGAGACAAGGAATAATAACCACAAAGAATTTTTGTTTTTAGCCATATTCAGGGCAAAAGAAACATCAAAGAAGAAATTAAACTGTAGGTTGGAATGAATAGGACAATAACAAATGATGGAGAGTCAGCCAAACTACTCAATCCTTGTTTTGCTTCTGCTTTTTCTACCAAAGAGAATGATCTTCACATTGAGAAGGATAGAACAAAAACAAGAAATGTTTTAAAACTTCGGTCAAGGAAATAAGCCCTGAATAGAAACAGTCACCCAGCTAGTAAGTATGGAAGGGAACCTGGAACTCAGGTCTTCTAACTACAAATCCAGTGTTCACCAAAGTGGCCTCTATAACAGAGCTGACTGTGTTCAAGACTGGCTTAATTTCCCCTTTCAGACAAAGCTTTCAGCAAAATACATCTCTCGTGACATTCTTAAGTGTAAGAGAGAGATAGAGAATTGGTGACCACTTAAGAGCCAAAATGACTCCACATCAACAACACTCAAGAAAAGGTCACAAAAATCACAGTATCTCTGATGAGATAGTTGATAACAGAATTAACGAATTCAGAAGTGGTTCAAAGAACAGACCTGTGGAATAGTTATTAGGTAATTTGAACTTAGAGACAGGTCTCTAGTAGAGTAGCCAAGCGGATCTGTCTTCTGCATTGTTCAACATTTTTCCCATGTTTCGGATAAAGACATAACTGACGTGTTCATCAAATATGCAAAGTTAATTATGCCAGGAAGAATAATAAAATTGTTGAGGTCTCTTTGGATCCTATCACTCAACAGGCTCCAATGACAGCCTAGACACCAGAGGCCCTGCAAAAATGAACTGGGATTTTTAGTAGATGAGAAATTCAGCGTTGGCAATATTTCATGGTGTCTGCAAAAGTTAAATTTATCTTGGGTGATAGTAAGACATATAATAAATTTTTCTTGAATTTGAATAGTGGCCAGAACAAGGAAGCTGACAGTCCCACAATATTCCATAATGGTCTAAGCACACCTCAAGCATCACATTCAATTGTGGGCAACACACTGTATTTATTTGTTTTGTTTGTTTATTTATTTTGGTTTTCAGCATTCACTTTTACAAGATTTTGAGTTCCAAATTTTTTTCTCCCTTCCTCTCTCCCTCCCCACCCCAAGACAGCAAGCAGTCTGATACAGGCTATACATGTACATTTACATTAAAGTTTCCACATTAGTCATATTGTAAATGAAGAATCGGGAAAAAATGGAAAAACCACAAAAAAAAAGAGAGAGAAAATAGTATGCTTCGATCTGCATTTAGACTCCATAGTTCTTTCTCTGGATGTGAATAGCATTTTCCATCATGGGTCTTTTAGAATTGTCTTAGATTGCTGTATTGCTGAGAAGAGCTAAGTCTATCAAAGTTATCACACAATGTTGCTGGTACTGTACAATGTCCTCTTGGTTCTGCTCACTTCACTCAGCATCAGTTCATGCAAGTCTTTCTAGGTTTTTCTGAAACTGGCCTGATCATCATTTCTTATAGCATAATAGTGTTCCATTATATTCATATAGCACAAATTGTTCAGCCATTCCCTAACTGATGGGCATCCCCTCAATTTCCAATTCTTGGCCACCACAAAAAAAAATGAGCTGCCATAAATATTTTTGCACATGTGGATTCTTTTCTATTTTTTTATGATATCTTTGGAATACAGACCTAGAAGTGGTATTGCTGGATCAAAGGGTATGCACAGTTTTATTGACCTTTGGGCATAGCTCCAAATTGTTCTCCAGAACGGCTGGATTAATTCACGACTCTAGCAAACATGCCTCAGTGTTCCAATTTTCCTGCATCTTCTCCAACATTTATCATTTTCCTCTTTTGTCATATCAGCCAATTGGATAGGTTTGAGGTGGTACCTCAGAGTTGTTTTAATTTGCATTTCTCTAATCAACAGTAATTTACAGCATTTTTTCCTATATCTATAGTCTAAATCCAAAGCTATCTAGCTTTAATTTCTTCATCTAAAAAATGGCTATTCATATCCTTTGACCATTTATCAACTGGGAAGGCAACATACATTAGGACCAATAATGACCACAAAAATGGACCTAGAGACCATGCCACATGAGAACTGGCTGAAGGCACTTCTGATGGCTGGCCTGAAGAAGGAACGACTTATGGAGACAAGATAGCTGTCTTCCAGGAGTGGACTGTCTGTGATGTTGTAGAAGAATTAGCTTTGTTCTCCTTTATCTGATAAGGCAAAGCTTGGCCAGATGCACTAAGGCAAATTGAGACTCAATAAGGAAAAACTTTCTAATAATTAATGATGTCCCAAAACCAGAATAGGCTACCTCTGGTTCCCCTGCACTGGAGGTCTTCAGGCAGAGGGTAGATGATCATTTGTTTGAGGATAAGGTGGAGGGGATTCCTGTATAGGTATGGGGTTCAACAAGATGATTTCCAAGGTCTGAGGTCCTTCCAACTCTGAGGTTCTATAAGCAAGGAACCTAGACTTTCAGGGTCTCATTAAGAAGCATCTCAAGGTAGAAAGAACCCTGGCTGGACTTGAAATCAAAGTTTGACTTTATAAGCTTACTAGCTTAAGTCTTACTTAAGCTTAAGTTCTTACTAGCTATGTGACCATGAATGAAACATTTAATTTTCTTGAATGTTATTTTCTTATCTCTAAAAGAGAACTAACAACACCTGCCCTACTGATCTCACAGGGCAGGTGTAAGAAAAGGCCTCTGTACCCATGAAGTGCAATATAAACATGTTTGTACTTTTTTTCTTAAAGGAAAAGTTTCTAAGCATAACTGTTATATGGATTTGAACCTTAATCATAGCACCTTTATTAAGCATTGAGTCCATTTAACAGTAGTTTTTCCCATTAGATTAAGCAAACATGGAAAGACAGATGAAAGAAGCTATTTTTTTCCCCACTGTTTTCGAGATAATTTGATAATTCATTTTGGCTTACGGATTTATACAGACAGCACTTTGTTCTACTGAGTTGGGCTGCAGGAAGACTTGAAAGAAGATTGAGGAAACAGTGGCAATTGGATAAAAAACAGATGAAACATTGTTTCCACTCATGAGAAAAAGGTACTGTACGTTTTCTGGGAGAGGTTAGAAGACGCTGAAAAAACCATATGGTCTTTCACTAACAGAAAACACAGGACAATCCAATTGGTTTTATTTGCTCACCCCTGAGCAAGAAAACAATGCCTAAAATTTGATACCCACCCTTACCCCCCCAAAAAAAACCCCAAGATCTCTGCTTATCTAGCAATTTGTGAAAGAAGCAGGAAAGACAAAGTCCACAAGGCCTTTTAGACATGCTCAAAAGACCAAGTCAGGGCCCCATTTACTTCAATCAACATGATAAAACAAAATTCCAAGTCAACAAAAGAATCTAAGCAATCCCTTTGCGTTAACAGGCTTTAATTTATGCATAAACCTGTTAGAAATAATTCTTAAACAGGTTACCAAGTTTCACCCTGGAGAAGTGATGAGAAAATGTGCCCCCTTCCTTATCTTCAGCAGAGACAGTCTACAGGTGTGGAATTTTAGCATCAGATTCAGTTTATAAGTTGATTCATTTTGCTAAATTGCTTCCTCTCCTTGCCCCCGCCCCAGCCCCCAGTACCCTCCCCCCATTTTTATTCTTTATTACAGGAGATGGCAGTCCTAGGAGGAGAGAGGGAGGGATCTATTTGGAAGTGAGGGTGATGTCCAACAAAAGATGTCAATAAAGATAGTTTAAGAAAACAGTAATCCTTGACTTTAGTAACAAATTCTCCCTGTCTCCCATTGTAACTTACCGGTGACCTCGAGTTCTCAGATTCTAGACAAAGTAAAGCATGGGCTCTGGTAAGACCTACCAAGATGGAAGACCTTAAAGCTGAGTACGCAATATACTATCATTCAAACACGTAGGCAGCTAAATTCTGAAAGGTTCATCACTACAAGTTTTACCCCTAAGCGATTTTTCCAGGCAGCATAAGTCATGAACAAACTATATATGTTTAATTACTGATATAATCTTAATCCTGGAGTTTCCCTTAAATTCAATTATCAGTTTTTAAATCAGTCAACACGCATTTATTAAGTACCTACTATGTTCCAGGCACTGTGCTAAGCCATGGGGATACAAAAATAGTTAAAAAAAAAAGTAGTCTCTATTCTCAAGGAACTCATAGTCTAATGGGAAAAAAACATGCAAACAAATATATACAAGCTATATACAGGATAAATTGGTGACAGTCTTACTGTGCTAAGCACTATAAAAATATTATCTCACTTGATCCTCACAACAACCCTTGGAGGTAGGTGTTATGATTATCCTCATTTTTCAGTTCTAGAAACTGAGGCAGAGGCTAAGTGATTTAAGTAGGGTCACACAACTAGTAAGTGTCTGAGGCTATATTTGAACTCGGGTCTTCCTGACTCCAGGCCTGGCCACTACCTAGCTGCACTAAGATTAAGGAGGACAAGGAAATGCTTCTTGCTTATTAAATCTCTACTGATTAAAAATTTAAGCTCTTTCTTCAAATGACTGAAGAAAAAAAATAGCTGTGGACTATAGTTACAATTTGATAAATTTCATGTGGCATATTTGGCATTGAACGTTGCTACACAGGATTATTTGGGCAGACATGAAATTAGTTTCCTCTTATTGGGAGGCTGTATTAACACTAGTGAGTGAATGCTCATCTTGATTAGATTTCAAATTATACGTTTGAAGAAAAAATACCAGGCTCTTATGACACAGACCAAGTTTTACCTGAGCTTCAAGATTTTATGCTCTTAAAAAAAATCTATGTGTACAAGATTTTTATAAGCAACTAGGTGGCACAGTGGATAGTATCAGCCCAGGAGTTGGGAAGACTTGTCTTTTTGAATTCAAATCTGGCCTCAGACACTTAGTAGCTGTATGACCCTGGGCAAGTCACTTAAGCCTGTCTGCCTCAGTTTCCTCATCTGTAAAATGAGCTAGAGAAGGGCAAATCACTCCAGTACCTTTGCCAAGAAAACCACAAGAGTCCACAAAGAGTTGTACATGACTCAAACAAATGAATAACAAAAAAAATCTTTATAGTAGTATTCTTATAGCTCCTCAAAAATGGAAATAATAACAGCCAGTGACACATAAATGCTTTACACACTATCTCATTTGATCCTCATAACCATCTCTTAAAGTATATAGTACAAATATTTATCCCCATTTTACATATGAAAAAAACAGAACCTTGCAGGAGTTAAGCTATTTGCCCATGATCACACAGCTGACCAGTGTCAGTGGCCAGATACTAATCCAGGTCTCTTCTGATACAAAGTCCCGATTCAGTTTCCTCCTATAGGGTACTCAGACCTCACCTAATACTTTGTTTTAGAAGGGAGGCAGCAAGGTACATTGGCAAAAGGAGCATCTGAAGTTAAGGGCTCAAATCTGATCTCTGCCACTTACTAAACACATGACCTCTAGCAAGTCATCTTCTCAGGCCTCAAGTTTCTTCATCTGTAAGAGAGGGGTTAGATGAAATGATTCCCAGAGTGCCTTTCCAGCTCCAACTCTGTAGTCTTGATACACTTACCAATGTAACATTTTGTATTGCTCCATGAGAACAAAAACCGTTTTTATAATTAAATGGAGGGAGAGGGGAGGCAAACAAAATGTAAAAGCTCAAATAGTACAAAGTTTATGAATATTGATTATTGTATCCCTAAAAAAGGTTTACAACTTCAAGACACAAGTAAGACTTTTGAAAAACTGTGAACAATATGGAATTTGGAGCTAGGTGTGACCTTATGTTTTTAAACTATATAACTTTAACTAAATTTATATTCCATACTTCCCCCCGAAAAAAATAAGGGAATTAAAAACCACTAAGCACAATTTAGAGTTATAGAAAATAAAACAAAAACTGCCTCCCTTTCTCAATCAAGCTTCAGGATGCGACTTCATCCATTTAATTTACTTAGGTAGCAAAAGCTACCAATGTTGATGTTGGCATTTCCCTTTAAAGGGCCTAAAACAAGTTCCATCTCCTCCCCCAAAAGAAACAGTACACCGCCAGGAGAACTAAATCTCCTTCTCAGTTCTCATCATATCTCTGCAGCTGCTGAAGGTGAATTCCTATTCCAACAATGAATTTAAACACCTGGAATAACCCTGCCACCCACTCCCCTTCACAGAACATCTTAGGGATCGGCAATATCACCAAGTTCAATTATCAAATTAGAAATGTTGAAAGAAGAAAATCGTGTGCATGAAATTTTAGTCTTCAAACAAGTGAAATACTGTAATCCACAAACCAGGATGCATGCCAGATAATCAGTTTATTCATGAGCGGAATTCCTCTCCCACAACCCGAACAAAAAGGAAAAAATGTTTTCTAGGGCATAAACATCAGGGACTTGCATACAGAAGAACAGCCTTATAGCTGACCAATGTAAAGGTTCCCTGATCAGTAGCTTTCTCAAAGTGGCCATACCACTCTATACTACCTACCTCACAGAGTGGATGTCAGGAAAGTGCTTTATGAACTAGAAAGTGCTACAGAAATATCCGCTATTAGCAAAGTCTCAGCCAAGGTGGAGAGAATGGAGCTTTGCCCTAAGGTCCCAAAATTTAGAGGATGCTGTCTGCACTTGTGCTTCTTCGAGGAAGAAGGGAGGAAAAAACTGAGTTTAGCATCCAATTAGTGATAATAATTAGCTGAAATAGAAAGCTACTACATGGAGAAGAATCCACTCTCCCATTTCTTTGCCTTTGTATAGGCCATATCTCATGAATGGAATGCATTCCCTCCTGCCCTCTGCCCTAAGAATCCCTTCTTTCCTTCAAAACTCAGCTCAAAAGACACCTCTACATGAGGCCTCTCTGGACTCCCTGAGCTGCTTAGAGTTTCCCATTGCTACCTCATATTTACTTTATATCTACTTAGACATGGACATGTTGTTTCCATGAAGAGATGCATATTATATTCCTTGAAAAAAGACGCATAGGATTTTGAAATTCAAGCTGGACAGAAGCTTAGAAGCCATCAAGACAAACTTCTTCATTTTACAGAGAAGGAAACTGAGCCTTAGATAAATGAAGTGACTTGCCCAGGGTCACACAGCTGTCCAAGGCAGACTGAACTTGGGTCTTATTGGCTCTCAGTATCCACTACACTACCAGAGACTGTTGCTTTTTTTGTCTTTGTATCCACAGTGTGTTTAGAACAGTCCTGATACATTGTAGGACGTCCAATGCATGCTTCTCTACTAAGCAATGGAGTGCTTCCTTTCCCTTGACACCTTGCACCCAGGCTTCTGCACAGTCCATCCTGTCCCAACCCCCTTTTCCAGAAACACCTGGAGTCAATGCCCCCAGCACTGATTTCTCCATGTTCCTGGGGTTCTCTCTCTCCACTCCAATGCTCACACTGGAGTCACTCTCACCACAGAGCACTGGGTCCCAGTTGATTTGCTAAGGATCACTCTATTATTAAAAATTACTGGAGATATTTTAAAAGCAAAGATGAAAGGCAGATTAAAACAGACTGTAGTACATTACCAATGATGACTCGGGCCAAGGAGTAAAAAAAAAAAAGCAGGTGAAAAAGATGGGACAGTCACGTCCCATGTTCCCCATGAAACAAGAAAAAGAGACAACAGATAGAACCAGATAGAGACAAGCAGACAGTCAGAAGCATTTATTAAGCACTTACTGTGTGCCAGGACTCCATGCTAAATGATGGGGATACAAAAAGTAGACAATTCCTATTCGAAAAGAGCTTATATTCTAAGGGGGGAAGAAAACATATAATGGAAGAGTTAGAAAGGGGTGGGGAGAGAGAGGGTAAGGCAGCCAGTGTGGAGGTGGAATGGACCAGAGAGCGAACAGGGTAGGAAGTGATCAGCATGACTGGGACTTCTGATGATATGGCAGGTTCAGGCAAGGTCTCACCAAGAATCAGTCAGTGGGGAGAGTTATTCAACCACAGGAAGGCAAGGAAGCCAGTGGGGAGGTTAAGCAGACTGGGATGGATAACCAGAGTGGTATCTCCCCGCCTAACTATTAAAGCAAGCAGGAAAAACTCCAATATTAGATGGTTCCCTCATGCAGGATTTGTGAGAAGACAAGGAAAAGAATAGCAGAGAATGGAGAGAGAGCGAGCCAGGTTTTCCATCTGCACAGATAGATAATGGGCACAACCAATAAGCACAAAATCACAAATCCAACGTCTTTAAAATATAAAGTGTTCAGTGTGTCTAAATCATTTCTTAACACTTGTCTTTACCTCCTCACTTCCTTTAAGAACTCAAACAGAAAGTTCTTTCTAAACCAACAGTACTGCCAGTTATGATTTGTAGCATTGTATATAAACCAAGTTACATAAAGACAAAAAAAAAGTAGTATCTTCATGTAATAAAACTTCACTTATGACAAAAAAAGATAAGGGAACATTACTCATGCCTGTCAACAAAGAGCAACAATTAGGCTCATGAGTTCAATTTTCCCCCCTTGGTGGGAAAGATATTATTGGCAGAGTAGTAGGAAAGAATAAAGAAATGTTCTAGCAGGGGCAATCCTAACATGCAAGAAGTAGATGGTGCTTGTTGGGGGAGGAGTGGGAACAAAAAAAACAAGTCACAAAGGATTCAACATAGTAATGGGGAGGGGGGGAGAGCAGGGAATCACAGAAGCAAAGAATCATAGAAATAGAAGGGACCTCAAATCTCCAAGTTCAAAGAATTTGAACTCTGTTCTCTGTGACTCAAATTAAATCTCCCCATATTATTTTCATATCTCAAGGAGTGAAGAAGTCAAAGTGGTGTCAGATGAAGAGGATATTACCATATCATTACTTTTCTTCTCCTAACCATCTTGCCAAAAAACAAAGCTGTTCAGTTCAATCGTTTTTTTCAGTTGTGTATGACTCTTGGAGACCTCACTTGGGATTTTCTGGGCAAAGATACTGGAGTGGTTTGCCATTTCCTTCTCCAGCTCATTTTACTGATGAGGAAACTGAGGCAAACAGGGTTAAATGACCTGCCCAGAGTCATACAGCGAGTAAGTGTCTGAGGCCAGATTTGAACTCAGGAAGAAGAGTCTTTCTGACTTCTGGCCCAGTGCTCTATCCACTGTGCCACCTAGAACATACCAAAAAACAAAACAAAACAGAAAAACCTAGAATGAATAACAAGAACTTTTCTTTTGTTCAATAAATAATTAGTCAACACATGGATAACCTATATCAAATTGCTTGCCTTCTCAATGAGGGAGGAAGGAGAAGGAAGGGAAAGAATTTGGAACTCAAAATTTTTTTTAAAAAAATGTTAAAAATTGTCTTTACCATGTAATTGCAGGGAAAATAAAATATTAAATTTAAATTTAAAAAAATAAAGGAAGTGAGCAAAGCTATGAATATAATACCCTTCCAGTCCCCAACAAATGAGGTGATATAGAGGGTGGCGGGGTGAGGGGGGAAGATTATGCCATACACAAGGAATAAGTTTCTACATTTATATATATTCTAAATAAATATTACTCCTTAAAATCTAAAAAAGGAAGAAAAATGAGTTCTAAAAAAGATTAATACTGAGTCAGCATTTCCCAAAATAATTTATTTTTAAGTTGGCAACATATTGATAGTGCTCTTAAATTCTGGCCTAGGAGATAAAATGAAAATTTGAAATGGGGGTCAAGAAAATGTTGGAGGAAATTAATCCCATTTTCCAGCTAAAGAAGGGTCACGTGTTTTTTTGATACACTGAAGGGCGGAGCACCATAGTAAAATGGAAGGAAGGCTAGTCAATAGACCTGGGTTTAAATTCTGGTCCTGCCACTTCCTATACCTGGGTGACCATGGTTAGGTCACTCAATTTTGGAGGGCCTCCATTACCCACTGTAAAGTGAGGGTGTTGAATTAGGTAGACTCACAGGCCCCTTGCAGCTCTAAAACTGAGATCCCATTCTGTTCTTTCAAATGCTGAGGTGATGCAATTGGTTACTGAAAACCAACCATCTCAGTGGATCGCAAGTTCCAGCAGACCCTACCAGAATGGAAATAGTATGGTCCCATACAATTCCCCTAGGTCTGTCTGTCATGCTAGGACCAGCCCTGCTAAATGATTGAATGCCAGGCACTGTTCTTTCAATACAAATAGAAACATGAGACACATTCTGCTTAGAGGAGTTTACACTACTGAAAGGACACAATATATAAGGAGACAAGGAAACATATGGGATACATGCAATTAGAAATAAAGAACAATTGAAAACACGGCTAAAAGAATCAGGAAATGCCCCTTGAAAAACCTACATGGCACTTAAAATGAACCCTTAAGGGAACTTCACCAAAAAGCTGGCCACAACAATTCATGAAACATTTTACTTAGGGGGAGGAACTGATCTATAATCAATTAACAAAGGGCCAATTAGAAAGCCCTAATATATGCCAGGCACAGTGCTAGGCACAAAGTAAACATGGTGTCCAGAAAGTGTAAAAACAAAGTGCAACTTTATCAATGGTAACCAAAATGAAGAAGTTGTAGACTTAAGTATTTAGAAGGTAAAATAGTTCTAGCATTTTGAAATGTTCTCACAAACCTCCTGCTCACAAAGTGTGGGACACCAAACTCTTCTACCTCATTGAACTTTAGGAAAAGGCACGGTTGTGAGTTACTTGTCAACTTTTGATAGAGGAAGGGCTGAGGATAAGAACTAAAGAATCTGTGATGAAATTCTTCATTAGATGAGTGGTCAACATCAAGTCAATGAGCATTTTGTTGTTCAGTCATGTCCAATTCTTTGTGACCCCTTTTGGGCTTTTCTTGGCAAAGATACTGGAGTGGTTTGCCATTTCCTTCTCCAACTTATTTTACAGATGAGGAACTGAGATAAACAGGGTTAAGTGACTTGCCCAGGGTCACACAGTTGGTAAGTGTTCTGAGGCTGGATTTGAACTCATAAACATGAACCTTCCTGATTTCAAGTCCAGTGCTCTGTCCACTGAGTCATCTAGCTGCCCAAACAAGCATTTATTAAGTGTCTACTATGAGTGGTCAAAAGATATGAGCAAATTCTCAAGAGAACTAAAAAATAAGAAATTGCTCCAAACCACTAATAATAAACATGAATTTTTCTTGCAAAAACTTAAAATTTCATTTCACATCCACCAAATTGGTCAAAATGACAAAAGGCAAAAATCAGTCATTGTTGAAGGGGCTGAAGAGAGACAAAGCCATTGATCTATTGTTAGTGGAGCTGTGAATTTGGTCTAACCATTCTGGAGAGTAATTTGTCATTAAGCTAAGAAAACTATTAAAATGTCTGGCTCATACCTTTTGAGCCAGAAATGTCACTGCTAAGCAAACACTCCATGGAAGTCAAAGACAGAAAAACAGCAAAATATTTAAACCATCACTTTTTGGTGCAGCAAAGAAAAGGAAGCAAAGTAGATGTCCACGGACTGGGGACTAATTATAGTACATGAATATAGTGGAATGTGACTGTGCTCTAAGAAATTAAGAAGCTGAAGAATTCAAAGAAGCTTGGGAACTTCCCATGTTTGAAGTAGAGAAAGGAAAACAATACATAACACAACGATGACCACAACAATACATATGAAAGGAACAACAATAACGAAAAAACAGAACAAAAACAACCCAGAACACTCTAATTATAACAAAGTTTGACCTCAGAAAAGTGAGAAAATTGGGGCAGCTAGGTGGTGCAGTGGATAGAGCACTAGCCTGGAGTCAGGAGGACCTGAGTTGAAATCCAGCCTTAGATAGATAATACTCACTAGCTGTGTGACCCTGGGCAAGTTACTTAACCCCACTGCCTAGCAAAAAGAAAAAAAGAAAAGAAAAGTGAGCAAATCATGGTGCATAATTCATCATGTATGGGCTATAGATAGAAAGTTAGAAGAGACTTTAACCACATTTAACAGATGAGGAAACTAAGGCACAGAGAAGTTAAGTGACTTCCCCAAAGTTACATAGGTAGTAAGTAGCATAATCAGGATTTGAGTTAATGTGGTGTTTAACTTTGCTAAACTGCTTCTTTCTCTTTAAATCTTTATTACAAGGAATGACTCAATTGGTAGGGGAGGGGAAGGGATATATTTAGAAATGAAGGTGATGTAAAAACAGAAGATCAACAAAAATATGATTCTTCATTAAGGAGAATAGTCTTGTGATGGCTCAAATTGAACCCCATTACTCAATTCCATTAGCTAAATGAGTTTTTAAAAAAATCTCAGAGGTACAGGACTGCTAAAGCTGCTGACACCATAGGAAATGTGTAGCTGTTCCCAATTAACTGATTACTTCTGTAATGAAAAAAGCATAAACTGCTGCCTGTTTGGGGCAGATTTTTCTAGGGGGAAAAAAAAACCAAACCAACAACTAAACCATGCATCTGTTATAAATTCTTCCTAAGAGAATTTTCTGCATCCATTATTTAGATGCAAAGGGTAGAGAAATAAAAGGCAAATAGGTGTACAAGTTTAAAAGCCAAGGAAGGGAAAACAAGAATTGGGTTACATAATCACTTAGAGTACACTCCCACGAACAAACAATACACACTTTTCTGATGCTGCGAGTGGTTAATGAGAGTCTCACCCTCAGAGCTGTTTTATACAGAACAATGCCCCTGTCCCTACAGCCCTTTCGAATGACTTCAAAAAACACTAGCCTCACAGCCCATTAAAGGACAGAAGGCTTGGCTCTGTAGCATTCTGGCCCAAAGGGGGGGTGGGAAGGATGTCACTTTAAAAAGCCATTAACCCTAAGTACCCAGTGAGTATATTTATTAAGAGCTTACTATGAGCCAGATATCACGCCAAGCACTAGTAATACAAAGAAACACGATTGTCCCTGCCCTCAAGGAACTCACAGACAACATGCTAATAAATAACTGCATACATACAAGACACAGTCAGAGTAGACAGAAGGTAATCTGCAATTAACCATATACATACAAGGTTCACACAGAGTAGATGAAAGGTAATCTCAGGTAAGGTAATAGCAGCTAAAAAGATTGAAGAAAGGCTTCCTGTAGAAGGCTGGATTTGAGCTGTGTCTTGAAGTAAGTCAGGGAAGCTGAGGCAGAGGTGAGGAGGCAGAGAACTTCACGCATGTGAGACAGCCAAAAGTCCCAAGTGCTGACTACTCAAACAGTCCAATTATCAAGACATAGTCCATGAGCAGCAACAAAGAATAGTCCAAAAGTGAATGCTCCCCTCCACCAAGCCTGGGGTAGGGGAGGGAGGAGAAGTGGACCCCAAGAGAAGGACATCACAGGAATGCAGAAGAGAGTGGTAGTGATACTACTAGAGGACCATAAGGCACAGTAGGTAAGTTAGTTCCCCTTAGGCTGGGGAAAGAATTAGTCTCCTGAAATGCTATCTACATCCAAAGAAAGAACTTTGGAGTCTGAATGCATATCGAAGCATATTATTTTCTCTCTTTTTTTCCTTTCGCATGGTTTTTCCCTTTTGTTCTGATTCTTCTTCCACAATATGACTAATGTGGAAATCTGTTTAATATGATTGTACATGTATAAACTATATCAGAATGCATGCTGTCTTGGGAAGGGGGAGAGAAGAGAGTGAGGGAGAAATAAATTTGAAACTCAAAGTCTTATAAAAGTGAATGTTGAAAACTTTTTTTACAGTAATCTGAAAAAATAAAATAAAAAATAAATAAAATTAAGTGGGAAAAAATAAAATCCATTCCAGTTCTAGGGAAAAAACAATAACAATAACAACTGGTCTCCCGGTATAAGTTATAGCTCCGGCAAGGAGAAGAAGAGATTGCTTGCAAGAGCATAACCGTAATACCACTTCAAATCTACATAACTTTTATCTGGGGAATTCAGGATGCTAGTCTTCTCGTAAATTAGAATCACAGATTGAGAGCTGAAAGAGTCCTTGGAGATCTGATGCAATTCTCTCCTTTTACAGATAAGGAATCACATAATTATATATTATATGTGTACAATATATATACATATGTGTGTGTATATATAATATATATGTATATGTATATATGCATGTATATGTATATATGTGTATATATATGTGTATATGTGTGTATATGTATATATGTGTGTATATATGTGTGTGTATATATATATATATATATATATATATACATACATATATGTATGTGTGTATCCTCACTTTACAAAGGTGACAATTGAGGTACAGAGACTCAAAAGACTTGCCCAGGACCATTCAATCATAGAGCGTCCCCAGTGTGGGCATCACTGCAACAGTAGCATGGGCTGAGCTCATGGTCCAAGTGCTCTAAATACAGGGTTTGGAAATCCCAAATACTAAGATACTGATCCCAATAAGTCAAGTGTTTCATTCAGGGTCCTAAGTATGTGTACTCCTCACCTCACCAGTACCCCATCTCTATTTCTGCTGGGCATCAGGGGCAGCTGCTTGGCCCACAACTGGAGAAATGCTGCCAATGCCAGCATTTTCCATATTTACAATGGCTGTACATTACAATTCATCCTGTAAACCACCTACTGGATTGGCCTGGGTAGCTAAGTGGCATGGTCGATAAGAGCTCTGGGCCAAAAGTCAGGAAGACTCATTTCTGTGAGTTCAAATCTGGCCTCAGACATTTCTTAGCTGTATGACCCTGGACAAGTCACCCAGGGAAATGGCAAACCACTCCAGTATCTTTACCAAGAAAACCCCATAGCTGGCATGCTATGGTCCATGGGGTCACAAAGAGTTGGACATGAGTGAATAAAAAAAAACAGTAAAGAATGTCATGAAAACCCAGAAAGAAGGGTATTCAGGACAAGACTGGTCCTATCAAGAGTTGTCAAATGCAGCAGAGACGCCAAGAAGTTATGAGGGCTGTAGAAAGATAATGAAATCTGGCGAGTAAAAGATGACTGGTAATTTTGGCAGGAATTGTGAGGTCTGAATCCATATTTCAAAAGAGTGAAAAAAGAGGAAGTAGAGGCTGGAATAGCTTTTTTTTTCTAGGAGTTTGTCTGAGAAATGGATTTAGGACTATAGCTTGAGGGAATTGTAGGGTCCAGGTGAAGTGTTTTTGTTTTGTTTTGTTTTAAGGGTAGGGGAGAGTTGGACATGTTTGAAAAGAGTAGGGAAGAAACCAGTGTGATAGGGGATTTAAGATCTGAGAGTATAAAGGGCTGATTGAGAGCAACCTGCTGGGGAAGATAGTTATTATACACTTTCTGGTACACATCAGTGATACTGACTTTTCACTCCAAAAGAATGTAAACTCCTTGAAGGCAAGCACCTATCTTTTTATTCCTTCCCTGCTTCTCTGACCCCACCCCTAGTAGTAGCAGTAGCAGTAGCAGTAGTAGTAGTAGTAGTAGTAGTAGTAGTAGTAGTAGTAGTAGTGGTAGTGGTAGTAGTGATAGTAATAGCTGGCCTTTACATAGCACTCTAAGGTTTATAAACTGCTTTCTATGCTGTTCATTTAAATCTAGCAACAATCATGAAAATAGGTACTAATAAGTACTATTGTTTTTTATCTGTAGATGAGGAAAATGAGGATCAACTCACATAATTGTCTGAGACATGATTCAATATCTGAGACCTCCTTTAACTCAAAGTCCAGGGCCGTTTCCACTATACTCCATTGCTTACACTGGAAAAAGACTTGGCTACTTAAAAAAACAAACAAACAAAAAAACCACTCCAATTTCATCACAATCTCCACACTATGCATACCTAAGAGTGTTTACACAAAGCTATAAGCCTTTCTTTTGTGCATTTAACAAGACATATCTACCTTTAAAGTTTGCAGAAACATATATACACGCATACACACATACACATATATTCATTTACTCTAACACTTAATCCTCACAACAACCCTGTGATGCATATTATTACCACCCAACAGACCAGAAAACAAGCTCAAAGAGTTTAATTGACTTGCCCTGGTCACAAAGCTAACGTTAATAGTAAAATCGGACCTCAGGTCTTCTTAAATACAAATCCAGCACTCTATCTACTGTTTCTATTCATATGTTTAATACCTGAGTGGCAGGATATATCCATGAGCATTTGTTTTCGCCATTGTTTGTCTAGTTAATCAATAAACATTTGTATCTTTTTAGAAAAGGATCTTAATTGGGGGTGCATAGAGTGTTAAAAAAGAATTCTTCCAGAATCTTAAAAATCACAATGGGTCAGAGAGGTAGCTAATTAAGATAGAAGATCTATAAACAGCTTTATGTTCTGAAGATGCTGTGAGAAAAAAGGAAAAAAGTGGGGAGGAAGGATATATTGGAGGAAAATGAGAAGATGAGGGAAGATTTTAACAAACAATCTATTAGGGAAAGTAAACTATACAAACAATTGAGGGTAGGTGGGGGGGGTGAGAGGGAGCTAGAGTCACTTGAACTTCATTTTCATCTAAACTGGTCAAAAGAGGGAAGAACAGAAAAACACATTGTTTGGCATAGGAATACATTTAACTCAACAAGGATACAGGCAGAAATGGGGAAGATGGGAAAGAAGGGATTAGTCAAAAACAGAACAAACTCTCAGCTTAAAGAAGGGATAGTGAAAAAAAGGTTAAAGTAAAAAGAAAGAGGAAAACAGGAAGAAAGGGAGGGAGGAAGGAGGGAAAGAAGGAAGGAAACAAAGATACCAACTTGGAATAAACAGGGATTAAGTATAAAGAAGAAAAAGTATAAAACAATAGGATAGAGGGAAATAAACACTTAACTATCATAGCTATATATGTGAATCAGATTAGCTCATACATAAAATGGAAAGAGGCCGGAAGAATAGATTAAAAGAAAAAATCCAACAAAATGTTTATAAGAAACACTCTTGCAATTCACACGGAGTTAAAATAAGAGGTTGAAGCAAAATCTATTATGCTTTAGCTAAACACAAAAAAGCAGGGGTCACAATTATGATTTCAGACAAGGTAACAACAAAAACAAACTTAATTAAAAGAGATTAAGAGGGAAATTACATTCTCCTGAAAGGTAACAAAGAATTGATTTCAGTGTTTACTATATATTCACTAAATGGCAGTGCTTCTAAATAATTAAGGGAAGAACTAAATTAGTTACTAGGAGAAATAGACAGTAAAACTGCAATAGTGGTGGACCTTAATTTACTCTTATCAGCCAAAGATAAGACTAGACAAAAAATAAACAAGAAAGAAGTTAAGGACCTAAATAGAATTTTAGAAAAATTTAATAAGGCTAAACTTGTGGCAATTACTAAACAGAAAAAGAAAGGAGTATATATATTAGGTGTACATTGCACCTTTACAAAAATTGATATTGGCTTAGGACATAAAAACACACACGGTTTGGTGTAGAACTACAGTTAACTTAACAAGGATACAGAGAGGAAAACGAAGAAGGGAAAGGAGGGATTAGTCAAAAACAGAAGAAACCCTAAACTTGGAGAGGAATAGCTAAACAAAGGTTAAAAGAGAAAAGAAAGAAAACATACCAACTTAGAATAAACAAGGGTAAATAAATGAAGAAAAGCAGAAATATTATATATATCCTTTACTGACCACAACACAATAAAAATTATATTAAATAAATGGTGAATTTTATTTCCTGGAAAAAAGTATTAAAAAGCAATTGGAGATTAAATAATTTAATCCTAAAGAATTGGTGAGTCAAAGAATAAATCATAGAATTGATAAATAATTTTATTAAACATAATAACAACAATGAGAACATACCAAAATTTAGGGGATTCAGCCAAAATAGATTGTAGGGAAATTTTTATAACTCTAAACGCTTTTATTTAAAAAGAAAGAACAGATTAACAAATTGTAAATGTAAATAAAAACATTAGAAAATGAACGATTTTTTTTTTTAGTGAGGCAATTGGGGTTAAGTGACTTGCCCAGAGTCACACAGCTAGGAAGTATTATGTATCTGAGGCCAGATTTGAACTCAGGTCCTCCTGACTAGAGGGCCAATGCTCTATCCACTGCGCCACCTAGCTACCCCAACAAATTTTTTAAAACTCAATTAAACACCAAAGAGAAATCTTGAAAATCAAAGGGATTAACAAAATTGAAACAAAAAAACTATTAAAGGAATAAATAAAGCTAGGAGCTGGTTTTATGAAAAAGCCAACAAAATATATGAGCCATTAGCTAATTTGATTAAAAAAGAAGAGAAAAGCCAAATTAACAGTTTCTAAAAGGAAAAAGGAAAATTCCCCCAAAAGGAAGAAGAAATCAAGGATATTATTAGAAGTTATCTTGCCCAACTATATTAAAATAAAACCAATTTAAATGAAAGAAATAGTTATAAAATTATAAAATACTAAAATTATCAGAACAAGATAATTTACAAAGTCCAATATCAGAGGAAGTGGAATAACACATAAATGAACTTTTAAAGAAAAAACTCAAAAGACTGCATGTATTCACAAGCTAATTCTATGAAATATTTGAATAATTAATTCTAATACTATAAAAAAATTATTTGTAAAGATAGCAAAAGAAAGGATCTTACTAAATTTTCTTTATGACATAGACGTAGTCTTGATACCTAAACCAGGAAGAGACAAAACAGAAAAAGAAAACTATGGGCTAATTTTCACAGTGAATATTGATGTAAAAATTTTAAATAAAATATTAGCAAGGAGGTGAAAACATAGCACAAAGATTATTTACTATGACCAGGTAAGATGTATGCCAGCAATGCAGAGTTGGTTTAGTATTAGGAAAACTATAAACTCGATTAAACATATCAATACTAGAAGAAGAAAAATATTTTTGTATCAATACATGCAGAAAAAATCTTTTGACAAAATACAACACCTATTTCTATTAAAAACACTAGAAAACAGGAATAAATGAACCTTTCCCTTAAAATGATATATGTATGTGTGTATATGTGTGTGTGTGGCAAGAGCTATTAGTATATGTAATGGAGATAAATTAGAATCCTTTCCCATAAAATTAGGGGTAAAACCAAGATGTCCACTATCACCACTTCTACTTGACATAGTACTAGAAATACTCGCTATAAGTAATAAAATAAGAAAAAGAAACTGAAGGAATAAGCACAGATAAAGAAAAAACAATTATCCCTTTTTGCAGATGATATGATGGTGTTCTTAATCCTAAATGGCCAACTAAAAGAATAATTAAAGCAATTAATAGTTTGGCAAACATTCAAGATATAAAATAAGTCCACACAAATCATTAGCATTTCTATATGATGCCAATAAAATCCAGCAAGAAAAGATAGAAAGAAAAATTGCATTTAAAATACTTAAATACTTAAAATACTTGGAAGTCTACCTTCCATGATAAACACAAGAACCATACAAATACAAGAAGAAGCCATGTTTAAACAAATAAAGATAAACCTAAATATTTGAAAAACTAATTGCTCATGGGTAGGGCAGGTCAATAGAATAAAAATAGCAATGATATCTAAATCAATTTACTTATTCAATGCCACACCAATCAAACTACCAAAGGATTACTTTACAGAATGAGAAAAATTATAACAAAATTCATATGGAGACAAAAAAGGTCAAGGATCTTATGATAATGAATAATGAAAAGAATAGAATGAAGGGAGAGACCTAGAAGTTCCAGGTCACAAACTAATCTCTAAAGCAATAATTCTCAAAACAATTTGGTACAACAAAGTTTGATGAGCAGAGCAGATTAGCTACATGACTCAGAATCAAATGTATCTTAGTACCTTAGTATCCAGTACACACAAGCACTTCAGCTAAGATAAGGACTAGCTATATTTGGCAAAAGCTGATGGGAAAATTGGACAGAAATGTGAAATAAGTTAGATTTAGATCAACAATTCACACCAAGATAAACTTCAAATGGATATGTAATCTAGATATAAAAGGTTACATCATAAACAAATTAGAAAAATTTGGAAAACTTACCTAAACAAGGGATAGAAAGGATCACAGGAAATAAATGGATAATTTTGGATAACATAATTAACCTATTAAATGGATAACATTAAATTTAAGTTTTTGCACAAACAAATCCTATAAAACTGATATTAACAAGTAAACAATTAACTGGGGGAAAATCTTTGCAACAAGTTTCTCTGATAAAAGTCTCATTTCCAGGATCGGTACTGATATTTATAATAAATAAGAGCCATTTCCAAGTTAATAAATGGTCTAAAGATATAAACAGGCAGTTCTCAAGAGAAGAGGCTACCTAGAGTCATGTGAAAAAATGCTCCAAATCACTACTAACTAGAAAAATGTAATTAAAGCAACTCTGCGATTCCATCCGCACTCTTCAGAATGGCAAAGATGCCCAAAAAGGATAATGATAAATGTTTGAAAATAGGCACATTGATGCATTATGGGTGGATCTTTGAATGGGTACAACCATTTGGCAAAGCCATTTGGAATTATACACAAGAACATACTCAACAATACAGGCCTTTTGACCAAGCTATTCCACTGCTAGGCTTACACTCAGAAGTTATCAGAGAAAGTAGAAAACGTTCTACGTGCACAAAAATATTTATAGCAATTGTTTATCACAAAAAACTAGAAACTAATAGGATGCTCATCAACTGAGGAATGGTTGACTAAGTTATGGTACATAAATATCGTAGAGTACCACTGTGCTTCAAAAAATAAAAAATAGAGACAGCTAGGTGGCACACTGGATAGAGCACCGACCCTGAATTCAGGAGGACTTGAGTTCAAATACAGCCTCAGACACATAACACTTACTACCTGTGTGACCCTGGGCAAGTCACTTAACCCTACTGCCTAACCAAAAAAAAAAGAAAAGAAAAAGGAAATAGATGATGTGAAAGAGACATGGAAAGACTCATATGAACTGATACAAAATGAAGTTAGAAGGATCAGAACAATTTCTATGGCAACATCAATATCATAGAAATAATTCTGAAAGACTTTTTAAAAAGCCAATAAAGAATGAAATGAGCAGAACCACAATAATTTATACAGTAAGAAAATTTTAAAGATAAACAACTTTGAAAGTTATAAGAACTACAATCAATATAATGACCATCAATGATTCCAAAAGATCGATGATGAAACATCTTCCTGACAAAGACATGACAGATTAAGGGTACAGAATAATATATTTCTGCATATAGCCAAAGAGGGAATTTGTTTTGCTTGACTATGCATATTTTTATAAGGAACTTTCTTTTCTTTTTTTTTTTTTCAGAGGGGTGAGAGGGTGGGAGAAAAAGGATTTCTGTTAATTTTTTTTTTAATAGAAAGATGAGAGTGGTATAGAATGCACTTTCAGATGAGGTCAGTTTTGATGGTTTCACTTAACTGCTTTACTTGTTCCAAAAGACCTCAAGGAGCAGGGAGTACTGTAAATGTTTGCAATGTAAAATGAAAACAAATTAATAAAACTTTTTTTAAAAAAGCAGCACTTTACTTTTTCTTTTTTTGCTAAAATGCCCACCCAAATAAAGGATATTAGCAGAATGCCTAAAATTCCACTTAAATATAAACTTTTACCTCTTTTTGATGAGTCAGATTCTAAATATTTAAATTTTAAAAGTGAGATTTTTAACTCCTTATTAGAGTGCTAGGGGTAAGGGGATGGGAAGGAAGATGGTTGTTGGTAGGACACAGTAAAACATCCCATTAAATAAATGTGATACCTAAAAGTAAAACTGACCTACATTTACCAGGCTAAACATAGGAATAACCAGGGTATTAAAAGTTCTTGACAGAATCATATCCTGAAAATACTGAATCATATATATATACTAACATTAGCTGTTAGGTCTAACTAACCCTGTTGGATCAGAGAGTAGGGATCCAAACAGATAGTGACAGGCTAGAACACTGGGCTAGAATATTCTAATGTGGAATTTAATAGGAACAAATGTAAACTCTCACATTTGGTCTCCAAAAACAAAAAAAAAATCAACTTCCCTAGTATAGGCAAGGCTAGACAGTAGTTTGTAAGGAAATGCTCTAGGGTTTTTAGTGAGCTGCAATATGAGTCAAAAGTCTTATATATTATCCTTGTTTTATAGTTGAGAAACTGAGGCAGACAAGGTTCAGTAACTTATCTGGGGTCACGAAGCTAATAAGTGTCTAAGGCCAGATCTGAATTGTCAGGTCTTCCTGACTTCATGCCCAGCGTTTATTCACTGAAATACCTAGCTTCCTCAAGAGAAACAATAGTATCCAGAAGGAGGTAATATTCCTGTTATACTCTGCCCTGCATAATCTCCATCTAGAATACTGTTTCCCATTCCACATTTTAGAAAGGATAGTGATAAGCTGAAAAGTATCCCAAAAAGGGTAACCAGGTGAAGGACCACTATGTTATATGAGGATCTCCTGAAGGGAGAAGAGGTGTTTAGCCAGAAGATGTAGGTACACCACCTGGTAAGGTCTTTAAGTATTTTAAAGGGTTACAGTACACAAAATGGGTGAAAATTGCAAAAAGGAAAATTTTAAGGCTGATTTGAAGGAAAACTTCTAACCATTTAGCACTATGGACAATGGAAATGGCATGCCCTGGTGAGTAACAGGCTCTCAGTCACCAGAAAGGTCTCAAGCAAGGAGTAGACCATTCATCTTGTACACAATGGAGGCAACAGTTGAACCAGATGATTTCTGGGGCCTTCCAACTCTGAGGTTTTGATTCTGTACTTTCTCAGTTTGGATAGTTTCAATTCAGTCACTAAAATGTGAGGCAGTGCTGTTACTATCTTCACTTTACAGATGAAGAAGCTGAGGCCAAGATGAGTAAAGTGACCTGTATAAGGTCACACAACTAGCAAGTGTCTGAAGATAGGTTTGACTCGGCTTCCTGACTCCCAAGTCCAGCGCTCTATCGAATCAGTAAGACACCACCTAGCCTTGCCTCTGAGTCCTACTCATCTATCTACTTCGGTCTACCTGCCGTCCTCTCTCTCCTTATTCTCCTCAGCTCCTCACCAAACCAAGTCCCTTCTATTCTCCCTAACCCCAGAAAGATTTCCCAGCGCACATCAAACCCTCTCATACACATCACTTTCCTGACAAGGCAGTAATGTATATAAGGAAATTAATAAACACTACCACTGATGATGAGCATCCAGCTGCTCCTAAAATAATCACTCAAAAGATTTAAGTTTTAGAGTATTGATTCTGGCAATTATTTGCCTGTGGTTTTCTTTTGAACAATAACAAAAGGACTCACCTCTATATTTAGTTCTGTTGCTATTGTCCACCCCTCCTCAAAAAAAACAAAACAAAACCTTTGGACTCATTTTTTGCTGAGGAGAGCCTCAACTAGAGTAATTTATGGGCTAGGCGGGACAGTAGTGCTGCAGGCAGAAAGCACAGTGCGCACTCATCCCCTGAGGGGGATAAAATGCATTCCTAATTTACATACCTTTAGAAGGAGACATTATTCCTCAGTGGCTGCTTCTCCCACCAAAGAAATTTTCAGCTTCAACAGCACAGCCCAAACAGAACTATTTTTTTCAACTCACCAGGCCACTTTTCTCCTCCAGCTTACTGCACAGTATAGGAAAAACTGAGACCCAACAGTGGTTAAATGACATGCCCAAGGTCACTTCAGTAATAGGCAGAAGCAACATTTGAACCCTGGTCCTCTAACTTCAGGCCTAGTAAGTGTTCTTTCCACTATACAACAACTATTATTCCCATTTTATAGATAAGGAAACTGAAACTTTGAGAAGTTAAGTAACCTATGTAAGGATAACAGATCTAAGTCAAATCCAAGACTCAAATTTAGATTTGAATCCAGATCTTCTGAATCCAAGGCCAATATTCTTTCCACTGCAGGTAAAGTATTATCTCATTCTCCCTCATTTCCTGCACATATATCTTTCTCATTCAGTCCAAATTTAAGATCACAGGTTTATGTGAAAAGCTTCCCAATGTAATATATTGTTCATATTATACAATATACATTGGGCTACCGTCAAATAGGAAAATAGGGAATCCCAACTGGAGAAGGAAGTTAGTGTTGAGAAGGGGGGACAAGTTGAAGAACAGCTAAGTGTCATTTAGTTCTTAAATTCATAATCAAATCCATCACAAATTGGGAAAGGGGACAAATTTAGAAGCAGTAGGAATCGCCCCTTTATAAAGGAGTATAGCAAAGCTCTCCATTTCCAGCCAGCAGATCTCTGTGAGCCAGACCACCCTGACCTACTTATTAATTAATAAGCAGAGATGAACAGGAGACTACAGTGCAGAAGCACTAGATGAGGCCCTATTTTTTTGTAAAAAGTTAACAGTCGCTTAATCAAAGCCTTCACTAAGTGATCCGAGGCTCAGCAGAGTGTTTGCCGGCTGATGTACAGCACCCAACGAGAGAAGTTTACTAACAAAGTTCCAAGAGAAACAGGCAGATAAGTTATGAATCATAATGGGAAAATTATGTGTGTGTGTAAGGTTTGGCTTTCCAGGGGTGGGTTGGGGAGGGGCTTGGGAAGCAGGGAATCCAGAAGTCGGGGTTTTTATTAACTATTATCCCCGGAGGCAAAGCCTCTCTGGTCTTACCCCAACAAAACCCGATATGCCATAAACAAAAGGAGTCTTCACCCCCACTGGCCTGGGCTCCAGACCTGGGTTGAATGGGAGGAGGCAAAGGAGGAAGGGAAGGAGGGAATGCAATTTCCCTCCCCAACTCCCTTGTCTAACCTACTTCTCTGGGCCGTAGCAATGTCAGCTGAAGGGGAATTCGAGACAACCTGCTGCCTGAGGGTTTAAACAGGAATGTAAATAGCAAAGCGAACCTTCTTCCCCTGCAGAAAGGAACTGGGGGGGGGGAGGAGGGGAGGAAACAAGTATGATCGCATTGGAAGAAGCCCCGACACTGGAAAGCCCCTTCCTCCACTACGAAAGAGCCCTGTGGCCATCGCCTTGTGCCCCTTGAGCCAGTCCCTCCCCTCACCCCTAGCCAAAGGCTGAGCAGGCTGCGGTCAGCAGTGCGCCGCCTCCCAGCCGGCTGACCGCTACCTCCTAACAGCCCGGCCCGCCTCCCTCTTTCCAACATCCCGACCGACCGGCTGTCTCCCTTCCCACAGTTCCTTTTGCAATAGGAAGGCAGAGAGCCCACCAACAGGAGAACCCCTGGGGTCCCAGGCGCAGCGAGGGAGCAGGGGGAGTGGAAGACCAGGTCAATGTAAAGTGTCCAGATGCGAGAGCAGCTGCCCCTACTCCGCCCTTTAGTAGGCATTCCTTCCTCCTTGCGGGCCAGCAAAGCGAGGAAGGGGAGGAAGGGTGCCGGCTTTCCCTTCCTCAAGTACCCTAAAGCCGTGCGCAAAGTTTGCCTCTCGCCCCAGGGCTTCCCCCAGGGGACCAGGTGCCGGCGTGCGTCAGCGCGCGCTGCCCCGCTCCGCCCCTGTGAGACAAGGCTCAGCTGCCCCTTCGCTTACTCACCTTTCGCTGCTCTTCTCAACCTGCAGCCGCGCGGAACCCGGGCGCAATGATGCTCCTCCTGCGGCTGCTGCAGCTGCTACTGCCCGGGACAGAGAGGGGAGAAGGCGGAGGGAGAAAGGGGCGGAGTTTGCGAGGGAGTCCTAAGCGCCAGAATTCAAACCCTCGACCATAGAGGGATTCCCCCCTTGCGTGCACTCCACTTCAGACGGAGAAGGCAGCGAGAAAAACGAAGAAAGGAAAAAAAGAAAGAAAGAAAGACCGAGCGTCCAGTGCGGACAGGAGACTTCTGTGTTGACTTCTTCCTCCGTCCAACCCTGCTTGGGTGATCCCGAGAGACACCTCTGGGCTGTGTGCTCGGCTGGCTGGTTAGCTCCTGCTCTCCTCCAAACTTCACCCTTTGCCAGTGTTCTTTGTAACTGCGAAATCGGCCACCGACTGTCCTTCAGTGCGCCTGCGCGCGCTGCCCCAACTCCACAATGCCACTCAGCTAACCTTACCCCCCACACCTCCTCCTCCTCCTCCTCCTCTCCCAGTCCCCGGACGCTTCTACAAGGAAAGGACTGAAAAGAAAGAGTGGCTGCAGCCTGTACACCTCCTTCGGTGGCAAAAGTGGGACCGAACCTTCAGTATGAGGGACGGATAAATTAGTTCAGCTTGGCTCACTGATCTCTGAGGCTGTGCTGAACTTCATGACCCGCATATCCTATTGTCACTCCTTAGTCTCCAGACTTTCCTGTGACCTTTTTTCTCTGCCTGGGCTTGCTTCTCACTGTCCCCACCCCATCTTCCCCCCAAAAGGAGGAGTTCAGAAGGTGGAAACTTGCCTTCTGCATCAATGAAGTGGACGAGTCACAATCCAGAGATTGGGGCACTATTCATTGCTGACCAAATGGTCACAGCAACCTCACACCCTCGCATATAACCAGGAATGGACTCCACCATCAATACTTATAGAGCTTCACACAGTTTATCTTTACAACTACCTTGCAAGGTAAGTAGTGCAAATTTTATTACCCCCATTTTACCAAAAAGCAAACTGAAGCTCTGGTCGAGTGACTTACCCAAGATCACCACATAGCTCAGCCAGGTTCAAACCGAGGTCTTCCACTAAACCCAGAACTTGAAAGACCTCTGTGATCTGCGGCAAGAAACCTAAACTGCGTTTCAGATTGCTTCTTGGTAAAACGGGGTAATAAAATTTGTTATTATCTAACTTGCTGGGTTTTTTATGAAGATAAGCAAATAACGTGTAAAACTTTTAATGCAGTGTCCTTAGGCTAGGTTTTCTGCATTACAATTTGATGCGACGAAGCCAGGCTTAGTAAATCGAGTTGACTTCCAAGTCAGGAAAACTTGAGCTCAGGTCCAGCTTTTGATACACACTGGATGCTGGGCAAGTAACTCAACCTCTGCTGGCCTCAGTATCCTCAACTGTAAAGTGGAGGTAATAACAGCACATCTCTCAGGGTTGTCTATGAAGATCAAATGAGATATTTGTTACAGCTTAACAAGAGCGACCGGCACATAGTGGGCCTTAGATAAATGTTTCTTCCCTTCCGCGCGTTTATCTGCCCACCTCCAAGAAACTAGTATAGGATAATTAAATGCTAAGTGTTGTATTACATACTAGAGTTGTAATAGGAACACAGTGAACAGTGATCAATGTGGCTGTGAGGAGAGGGCAGCTAGGTGGCGCAGTGGATAGATCCAAGTCTTCCTGACTGAGGCTTGTCTTCTATCCACTACACTTCTGTGCCTCTCCACACCTGCCTTGAGTTAGCAACCTACTAAAAATAAGTAAAATTTTTAAAAAATCATCTCAATCCAAAAGCTAAATAAATAAATAAATAGAATGGGGCGGCTAGGTGGCAAAGTGGATAGAGCATCACCCTGAAGTAGGAGGACCTGAGTTCAAATTTGGCCTCAGATCCTTAGCTATGTGAACCCTGGGCAAGTCACTTAATCCTGATTGCCTCCAAAAGTGACAAAACAAACAAACAAAAAAATAACTAAGAATTTTTGTGCTGAATCTTGGTAGTGCCTTTTTTTATTTTTATTTTTTGAGAATGGAAAAGGGTTTATTATAAGTACATCAAGGTAGCAACACATTGAAGGCTGATCACTGGAGATCAGTGATGGTTAAGAGATGGAGCCAGCTTTTTTTTTTTATAACTTATATAATGAGATAAAGACAATTCAGTTAGGTCCACATCACCAAAAGAGGTCTGGTCCTTGCATCTCAGTGCTTCCCCAAGGTAAGAGTACATGTGCATCTTGTTTGTTGTTCTTGTTGTTTTTAATGCCTAGTTTCTCTAAACTTTTTATTTTTTTTTCTGTGAAGGTTAAATGATATCTTAATACATACATCTTGAGTTGATTTTTAAAAGTCCAACTTTAGTAGGTTCTTTAAAAGCAGGCTACTACATGAATAAGCTGTACTATTTGTTACTGAAAGACTTTACCCTAGTCCAGGAAATTTGAGACAGGGTATTTATCATTTTAATCTTCACTATCATCATTAAACATTCATTGAGTCTTCAAAAGGTGTAGGGCAATCTACTAGGAGCTACTGTAGAGGGATTATGTGCAGACAGCTGACACATTAGCCATAGAGCATGTGCTATAGATTGTCTTCCCACTACAGTAATTACTAGTGTCATCCACTCAGTTTTTCAGAGAAACATTAATCATGTGAACTTTTGACTGTGACTTCCCTAACACCATTCTCTAACCCCCCAAAGCCAAACATAGGAACAACTTGTGGTATAAATCACATGGAAACTTTAATGAACTGTATCTATCTTACATGGGATCATGTATTCAACATGATGTTCAGTGGACGTGGAGTCAGGAAGACTTCATTTAAAATCATTCTTCTCAAGCTAGCTGTAGGACCCTGGGCAAGTCACTTACCTCTCTGAGCATCAGTTTCTGCATTTGTAACAGAGAGATAAACCTATAGTACCTGCCTCATAGGGTGGTTGTGAAGCTTTAATCAAAAATATGCCTAGAGCTCTTTGTAAACGTTAAGTTGATATATGAATGTGAGTAATTGTTTTTATTTATGAAAGTGCAGAAACCAGTATATAAAAGCTCAGTCACCTGTCTCAAGAATGTATGTGCCAATTTGCTTATAGTATCAGCCTTTATGTCTGAACTGGTACATACATTCTTTAGATATAAAAGTTGATACTATCAGCAAATTAGGACAGCAAGTAATAGTTTACCTGTCAGATCTATGGAGAATGGAAGAATTTATTACCAAACAAGAAATAGAGAATATTATGAAATGTAAAATGGATAACTTTGATTACATTAAATTAAAAAAGCTTTTGCACAAACAAAGCCAATATAAGCAAGATTAGAAGGAAACAGGAAGCTGGGAAACAATTTTTATAGCCAGTGTCTCTGATAAAGGCCTCATCTCTAAAAGATATAGAGAACTGAGTCAAATTTATAAGAATACAAGTGATTCTCCAGTTGATAAATGGTCAAAGGATATGAACAGGCAGTTTTCAGATGAAGAAATTAAAGCTATCTATAGTCACATTTTTAAAATGCTCTAAATCACTGTTGATTAGAGAAATGCAAATCAAAACAACTCTGAGGTACCACAAAACAGGAAAATGATAAATGTTGGAGATGTAGGAAAATTGGTACACTAATAATGCGTTGTTGGTGGAGTTGTGAACTGATCCAGCCATTCTGGAGAGCAATTTGGAACTATGCCCAAAGGACTATAAAACTGTATATACCTGTGACCCAGGAATACCACTTCTAAGTCTGTATTCCAAAGAGATCATAAAAATAAGAAAAGGACCCACATATGCAAAAATATTTATAGCAGCCCTTTCCGTGGTGGCCAAGAATTGAAAATTGAGGAGATGCCCATCAGTTGGGGAATGGCTGAACAAGTTGTGGTATATGAATAATGGAATACTATTGTGCTATAAGAAATGATGAGCAGGTGGACTTCAGAAAAACTTGGAAAGACTACGTGAACTGATGCTGAGTGAAGTAAGCAGAAGCAGGGGGACATGGTACACAGTAACAGCAACATTATGTGATGACCAATTGTGATAGACTTAGTTCTCAGCAATGCAAAGATCTGAAAAAATTCCAAAAGATTCATGATGGAAAATGCTGTCTACATCCAGAGAAAGAACTGTGGAGTCTGAATGTACAGTGAAGCATACTATTATCTCTCTCTCTCTGTGTTTCTTCTTTCTCATGATTTTTCCCTTCGGTTCTAATTCTTATTTAAAACATGACTAATATGGAAATATGTTTAATATGAGAATGTATATATGTACAGCCTTTATCAAATTGCATGCCATCTTGGAGAGGGAGCAGGAGAGGAAGGGGCAGAAAATTTAGAACTCCAAATCTTATAGAAATGAATGTTAACAACTAAAATTAAATAAATTTAATAATAAAAAAGGAATGTATGTACCACTGATGAGTAGAGCCACCAGTATTTCTGGTCCCTCTTATAGGGACATAAGCTGCTTACTTGAATAACTTGGCTATAAGATGAGCCCCAATACACTGTGAAATTATACTTAGAAATCAGTCACCAAATATTTGTTAAGCCCTTACTATGTGCCAACCACTGTACAAAATCAAGCAAAAAGAAGGACAGTTCCTACCTTGAAGGAGGGCATTACCCCATGGGGAAAGATAATACATAAAAGGAAATTGAAGGGAGGGTCACAAAGGTGAAACCTGCAAGTGCAGCCTGGTAAGAAATGAAGAGATGTTTGGCCCGGGTGCCCTTGATAAATGGAGGTTCTAGGAGGAGCCACCCAATCAGAGGGAGAAGCCATAGGGGCAGAGATTACTTCCAGTAGTGTTAGTTACAGTGAGTCTGAAATTTAAAAGCCACTCTTACCAGAGGTCTTTCCCTGTCCTTCCTTCCTCTACCCCACCCCCACCCCAGGGACTTTTGCTCTAAGGTTAATTTGTATCTACTTTGTCTGGATATTGTATATACTTATATGTTTACTTATTATCTCTGGTATTAGAATGTAAACTCTTTCAGAACTGAGACTTTTCACTTTTTATATTCCCCAGGCTTTTAGTACTGTGCCTAGCCAATAGTAAGTACTTAATTAATGTCTGCGATTGATTTTGAGCATTTGTAAACATTCCAGATCTGGCACCTACCACTAGGGAAACCGAGGAAATTACCGTTATTAGTGTTTCAGGAGTCTGCACTCCTCTGTCTCCTCACTCAGCTAGACTTCCCAAGCTTCCTTGATCATCATTGCTTTCCATGAAATGACCCTTTGCCTTCAACATAAAGTGAATGAACAACTTATCCAATGAATACATTTATGCACAACTTGTACATTTGCCTATAGGAGTTTTATTAGTTCTGTCCTTCTCTGTATTGTCTGTCTAATAAGCTCTTTGAGAACAGAGAAAGAATTCAAAGAATATTAAAAGAAATATTCAGAAAATCTGTGATTTCATCAGCATACAGGACTGCTATTGTGGGATCTCCCTCCATGAAACTAGATCATAAATGAGAATGGAACTCATGTCATCCTGATTCCAAGCCCAGCATGCAAACTCTTCTGTCAAAAGTTGCTTCTCAGGGACCTACCATATGCTATAATTAAACATAAAAATAATTTTAAAATTATCCCTTTACATAGCAAGATTTTTATTTTTTACTTATGCATAAAAAAAAGTACAATCCTTTATCTGCACTTTGCAGTTGAGGAAATGGTATAGCAGTCATTCTACCTAGCAGTAAAGAGTAAATTCATTGTAGCATCAGAACTAGAAATTAAGCTCATGGAAACCTTTCGAGAAAAGGTGAGGACAAAGACAATAATAATAATAGCACTAAAAGGCTGGCTTGTTTTTGTGCATTTTATTATTGTTCAAAATAACTCAGTTAAAGATACAGGCAATTTGATGATGCAATGGATAGTTCTCTAGAATTGGTTCCAGGAAGACTTGAGTTCAAATCTTGCCTTACTTAGACTTACTTAGCTGTGTGACCCTGGGCAAGTCATTTAACTTCTAGAGACTCAGTTTCCTCATCTGTAAAATGGAGATAATAATGATACCTACATATCAAATGAGATACCATATGTAAGGTGTTTTGCAAACCTTGAAGTGTTAGAGTATTAATTATTAGCCTTCACATAGTCCTTTCTTTTTTTTTTAATTTACCTTTGACAATGAAATAAACTATAGTTTATATAACTAAGTGTTGGTTGACTAAGATCCTTTGGTCAAATTGGACTAAGAGGATCCCTTTCTATTTCTAATAAGTTATGGACCAGCAGTATTTAGGCAGACGGACAGATAAAATTCTTGTCTCACTATTCCTGCCAAGACTGAGGGAAAGAGCCCCCAGTCCGGTGGTGTTCTGGGGTTGTCAGTCCCTTCTCTCATTTATTTCCTGGCTCTTCTCATCTTCTCAGAAGTGATTAATAGCTCAAATGATATCCCTACCCACCCACAGCTTGAGTGTCTGTTTTACACTTTAACAGACAACCCATGAGGGGCAGCTAGATGGTGCAATGGAGAGAGCACCGGCCCTGGAGTCAGGCATTTTTAGGTAGCTAGGTGGCACAATATATAGAGTAGTGGGCCTGGAGTCAGGAGGACTTGAGTTCAAATCCGGCCTTAGACACATAACACTCACTAGCTATGTGACCTTGGGCAAGTCACTTAAACCCATTGCCTAGCCCCCCCCCGGCCAAAAAAAAAATAGACAACCCATGTGCGGACATGCATGACCTATATGGGCAGTACACATCTTACATATAAATTCTTTAAGGAGAAGGGAATAAGCATTTATATAATGACTATTATATGCCAGTCACTGTGCTAAATTCTTTATAAATATCATCTCGTTTTATCTGCATAACAACTCGGGGGTTGGGGGGGAATTGGGGAGGGGGTGTCGGTATTATTGTTATCCCCATTTTACAGTTGTGGAAATTGTAAGTAACTTAAGTAACTTGTACCAGGTCAAATGCTAGCCCATGTCTGAAGCCCCATTTGATTTCAGGTCTTCCTGAGTCCAGGCCCAACACTCCATACATTGTGCTCCCAGGGCCCAGAACAGTTAGTTAGTTACAGGCTCTTAGCAAAAGTAAAATTGAATTAGAGGAATTATTTTTTAAAAAAGGGTAAAACAGATTTATTCAGGTATATTTTGCCCATTTACCAGGGGAAAAAATGTCAGTTATGTGAAGAATTTTCATTTAGAATTCCCTGAAACAACAAAAACACGAGGAAAAAATATTGATTCAGTGAACAAATAAACCAGGCAAAGATAGAGGGTCCACCCTGCCCCTCACCTCCCAATCGTCAAGCATGTAATCTTCTTTTCTGTATATACCTGTCTTATAATGCACAAGAAAGTCTGAGCAAATATTTACTTTTGAGATCAGACAAGCTCACACAAATAACAGGTCTCACAATGAATGACATGAAAGAACTTCCTCTTTTCCTGGATGATGTGCTAATCATTGCCCTTTCTTCTAGACACAGAGATAGTGTTTGATAGGTCAACATATGTTTCAACTTTTCCTAGTGCTGTCTTGAACTGCACATTGAAGGTAATTTTGCTCATTTTACTAAGGCAAGTTGAGAAGTTTTTCTTTTTTAAAAATATTTTATTGATTTTTTTTACATTGTCTAGATTTCACCCAATATCTTCCCCTATGCTCTTTCAAAGAACCTTCCCTTATAACAAAAAAATTTTAAAAAATAAAAATAAAAAGAGGAAGAGAAAAAAAATCAGAAAGATTGATCATACATTAAAAAATTCTGATATTATATATATTTTACACTTGTGAACCCCTCCCCCACTTCTACAAAGGAATGGAGAGTAATATCTTTTCAAGTTTCTTCTTTGCGGCCAAATTTGTTCTTTGTAATTTTGCAACATCCATTTTCAATTGTTTAATGATCAGTCTTTCCATTTACATTGTTATAGTTATTGTGTGTATAGTTTTCTTGGCTCTGCTTACATTGTTCTACATCACTTCAAGTAATTCTTTCCGTGCTTCTCTGTACTCATCAGATTTGTTATTTCTTACAGCTTGTTAATCTTGGATTACACTCATGTACTGCATTTTGTTTAGCCATGCCCCAATCTGTGGACATCTATTCTGTTTCCAATTCTTTGCTACCACAAAAAGTGTTCCTACAAGTATTTCAGGTTACATGCAGCCTATTTGATAGAGGTAATAGCAAAAGACAAAACAGATAATTTTCATTACATGAAATTGAAAAGTTTTCGCACAAACAAAATTAATGCACCTAGAATAAGAAAGGAAGTAGTCAACTTAGAAAAAAAATCTTTGTATCACATTTCTCAGATAAGAGTTTGGCATTCAATATATAATGACAACTAACAGAAATTTGGGCTGCTAGGTAGTATAGTGGGTAGAGTACTGGGCCTGAAGTCAGAAAAACTCTTCTTCCTAAGTTCAAATCTGGCCTCAGGCACTATCTTTCTGACCCTGGACAAGTCAAGTTAATCTTGTTTGCCTCAGTTTCCTCATTTACAAAATGAGCTGGAGAAGGTATAGCAAACCATTCCAGTATCTTTGCCAAGAAAACCCCAAATGAAGTCAAAAGAGTCAGGTGTGACTCAATCTAACACAACAGAAATTTATAAGACCAAAAACCATTCCTCAGTAGGTCAAAGGACATGAACAAGTAGGTCTCAAGAGAAGAAATGTGAGCTTTGCAGCTAGGTCCCAGTTAGTATGAATAATGGATCTTTTGACATGGTCACATGTATTTAAATTATCACTCTTTGAAGTTATAATTTTGTAAAATATGGTCACTGGTTTTAGCCCAATGACAATAGGCAACACAAATTCAAATAGGGAACTCATTATTCACACTAATCAGGATCTAGTTATTTTAACAACCATATAAAATGTTCCAAATTACTAATCTCAAGAGAGATGCAAATCAAAATAATCCTAAGGATGCACCTCATACTCAGCAAATCGGCAAAAAATGATGAAATATGGGGAGTAGTCAATTTTTGAGGGATTATAGGAAGACAAGTGCCTAATGCATTGTTGATGTAGCTGTGAATTAATACACATTTTGGAAAGCAACTTGGCATTAAAGCCAATAAACTTTTATGGAGCACCTACTATGTGCCAGGCACTGTGCTAAATGCTGGGAATACAAATATGAAAAAGGATAGATGGTCCCTGCCTTCAAGGAGCTCACAGTCTAATGGGGAGATAGCATGCAAAAGGCTAGGTACAAACAAGCTATATACAGGATAAATAGAATAATAAACAAACAAATAAATAATCAACAGAGGGAAGGCATTTGAATTAACAGGGATTAGGAAAGGCTTCCTGTAGGAAGGGGGATTTTAGCCAAGATTTGGAAGCTAGGAAGTGGAAATGAAGAGGTGAGAACATTCCAGGCACCAGGGACAGCCAGTGCAACATGGAGTGTCTTGTTTTAGAAATGGCAAGGAAGACAATGTCATTGGATCAAAGTGTACTCATGGGGTGAGGGGAGAGTATTAAGCGTAAAAAAGGGGGAAGGGTAAGATTCAGGAAACTAGGTTTCAAAGAGCATAATGTGAAATAGTTTCTACCCCCAAAGAGTTTACAATCTAGTAAGTGGAAGATGCTATTATATAAAGAAGTGTTATGCAAAGTAGAGTATAAAAGTGCATAAAAGAAATTCAAACAAAGTGCTATGAGGATTCAGAGGAAGGAGAGCTCATTTCTTATTGGACAGAATCAGAGAAGCCTTCATGAAAAGGTAGCATAGGAACTGTGACTTGAACAGTAGGAATTTTAACAGAAGGAGCCATGGAAGGAGGGTGTTAGTAAAGGTAGAGAAGTATAGGGGAAATTAGAAGGAGGCATAGTCTAGTTTAGCCAGGACATATGGTACCTGATAGAAGGGAGAGAGAAAATGTTGGAAAGGTAAATTGGAGCCAGATAATGGAGGACCTTGAATGTTAAACTAATTTTTTGGTAGGTAACAGAAAATTTTAGAATTGGAGAGGACCTTGTAGATCATTGAGTCTTACCTTTTTATCCTACAATTGAGGAAAGTATGTCCTAAGAGGTTAAGTACCTTGCCTAAGACCACACAGGTTTTTTTTATATTAAATAGTAAAATAAAGCTTCATACGCTGGTCCCCTGACTCTAAACATAGCCATCTTTTCATTGCATCATTCTGGTCTCAAACAAATCTTATGTTGAACTGTACCTGATGGATCTTTAAGTCCTTATCAGTGGG
Source organism: Phascolarctos cinereus (assembly GCF_003287225.1). Taxonomy (NCBI): domain Eukaryota; kingdom Metazoa; phylum Chordata; class Mammalia; order Diprotodontia; family Phascolarctidae; genus Phascolarctos; species Phascolarctos cinereus. Next base: position 179,897,827 of record NW_027555847.1, read on the forward strand.
TCACAGGGATTTAAGGTGAAGATCAGAGCTCAGAAGTAGCCAGGCTCTATTTTCAATCTATAATGGCATCATATTTCTTCCTCTTATACTACCCTCCACCAAAAACATGTCTTAAGTGAAATAAAAATAATTATAATAATCATCACTTAAGGAATCATAAATCTTCAAGATTTTCAAAGCACTTGCCTTTTTGTGCTTCTCTTGAGTCTTCTGTTTGAACGTCAAATTTTCTGTTCAGCTCTGGTCTTTTCATCAGCAATGCTTGGAAGTCCTCTCATTAAATATCCATTTTCCCCCTGAAGGATTATACTCAGATTTTCTGTGTAGGTAATTCTTATTTGTAATCCTGCTTCTTTGTCTTCTGGAATATCTTATTCCAAGCCTTTCACTCCTTCAACATGGAAGTCTTGTGTGATCCTGACTGTGGCTCCATGATATTTGAATTATTTATTTCTGGCTGCTTGAAATATTTTCTCTTTGATCTGAGCTCTGGAATTTGGTTATAATGTTCCAAGGAGTTTTCATTTCTCTTTCAGGAGATGATTAGTAGATTCTTTCAATTTATATTTTGCTATCTGAGTCTAAGATATTGGTATAGTTTTCCTTAATAATTTCTTAAAATATGTCTAGGCTCTTCCTTTGATCATGGCTTTCAGATAGTCAATATATCTCTCCTCAATCTATTTTCCAGGTCAGTTGTTACTTTATCTGATTTGAGGAAAGAGAATAAGCATGCATTAAGTGCCTACTGTGTGCTAGGCACTGTACTAAATGCTTTACAAATATTTTCTCATTTTATCCTCAAAACAGCTCTGCAGTGTAGGTGCAGTTATTATCCCCATTTTATAGTTGAGGAAAATGAGGCAAATAGAGGTTAAGTGAATTGCATAGGGACATACAGTGCACATGTCAGAAGAAAAACTTGAGGGTTGGGGCAGAGCCAAGATGGTGGATTAGAGGCAACCCAGTTTAACTCTCTCAACATTCCCTTCCAAACAACTTTAAAATAATGCCTCAAATAGAATTTTGGAGTAGCAGAGCCAACAAGAGGTCAGGGTCCTGTTTTTCCAGTCTAAGAAAACTTAGGAAGTTAGCAAGAGAAATTGGTGAGACTGGGGTGAAAGCCTGTCTGGAGCCTACACACTAGGTGGCTGCGATGGCAGCCACAGCAGCAAGTTCAGGAGCTCTCAGCCCAGAGACAGGAAGGAGGTAAGACAATTGCTCAGAAAGAGACTAAAGGGGACCCTTTGCTGGCACTGGCACTGACCCTGAATATAGCTGGCACTGATTAACAACTCTGTTGCCCATACCCAGTTCTGAGTCTCAGTTCCAGGGTGGACAGGAGCAGTGAAGGTCAGTCACAAGGAAGCAAGGGCCCTGGTCACAGTTCCAAGACAAAAATCTTGTGGATGCAAAGGAGCTCTATCTGGGGAAAGACCAAGAGACCAGTGACCATACCTCTTCCATGATCACATCACCTTGGAGTCACTAAAAACTTGAAGATCCTCCCAGAACTAGCTCTGAAAAAAGCAGTGAAAAAAAGACTAAAGCTTGGGACAGTCCCCACCTGCAGGTAAACAGAGCACAACTTTAACAAAAAGGTAAAAATCAGGAAGTAGACTGGAAAATGAGCAAACAATAAAAAAAAAAGGACATGACCATAAAAATCAGCTATGGTGACAAGGAGGATCAAGACACAGACTCAGAAGACAACAATGTGAAAGCAGTTACAAACAAAGCCTCAAAGAGAAATGTTATTGGACCCAAGGCGGACAAGATTTTCTGGAAGACTTAAAGAAAGAGATAAGAGTGATAGAGGAAAAGTTAGGAAAATAAATGAGAATGATGCAAGAAAATTATGAAAAGAAAATTAACAGCTTTTTAAAAAAAAAAGCACCAAAAAATACTGAAGAAAATAATACCTTAAAAAACAGAATTGGCCTAATTGTAAAAGAGGCATAGGAATTCACTAAAGGAAAGAACTCCTTAAAAAGCATAATTGTCTAAATAGAAGAAAAGCTACAAAATCTTGCTGAAGAAAATAATTACTTAAAAATTAGAATTGGACAAATTGTAGCTAGTGACTCCATGAGACATCAAGGAACAATAAACAAAACCAAAAGAATGAAAAAATGGAAGAAAATGTGAAATATCTCATCAAACAATATCAACTAACCTGGAAAATAGATTGAGGAGAGATATATTGGACTATCTGAAAGCCATGATCAAAGAAAAGCCTAGACTCATATTTCAAGAAATTATTAAGGAAAACTATCCCAATATGTTAGATCCAGAGAGTAAAATATAAATTGAAAGAATCCGCTAATCATCTCCTGAAAGAGAAAATGAAAACTTCCTGGAACATTATAACCAGATTGCAGAGCTCAGATCAAAGAGAAAATATTTCAAGCAGCCAGAAATAAATAATTCAAATATCATGGAGCCACAATCAGGATCAAACAAGACTTAGCAGCTTCCATGTTAAAGGAGTGAAAGGCTTGGAATATGATATTCCAGAAGACAAAGAAGCTAGGATTGCAAATAAGAATTACCTACACAGAAAAACTGAGTGTAATCCTTCAGGGGGAAAAATGGATATTTAATGAGAAGACTTCCAAGCATTGCTGATGAAAAGACCAGAGCTGAATAGAAAATTTGACATTCAAACAGAAAACTCAAGAGAAGCACAAAAAGTTAAACATGAAAGAGTTATGACTGATTAAAAGGGTCTCAATAAAGTTAAACTGCTTACATTCTGAAGATGATACATTTAACTCCCAAAACCTTTATCACTATTAGGGCAGTTAAAAGGAGTTTACGTAGAGACAGAGGGCATAGATGTGAGTCAATTATGTTGGAATGATCTCAAAAAAAAAATGAAAAGGTGAGAAAGAGGGATGCAGTGGGAGAAGGAGGAAAGGAGTGGCAGAATGTGAAAATTTTTCTTATATGAAAGAGGTGTGCAAGGAACTTTTACAATGGAAAGGAAAATGTTGGGATATGTGGTGGGCAATGCTTGAACTTCATTCTTTTTGGAATTGTTTCAGAGAGGAAAGAATATATAAACACACACACACACACACACACACACACACACACACACACACCCCTACACACACATATAGGGTATAGAAATATAACTTACCCAATAGGGAAATAGGAGGAAAAAGGGAGAAGGGAGGAATAAGAGGAAATAATAATAATAGGAAATAATAAGATGAAAAGGGAGGGGATGATAAAAGGAAAGATAGCTTAAGGGAAGCAATAGTTAGAAAGAAAATAAACTTTTGATAAGGGATAGGATAAAAAGAGAGGAAAGAAGGAACAGAAAAAATAAGATAGACAAAAAAACACAGTTAATAATCGTAACTGTGAATGTGAAAATGGAATGAGTTTACCTATAAAATGGAAACAGCAGAATGGTTTAGAAACCAGAATGCAATAAGATGTTGTTTATAAAAGACACACTTGAAACAGAAAGACATACACAGAGTTAGAATAAAGGGCTGGAACAGAATGTAATATGCTTCAGCATATTTAAAAAAAAAAGGCAAGGGGGCAGCTAGATGGTGAAATGGATAGAGCACTGACCCTGGAGTCAGGAGGACCTGAGCTCAAATCTGGCCTCAGACACATAATACTTACTAGCTGTGTGACCCTGGGCAAGTCACTTAACCCCATTGCTTAGTGCAAAAAAAAAAGGCAGCTTAGGTGGCACATAGAGCACCAGCCCCAGAGTCTGAGGACCTGAGTTCAAATTTCGCCTCAGACACTTATTAGCGGTGTGACCCTGTGCAAATCACTTAACCCTGAATACCTAGGGGAAAAAAAGAAGAAAGAAAATGAACATTATACATCATGACTAATGGGAAAATATGCTTAATATGAATGTATAAGTAGAGCCTATATCCGATTGCACACCATCTTGTGGAGGGAGGAGAGGGAGAAAATTTAAAACTCAAAATCTTATGGAAGTGAATGTTGAAAACTGAAAATAAATAAATAAAATATTTTTTAAAAAGGGCAGGGGTAGCAATCATGATCTCAAAGCAAAAGCAAAAATAGACCTAATTAAAAGTGATAATCAGGGAAACTACATTTTGTTAAAAGGTACCATAGACAATGAAGTAATATTTAAAAACATTTTACAGAAAGTTTTTCTGATAAAGGCTTCATTTCTCAAATATATACTGAGTATAAAACTGTCATACTACCTCTCAACTATTATGTATTACAGGTATTATTACCCATTTTATTCAAACTATTTAAGTTCAGAATAAAAATAATAGCAGCTAGTAAGATCCAGCATCACCACTCTCCCCACTTCTTTTGCCTGACTAAGCATTGGCCTTTGTCCTTGACTTAG